>NW_023596420.1:45038974-45142104 GCF_011947565.3 Pollicipes pollicipes | reverse complement strand
CTTCGTCTCTCTCTCTCTCTCTCTCTCTCTCTCTCTCGCTCCTCCTCTCTCTCTCTCTTCTCTCCTCTTTCTCTCTCTGCGTGGTTGAGAGTGGGGAGGCTAGCGTCAAGTTGACGCAACGTCGACGTTGGTGTCTGGCAGAGGAACACTGTTCGACTTAAACCCCACCTTCACAAGTGTTCGGCGGAAACACAGTTGCCGATATTATTCGCGACGTAGTACGTAGAAAGCACGTATGTGCTCTCTGTCCAGGTCCTTATTAAACTTCACGAATAGTTTAAGGTATGTTTTTGAAAAGGGGCAGAAATAAGCACGTGCTGCTCCGCACGCTTTCCCAACGGGGCAGCCCGGCCGCGGTTGTCTGCCTTAGCCGACCCACGCTTAACAGCCCGAGCTGGTCCGCCCTACCCTACCGGCATATTTTCGTGCGCCATTCCGACTGCCACAGTTCAGAGCATGTGAGATCAGCCCCAGTCAAACACAATTGTTTTCTGCCCTCATTTGTGAAGAACGGAACGAATGGAACCATTGTGCCATGTCAACGGAGCAGCAGACGACTTTGTAAGGAGATTTTTGCATGCTTTAAAGTTCGTATGTAAGGCATTCGTATTGCCAAAGGTTCGTTAGGACAAATTTTCACCTGGAAACGTTGTATAGGTATGAAGGACACATTCAACTGTTCGTAAATAACTGTACGTGCGTATTTGCTTAGCGGATAAAGTCTGTTTGACAAAAAGATGTTTGCAAAACGTCGTAACCATTGGTCTCCTAGTGACAAAGTTGCATCGATAATGCCTCTGTGGGAAGTGTCCCAGGACAGATCGACCAGGCAGGTAATAACTATGCACCGCTAGCGCTCAGATTTCGCTGAAATTTGGTCTCTGTCGAGTGAAAGCCTTAGTGGCATTGTTGGATCAGTTGTGAATAAGATCGTAACCAGTGGCGGCGTATCCGCGATGGGGGCAGGCAGCGTGGACAAATTGTCCCGCTCTATATTTTTAGGGGCGGGCGAAAGTATTTTTGCCCCCTCTGATAATTTCAGGTGACCCAGAAGGGGTCCACGAGTATGTGATAGTGCTTGCTTATTGTGTTACCAAAGCCACCGTATAGGGCCCATTTCTGGCCTGGACAGGGTCCATCTCAAGCTCAGAAGGAATCGTTTCGTGTTCGCGAAGGGCGCATCTTAGGCTGGAAATGGCCCATTTCAAGATAGAAAACACTCATGTCACTTTCAGGCACGGTAGAATCCATTTCTGGTCTGGAAACAGCTCATCGCAAGCTTAAAAAGAGCCCGTCTCATGTCGGGAAAAGGGCTCTCTCAAGCCTGGAAAGGGTCCATCATAAACTCACAAACGGCTCGTCTAAATTCAGGTAGGGACCCAGCGTCGGCTGAGAACCGGACAACTTAAGCATCGGAAAAGGCCTATCTCACTATTTAGGCCTAGGAAGGACTATCTCTAGCCTGGAATGGGCTCATCGTAGGCTCAGAAAGCCAGTGGTTGTGTATCCGCGATGCAAACTGTCCCCCATGTATCAGGTTAGCGTCAAAGTCATCTTTTCTTCCAGATCTCAGGTGGCCCGAATGGGGCTGCTGGCATATTTGTGGAAAATATTCCTTTTTTTGGTTATCAAAGTAGGCGTAGAGAAAACATCTCAGGTCCGGTAAAGGTCAATTTGAAGGTTTTGATTTCAGGCACGGGAAGGGCCCTTTCCGGTCTGGAAAGGGCGTATTATAGACTCAAAAGGGTCCTTCTCCGATTAGGACAGGACCATCGCAAATCTAGAAGAAGTCCGTCTCAGGTCTGGGCGGGGCTATTGTGAGCACAGAAATGACCCTCTTAAGTCTGGAGAGGGCCCATCGTACACTTTTGTACGCCCTTCTTAAATCATGAAATGACATTTTATGCTGATCTTATACCAGGAGAGAGGCCGAAGCTTTGGTAAGAAGGGGTGTGGGCAGCACGCAGCTTGATAGAAAGCTCCCGGTGAAAAGACACCCCGAAAAATCACCAGCCTGGGTCCATTTTATTTTTGAGGGGCCCAGCATTCTGCATTTATCATCACGCCGACGAACGCGTGCACTAAGAGGCCCGGTGGATTGAGCACTAAGTAGACGCCTTTTGCGACAGGGAGCCCCGTAAGTAGACCACAAGGGGCCCTACTGTTTCTCCCGGTCAGGGGTTGAAGGAGATTTCCGTTCGAACCCGCCACCCGGGATGCTTGCCGGCTACCATTCTAGAGATACGGTGGTCGGGGACTCCTGATTGATCAGGAGGGCCGAAGAGGGATGCATCATGCATCCCTGTCCCCTGCCTGGACCTGAATGCCCTCAGACTGTAGCAGTTGATCCAGGATCGACGCAGGGGCTTCAGTGATGCCTAAGGATCGCTTACCAACATAGGTGGTCCACTAATTGGCAGATGACTCCAGTTCGGTTTATCGGACCCTTAACCGAAATGGTATGGAGGCCCGGGGCCACGTCCGTTACTGGGCTCGTGTCTGACATAGAGCCCTTTCAGTGTTTTACTATGGACCCTTTCATTATCATTTATCCTATCTCCTTTCATTATCAAAGGGCCCGGTCAACTTAAGATGCTCCCTGACATTCGGAGTCACGCTCCTGTCCGTATTCAGAAAATATAACTATGGCCGATTGGGGGCCCTTGCCGATATAGGGCCGCTTGTTAGGCGTACTGTGGCCGCCCCGCCTCCCCTCCCCTCACCCCCGACCAACACAGCGACCCGTCATTGTCTCGGGACTTCGACCAACGCAAAAGGCCCTCTGACTGACATTTGCGGGCCCCAGGAGGGTTTCAGCTTTGGAGACAGGCCCCAGGTCGCCACGGGGCAGACTGTTCGAACTTCGCCGTCGTGGATGGACTGGCGAGCCCTATCTGCCCCCAGAGGCTTCAAATCGGCGCAAAAGGCCCTCTGATGGACATTTGCGAACCGGGGCCCCTTGCCACAGCCTCTGGCCAACATTTCGGGCCCCACTAGTTTGGCCCTTGACCGTCTGTCCTGAGGAGCTTCATGGGCCTGTCTGGAACAAAGGGGAGATCCCGGTGCTCCCCCCCCCCCTTCCACACCCGGCCTGCGCTCCGCCTTCAACGCATGATGAGCCCGTCTCGGGCCTGAAAAGGGCCCATTTCCGGATAAGAAACGCCCATTAGGTTAAGGCCTGGAGATGACCCATTTCCGATCAGGAAAGGTTCATCCTAGACTCAGAAAGGGCCCGTTTTTGATATTTCGTTTTCGATAACTTAAACTGATGTGGCCATATCGCTACGTGACAACCAACGAGAGTCAACAGAAGCTCGCGACATACGTGAACGTCTTTTAAATGACGATTGGCAAACGCCATCAGGCTACTGCCCGTTTTCGAACTCGCTTCTTCCATTGGCTCTTTACGGCGGTGTCCGTCATCAGTTTACTCTTCGCTGAGGTGCGCCCCTGTACCCGGTGCATTTTGGAGGACAGCATGTCCAGTTCTGTCGTTATCAGTGTCGTCCCGTCACTCACCTTATCTTCAATGGCAGGGAAAATATTCATAGTTCTGCATCTCTACACGTTCTATGCTCCTACGTTCATTACTTCCGCACTGCCTTTACACAGAGATCCCGAGAAAACTCTACGAGACCTCATCAGTTCCTCGCCCCAGCGCCGGCCAGGCGCCAGTCCTCGCACTGCCACCGCACGCGCGCTTCCCGGTGGAGGTGCCCGCGCGGCCCACACTGGTCCGGCTTGCACTGGTAATCACTGAACAGTATACATACAAAAGAATCCTTTGCGTGTGTAGTTTAGTATACCTTTGCAAACATATCTCACTAGTATACATATCGGACTAGTGTACATTTACAGCCATATCTCGGCTTTCCATATCTTTTTTTGTCCATCGATGTGTAGTTTGCCAGCAATGCATAACAATTGAAAGACTGGCGATGCAACTACCATGAGCCATCAGAGGACAAATTCGCCAACCTCATCTGCGTTTCCTTTCCTTTAACATGTTCAACATGGTCGTTTTAGCATGCATATCTATGCTATCGCCTTTATACTGGTACTTCATTGCTCTTACTGAAAGGACGTCGTGTGACCAGCAGTATCTTGAAATGACCACTCCCCCTCTAAAAAGAACATCCTAGGCTGCCCCCAACTGATTTGGTACACCTACACTTGACTTTGGGACCGGAGTGTTCGGTACGGTGTTGAGTCGACTATCTACAAAAATCGAGCCCCACCGCGTCAACGGTGTCACCTGCGGAAACGCCCCCCAACCCCCGTGCCAAGAAATGGGTGTACCAAACCCTAGAAGAAACTTACTTGCCATGGATCTCTAATGGGTCCATATTTAACGTTCACAAACGGCGAGCGCGCCATGACTCAGTTCCCTAGTTCAGCCATGACCCAGCCCAGTTCTAGCACCTATGCTGTCATCTTCCTTCGAAAAGGGAACTGACGCAGCTGTTAACGTCGAACTGCACAATCACGGAATGCTTCTGCCTTGTACATTCGTTAAGCATGCCTCAGCGCCGTACATCAGCTTGTGAACAACATACGGAAAGGACGGCGACAAACTGCAGTGTTCAAATGTCACTCCCAAAATGTATTGCGCATATTACAACAAACAACATGCATTCATTCGGCATCCCTTGACCAGACCGGAGTCTAGGTAAAATAATGGTTGAAACTCAGGACAGATGGAAACATTGGTTGCGGCCTACAGCCGGATTTTTTGCGTTGCACTTCAAGTCACAGCTCATTTCTGTTGTCTGTAATGTGAAATCACTAACATCCAACTGGAACGCTTATCACACGTGCACATCAATATTTTAGTCTTCTTCGGACGATCATATCCAGTTCACCCCGCTGAACATGGTCACTCAGCAACACACATTGTCAGGTGACAGACGCATTCGCAGGCTCTTCCACTATGTCTGGCAGGAACAGCCCAACCGACAGACACATGGCCGGCGCAGGACTGCAGCGGCGAACCGTTGACAGCCAGAAGGCACAGAATGCGATGCCTCCCAGCTGCTTTTCTATGTGAAGATGCAACTCTGCACCTCTTCCAGCCCCATTCTTGCATTTAAGTAGTGTGACAAAATGACAAATGCAAGGCTATCCATGCCAGTCACTTCTGGGCACCCATTTAATCCGGGTACTCAGGTATGCAATGTCACTAAATTCTGTGGAAGTCTGCTGAGCTCCTCCAGCATTGCTGGTGTTCTCCTTGGCTGAGAAGGCTGCAAACATTGGTACAGGTCATACATGGTGTAGCAGATTTCTAACTGCTTGAACGGCAGTTAGGCTACAGACGACCTTGCTCGCACCAATCTTTCTAGTGAGTCTGGCGAAGGTAAACATTGTAAGCCTTGAGCACATATTTGCCAGTACTACACACTCTCCGACACTCACTCCACACCCCTGTCCATGGGCAAGTGTACAGCCAAAGACAGCCTTGCATATCCTAGTCGAACGGGTCTATTAGAACACACGGTAACCAGTGGAGACCATCACGAAAAAGCTAGAAATGAACAACTGAAACAGTGTTTTGCCCATCGATGAATGGTTGCCAATGGTACTTAAAAACTGTCAAGTCTCAATCATAGAGTAAGAAGCTTAATTTGGTACGGTTAACTTAAGGTCATGGTATACATTCCTACCTTATGTTAAAAAAGACCACTGCACGTCAATCGTCGTTTTTAAGGCAAAACATATCGTAATTAATCGTTAACAGGTCATCTAAGCTCTTACCTTAGAACTTAAATATCTACGATCGCTACCATCCGAGCGCCGCAAACACGCAGCGACCGCGGCCCCGGCGCCATTGCTACGCATAATCATAACATTACTGCGCATCAACAACCATAACAATGTACGGGGCCAAGGTAACCAGAATTCAACGAAATATGTTTCTTGCGTATCCAAGCAGTCTTCCGTGCTGTTTGTAGATTGGTCGACATCGTGGGCAAACGTCTTTCGTAGGGGAATGAAAACCAAAATGGGAATATGGCGGCTAAACAAAACTTCTTAATACGGTGTATATATATATATATATATATATATATATATATATATATATATATATATATATATATATATATATATATGGCATGGAACATGGATGCCAATGGGACACTGGGTTGAAGGGGATTGGGTGGGGAGGTTAGGCTAGGTTAGGTTACGTTATGTTAGGTTAAGTTAGGTTAGGTTAGGTTAGGTTAGGTTAGGTTAGGTTAGGTTAGGTTAGGTTAGGTTAGGTTAGGTTAGGTTAGGTTAGGTTAGGTTAGGTTAGGTTAGGTTAGATCAGGCTAGTTTAGGCCATGTTCTGGACTATTCTGGCCTGTCCGTTCCACAAACGTACCTACACGCGATAAGAAACGTATTTCATTGCATTATTGTTGTTACCTTGCCCCCGCAAATTGTCCATGGTTCTTGATAAGCAGAAATATTGTAACCACGTTATTGCAACAATAACGCAGAAACGGCGCTAGGGAGTCGAGGCGGTGGAGTATGTGCGGCGCTCAGGAGCTCGCTATCTTAGTTATTAAATTCGAACGTAGGAGCATGAATCTACCTGTTTTATGATTATTTACGATATGTTCCGCCTTAAACACGACGAATGATGTACAATATTTTTCTAACATTAGGTACCAATTTACACCTACACCGCAAATATCGTGAATAATCATAAAACAAGTCATCTAAACTCTTACCTTGGAACTTATATGAGTACGATAGCGAACGTCCGAGCGCTGCAAACACGCAGCAACCGCGACCCCGGCGCCATTACCACGCATGCTCGCAACATTACTGCGCATTAAGGACCATAAAAATGTACGGGGCCAAGTTAACAAGAATGCAGTAAAATATGTTTCTTGAGTGTCCAAGCAGTTTTCCGTACTGTTTCCAGCCTGGTCGACATGGGGGCAAATATGACGTCTTTGGGTGGGGAATGAAAAGCAAAATGAGAACATGGCGGCTACACAAAACTTTTTAATACGGTATATATATATATATAATATATATATATATATATATATCTATATATCTATATATCTATATATCTATATATCTATATCTATATCTATATCTATATCTATCTATCTATCTATCTATCTATCTATCTATCTATCTATCTATCTATCTATATCTATATCTATATCTATATCTATATCTATATATATATATATACATATATATATAGATATCACCAGATTCCAGTGATATATATATATATATATATACATAAATATATACAAATATACATATATATACATAAATATATACATATATATATATATATATATATATATATATATATATATATATTATATATATGGCATGGAACATGGACGCCAACAAGACACGGTTGAAGGGGATAGGGTGGGGAGGTTCGGTTAGGCTGGGTTAGGTTAAGTTAGGTTTGGTTAGGTTAGATAAGGTTAGGTTAGGTTAGGTTAGGTTAGGTTAGGTTAGGTTAGGTTAGGCTAGGCCAGGCCAGGCTAGGCTAGGCTAGGCTAGGCTAGGCTAGGCTAGGCTAGGCTAGGCTAGGCTAGGCTAGGCTAGGCTAGGCTAGGCTAGGCTAGGCTAAGCTAAGCTAAGCTAGGCTAGGCTAGGCTAGGTTAGATTAGGCTAGATTGGGCTACGCTAGGCTAGGCTAGGCTAAGCTAGGCTAGGCTAGGCTAGGCTAGGCTAGGCTAGGCTAGGCTAGGCTAGGCCACGCTGCTAGACTAGGTTGGGTTAGGTTAGGTTAGGTTACATTAGGTTGGGTAAGGTTAGGCTAGTTTAGGCTATGTTCTGGACTATTTTGGCCTGTCTGTTTCATAAACGTACCTATACGCGATAAGATAAGAAACGTATTTCATTGCGTTACTATTGTTACCTTGGCCACGTACATTTTTATAGTTCTTGATAAGCAGTAATATTGTGACCACGCGACGAAAACGCAGAAACGGCGCTACGGGGAGGGAGGGGGGTCGAGGCGGTCGGGCGTGTGCGGCGCTCGGGAGCTCGCTATCATAATGATTAAAATTCGAGGGTAGGAGCATGAACCTACCTGTTTCGTGATTATTTACTATATGTTCCGCCTTAAACATGACGGGTGATGTACAATGCTCTTTTTTAACATTGGTACCAATGTGTACTGACAACGGTTTGTCTTTTTTCTCATTTTGCTAGGCTGGTCTATCACCAAGTTCTTCACTTTCAGTGTGGCATCACAATGTTGCATTACACTGTATTACTCCTGTGACCTATTTGTTTTGATGTTTTGGTGATCCTAGCAATGATTTGAAAGATGTAACATGGTGTGTACATTCATTTATCCATTCATCACATTATCCTCATTCCTGGTTCTAAAACATGTGTACTTATTACTGTTTACACCTGCTGAAGGACTCAAATGATTTACATCACTGTATAGCTGCACAAGGATGGTGAGTATTGTGCCCATAGCTATAAAAAAGTCATTCCATATTTTTGGCATTGGTCTTGCAGGGAAAACCTATACTAAGGATATCATCAGAACCAAAATATCATATTTATGAAGGAAGATGATGTAATCCCAATGTTTTTTGATTATGAATGGTGTTTTCTGCTCTAATCCAAATGCTCCATGCACAACATGTTCAAGTAATGTCAGGTACATTCATGAAGTTTGACTCATGACCATAATTGTAATATTGACAAGATAAGATCACATCATTTTGATGTTTTATTATAAGCAGTGTGTTCTGTTCTAAAAAAGATGATTCATGTAAAATATGTTCATGTAAAGACAGATAAAACCCTTAAGTTCCACCCAATTGCTTATGGCCAGACATGTGCATAGCAAAATAATTTTGTTATTTTAAGGTTGATGATGAAGGCTGCATGTTTATCATGCGTGATCTAAGTTCTAAACATATTTTTAATAAACTTGAACCAAACCCTTTGAATGGATGGATTTATGGGATCAGAGCTCATGCTAAGCAGTGCTTGTTGTGTGAGCCCTGACCCCCAACACCCAATTGTGCAATTCCAGGGAACAGCAGATAAAGTGGGGAAAGCTTAACATGACACAATGCTCAGCATGGTCCACCTGCCCTCTGATGTCAATTGACCTTTAGGGTGACCACTGCCACTGGCCACAGGCCATACCTGTCAAAGGCAGGTAGGGATTGCCCTGAAGAGATTCAAACCCACCCTGCCGCGGGTGGGTGGCGGGGTGGGCTCGTTATTATTTAGCACGACCAGTGGCAGAGTGGGTTTGTTATTATTCAACACTATTACCAGTACCATCAAGTTTGTTACCAGTAAACACTTTTTATGTTAAAACCATGTTCCATGCCGAAAACCTACCATTCAATATCTTTCTCTTTCAGAAAGGTTATCAATTTGCTGCTGAGTATGGGCAAGCTTTCTTGCAAGCCTTTCTCGCCTTCTTTTCAGCCACTCAATTCTCCATGTTTTAATTTCATACCCCACAAAAATACCCAATAAAAATGACACTGCAGCAGTTACACCAACCACGCTACTCGACACCATCTCGGAAGCTAAAGAAGTGTTGGCAAGCGCACAAGGCGGAGCTCCCGTATAGTACTTGGCAGCTTGTGCACCAAGTATGACATTAGTGCGTCATAAATGACTAGTCGAAATGAGGGTTCATCCGCTGATGACTAAAACTACTGCCCTAGGCCAGTTCCCACATTCTTGAATGTCGGAAACAATTTAGCTTACAAAGAAGGCGTGTCAGAACGGTTCCTTTGTCTTGAACTTCAAGGCTTGAGGTTCAGTATGTTGTGAGCGACGCACCCATTCTTGAGATCATAATTGACAATAGGTTGGTGCACCGCCAATCAATAACTAACCATGCGGCCGGAGACCCAAGCTTGGTTTGAGGTCAAATGTACAGGGCATGTGGCAGTAATGGAATGATAGCACCTTGGCCGATGCATGACATCCTGCAACATGTTAATTGTAGCTGTGAGGGAAAATTGTACCCGGTGCCGTGAGATTCAGCATTGCGGCGGCGCAAAGCAACAAATGACTTAAAGTCGTTTGTCGCTATGCACCGCCGCTGTAACTGTCAAAGAAATTGTACCCAGTGCCGTGAGCATTAGCCTTGCGGCGGTGCATAGCAGCAAACGACTTAGCGTGCTTTTTAATAGGCGCGCAGCCAGAGCCTTGGCAATGGGAGAGGGGGGTACAAGGCTGACGAAAGTGCCCTTCGTAGTAAAAGAACCACCAAAGAATTCACCGAAAATGGTCCATTTCTTTATTAAGGCATGCTTTTATATTTTCATTATTTCCCCTACCACTGGAATAAAGGCCAGAGGTTACAGCAAGATCAATTACGCCAATTAGCCAAATATAGGAAGAGGCGTTTTTAATATATTCAGCTGCTTTAAACGACTCCATGAAAAAATGGCCGTTGCTATTCATTTTTTGTTCGCCATTTTTGTCTGGAAATGTTCAACATTCAATCAGAATCGATTAATGTTAAAAGTTATGTAACGTAGCTCTGAGCACGCGCGCTCACAAATATTGGCAACAAAAGCGTCTACGCCAGGCTACGTTGCAGTCTCCATCAGCCGCGCAGCGCCGGTCCAGCGGTTAATACTGAGCTGCGGCTAATGGGTGGAAGGAAATGGTGATTCTTCTGACAGAAGTGCTTTTGAATGCTTAAGGACATCAAATCCAACATTTAGAAGAAATTGTGGGCCTATGTTTCACATGTGTGATTCTTCGACTGACGGTAAGAATGGATCGGCCTTTACAGCACCGCGAGGTGGTACTGGAATCTGGTGATGGAACTGAAAGAGCGAAGGTAGAATCTCTATATTTCGTGTTGCTGTAACTGCTGATCTGTTCAGAGGACAACCTCGAAGTTATGCCCAGACGGATTTTTGAAAGGTAGGAATCAATTTTGGAGGGCATTCGTAATCATCATTTCGCGACGGTTGTTCTCGCGCGTACGGTGCCCGCTGCCTGGTGTCACTTGCAGTGGTCAGTGCCGTTCGATTTTACGGAAGCTGCCTGTCCTTGTTCCCGAGATTGCGGGCGCGCAAGCTCAAGCCTTTTTATGCAATTTGTTTCACTAGTCAATTCTGCAAAACATCGAGCGTTCTCAGGCAAACATGGAATGGCCTTGCTCGTTCTTAAACTCATGCCTCTATCCTATTCCATTTTGTTCTGCACTAATGAGACCTCTTATTTGTAGAACACTACGGGGAACATTAGTGTTTCCCGTAAAGGGCTGAAGGGTCAATTCGTGCTACCGCGGGGTGTCTTCCGGCTGACACTCTGGCGAGGCGGGATGAGATCCATCGGTCGATCGGGGGCACTTAAAGAGATGCATCATATTACGTCGTTCCCCTTCCTGACACGGGGGCCTTCTCACCCGCGTATTTTGCCCCGGATCAACTCAGGAACCCTCAATGACGCAACAACGTCTCTTATCGCCGCAGGTGGTTCAATGATTATCACATGGACGAGGGCCTACCGGTCGGTATTGAGGGCCTTGCCTGACACAGAACCGTACTACTGTCTCAGTGTGAACACGTATCATAAGTTTTCAGGATTCCTTCACTTGTCAGAGGGCCTCGACCAACGGAAGAGGTCCTCTGGTATTCAGGGCCCGTCCTGGTCCCGGTTGAGCAAATCTTATCCTGACTGACTCGGGCCCCTTGTTGACACAGAACACCCTGTTAGGGCCCTGTGGGCCTCTGAACGATACAGGAGCCCGCATTGTTGCAGGGGTGCAACCAATGTAGACTGCAGGCCCGACCTTGCCCCTGCTTGGGAAATGGGCCCCCAGAGCTCAGACTGTGACGAAGCCGACTATTCGGTGTCGGTGATCTGTGGCCGAAATAGAGGAACGCTCTGTCACAAGAGTCCCCAATCAGCGCAAAAGGCCCTCTTACTGGCATTTGAGATCACGGCCTTACGGGCGGGATCCTTAATGTGACCCACAGGCAGGCCTCTGCGTCCTCCAGCCGTCCAGTCGGACCCTTCATCTTTGGTCTCGAGAGACCCTTAGGTCCCTCTTCGGGCCCTCTCAAACACTGCTCCTGGCCGACGCGGGGCCACCCGCCGCCGCAAGACCACTGCCGGCACTGTGGTCTCTGGCCGACACCGAAGCCTCTCATGGTGTCAAGGGCCCTGAACATTGTAAATCGCGGGCCCAGGCCTCGTTCCCACTTGGGAAACGGGCTCAGACAGACAGGAAGACGGCTGTTTGGCTCCATATCGAGACCTTAGTTAATAGGGATAGAGAATCCTAACAAGAGTGCTGTAATAGAAGCCTCCTGACTGGCATTTCAGGTCACGGCACTACGAGTGTCTGTGGGGGGGGGGGGGGGGCGGCCGGGTCCAATTGGGTTCTTGATATTTGGTTCCACTAACCAACACGTAACCCCCTGGTAGGCAAAGTGTGTCTCTGACTGACATCGGGGCCCAAACCATTGTTTCCTGGACCCAGACCAAGGCTAATGGTGGCCCCCGGCATTGCTTCCTGCTTGTGAGATGGGCCCCTGGGGTTTAGACTGACAGGGAGCCAACTCTTCGGTATTCGTGGTCTCTGGCCGACGTAGACACCCGCATCGTCTCAGCGGGTCTTCAAAGGGCCCAAGAGGACATCTGGCTGAAATTTCAGGTCGCAACTTACTGGCCACGATTCTTTATGTGGGCCCCTGATCAAAGCTCTCAAAGATCAGAGCGCTCTGTTTGGCATAAGAGTGCGGCCCTACGGGCCGGGCCGCTGAATATGTCCTACAGCTGGCCTTTCGGGCCCTTAACACGCGCTCGAGTGGGAGTCAATTTCACCCCCCCCCCCGCCCCGAAGGTTTTTCCAGAATGATTTCTGAAAGGCGCGGCGTAGCCACGCACAACTTTGCTTAGCTGTAGGCAATTAGATACCGGATCTGTTAGCATGCAAAATTAGATGCATCTCGTCAGGTCACTGACCTATGGCAGGTCAGAGTCGGGCCTTGGCTGTCAGCAAAGGCCATTACTTGGAAATCATTCAATCTGATGCGACAACGAGGCGTTAGATGAAGTCACATATCTCTGAGACATTTTCGCCATACACTGACTGAATTTAAAATTACAACAAATCCCATGGACCTGGGGTCAGGTATTAAGGTCAGACAGAGGTCAAAACTGATCTGCTTTTTTCTTGATGGCTTGTTTAAAGGGGTAGTCTTTGGTGTTCATTTTAAATTGATTGATGACAGAGACGGTATCAGAAATGTTGCATGGGCTTTTAAAGGCCAGATTAGCTTACTTACCTAAAACAAACAGGACAACATTTTGATTTTAGGAATATACCGTCTGGTGTAATCCTTAACGCCAACAACAATGGAAAAACCCGCAATTGTGTAGCTTTTTGGTCATCTTGACTTTTTAAATGTAAAAAAGGTCATTGGCCTTGAATGGATACCACTGACATTTTGCTCAGAACAGGTATCTTCCATTATGGCTGTTGCGTGAGGGGGTGGAAGGGCACTTTGGACACCAATCTGCAGTTTGATCTTTTTTACCTTATTTAACCCCAAATTCATGAACTAGGAAGCTCAAATTTTGAAATATGTGACCTCACATACAGACCAACGCACCTTGTAAATTTTGTCTCTCTAGCTATCTTAGTTTCTCAGATCTTTTAGCGGTTTCAAATCGACCCCCACCCGAGCGAAGGGTATTCAACCGTCCACCCGGGCGCGTGTTCCCAGGGGCCCAGAGGGGTTCTCAAACCCGGTGGAGTAGCCAGTTACGGTGTGTTTCCCGGCCGTAAGGCGCCGTAACTGACCAGTGAATGTAGTTCTGGACCCACCAGGGCGCTGTTTGTCAGCAGCCAGCGACGGAATGACCCGCGCGGCCAGGAGCCGCACGTAAACCAGGCGGGGCGGCCGGCGGTCCGGGGCGGTCAGCTGATCGAGCCGTGGTGAAACGACTGCGGTAGCGGTGAAGTAGTGCCTTTTCTGTCACAAACGAAATTTGGAACGGCCTAAATCGTCACCTGAAACGAAATATGTCTGAGTCCGTTGTAATATCCCTTTACATACGCTAAGCCACACAAAACATAGATAAATAAACCCCAATGCGTTATGAACGTTATGCTATTAAAATCAAAAGTGCTCATTTCGGGAGTCGGGCCGGTCATGCCAAGTCCCTGTGGTTAGAATGTAAATCTACATCGATGCACGGGTGGCCGGGTGGCTTGAGGCCGACGAGCACGTCAGTTCGGTTCAAACCTGAGCTGTCGCATACACGGAAAAGGCGAGAACATGTCGTGATCAGCGTCTGCATGATGACCACAAATATTCTGGTATCAAAGCCCATGCACGATAGCCCGACATGCCGGGCAATATCACTGTACGGAGAAGGCGCTCTTGTGCGGTTTTAACCCGCCCACAAAGATTATTCCACTGCTTTGCCATCAGATTGTAAACTCTTCTTGATGTGACATGTTACATCATCTTAATTTGAGAACTCCTGTGTTGTTTCATATTACAGCTATAGCCAATGTCTAAAAATGCAGGCACAGTTTTCCATAGCTCGCTTAAGGCACATTTCCAGTCTCACAATTCATACCCGGGAAATATTTCTCCCCAATCTACTAGTTAGAAGCTAAAACAGGACGCTGGACTGAAACTTACCCATGCACTCCCATCGCTAAGCTGTCCCTGCAGCACAGTTGGTGCCGGGCAGGGGAGCGCCCGAGGGGAGGTGCGGAGCGCTGGTACCTGGCTCAGGGTCGCCCAGGTGTGATAGGATCGTTTGCATCAGGTACAATGTCTCGCAGACTGAGCGACGGAAATGACGGATTAGACCCTGGAAGGACGGCATAGCACATGAATGGCTGTGACAAAATACGAAACAGTCTCAAATAAATGGATGTTTGGCCGGCTATTATGCAGTGGTGTCTTTGGAATCAGATTCGTCACTCACCTTGCTGCAAAGACCCTGGTCCTCACCACCCCAGAGACCGATATCCGGCTCAATGGCTGGCTTTGGCACAACCACACCATTTCAGCCTGATTCTCTAGGCTAGTTGCCAGTTAGCCTCATATCAAGACATACCCATAATCCCTGCTTTTGTTCCTCGATTTCGCATCACTCCCACATTGGTTAGGCTGTGACGCTGTCACAGGTAGGATGCAGAAGTACGGGTTAAGCACTTCGATCAATAAACTTTGATCGGGGCAAATATAGGTTGAGGTGTTGATATAGCTGAACCAAGCGCCAGTTCAGAACTACCAACGCATTTCCACTGTTGGACTGTTCCAGCGGCACGGCCGGGCTGGGGATCCCCGAGCTGGACTGCAGAGCATCGAGCTGGAGAACGCCAGGCTGGGGAGCGTCGGGCTGGGGAGAGTCGGGCTGGGGAGTATCGGGCTGGGGAGTGTCGGGCTGGGGAGTGTCGGGCTGGGGAGCGCCGGGCTGGGGAGCGCCGGGCTGGGGAGGCGCCGGGCTGGAGAGTGTCGGGCTGGGGAGTGTCGGGCTGTGGAGTGTCGGGCTGGGGAGTGTCGGGCTGGGGAGTGTCGGGCTGGGGAGCGCCGGGCTGTGGAGTGTCGGGCTGTGGAGTGTCGGGCTGGGGAGCGCCGGCTGGAGAGTGCCGGGCTGGGGAGCGCCGGGCTGTGGAGTGCCGAGCTGGAGAGTGATATAGTGATATGGTCCCACTGTGGTATGGTCCCTACTGTTACATTACCGAAACCCTGCGTCATAAGCATACGCTTGAAAGAAATAAAACTGCATGTAAAGCTACAGCACTTATAATTAAACGAAGACTACGTCATGTGAGGTTTGGTGCGCTACAGGGTATGGCCTCGCGCATGAACATGTAAAACTGAAGATCGATGTTCAGGAAGATCAAAATGTGGCCTGGCCTAGTGGGGCCAATCGTCTTCCAAGCAACACAAATATTTCACCAATTGCAAGACCTGGTTGATATCAATCAACTGTTTTTCCCCCGGCACGGTCCTGTCTTTCCTATCTTGAGAGGGCAGGGGGTCGCAATGACAGGGCAGCGGGGTCGACCCCCCCCCCTCTTTTCAGCTATGGAAAACAGCTGCTCGTGGCGAGGGTTAATGCAAATGTTTCCAGCCCTTTACATTTGTGGTGTGAGGTTCGATGAAGTGCAATAGCACCGCTCATTTCCTCTCCGTGTCCGTTATATTCACTGCCAACGAGTATTGATCAACCCCGATAAGCCACTTCTCGACGTCTTCTCCCTTCCGGTCGGGCGCTAAAGCCCACAGCTCATGCCCGACAGCTCCAATGCTCGCGCCGAAGCTTTCCCACGTGCCGATTAGCTGTTCGGTCTCACTCGTGCCGACCGCCAGGAGTGAAAAACTTACGATTCACCGGATAGGTTCGGTGACGAAAAATTGGCACCTTTTCGAGATGCTTTGGTGACAAAATCGTGAAGTTAGAACAATTAACAGCAATCCCCCGTCAGACGACACTCCAAACTTATTTATTATTGGTGTGCACTTACCTACGCTCGCAGCGTGAGCTTGTATGGAGCATGTGACAGGGCGTTGACATGAGCGAGGAAAGGCGCTAAATGTTTTCCTATTAGCAGTTTGACTTCGGGTAGCTTCAAACAAATGACAGACATGTCTACAAAATATGCTATATTAGTTTGGACGTCACAGATTAGTGGTCTTAAATCGGTTTAAGTCGTGCCAATTGAGGCAGGTAGTTTGGAACGCTGGTCACGAGGTCGTGAATTGGGCTCGCTCCAGAATCGTGCGTATCTGCGCGTAAGTTGCTGCTGGTTGTACTATCGCCTTGGTTATGCTCATGTGGTGAGGGACTCGCCGGCTACAAGGACATAACTATTCGTCAAATAAGTCGTTGTGCGCGGCTCTTGCAAGGTTTTACCATGGATGGCGTCCCTGACAGAAGAGTAAGAAAGCCGTGCCGATCTAGCAGGTCGATCGTTTGAGCATACCCGAACTGCAGTTTCACAGGGCAACGGAGGACGCTGAAGTGACGAATGATAGGAATTCGTCCGGGGCTTCCTGCTGCTGCGAGAAACATCGGCTTTGGGGTTGGGCCGTGGGAGGCCGCTGGTTTAACTGGCGCAGGTGGGCTACAGGTATAACCCAAATGGATTATCTTGCTGTTATTTGTGCGTGGTTTCTTAGGTAATAACAGGACCATGTTTATAGGTAGATGTAGGGCTACATGGATGCAGTTTTTCAACATACAGGAGAGGTAAAAGGGGGGGGGGGAAATCAGTAAGAAAAATGGCTTAAGTTACCTCCAAAATGTACAGCTATAACAGACTCCTCCTGAGTTCTGAGCAACTTTCTTGTTAAAGTTAGGAGTCACTCCCAATTAAATTGGAAGCTGCCCCTTTCCTGCGAGGGCTAGTTGAATGGAGTATGCTATTTTCTGATTGGGTGTATTATCTATGATATCTCCGTGCCGCTGTTAGTGTACTACATGAGCATCGGTGTGTGTGTTGTGTGTGGTATTATATTACATGTGGTGGAGGAATCATATATGGCTCGTGAGCGTAAGCGCAACACGTAGCCCGCGTGACGTCACGTGGCGAGTTTCGCGTGCGTCATTTGCATTGTCTGAAGTGGTGCGGAGGCGGGGAACAACAGTTCGTTTATTTCTTTTAGACGCTGGGCGACGGGCGGAGCGTCGGCGCGGGGGTGGTGAGGTAGTGCGCGCATGCGCAGGGAGAGGTATGCACGTGGGATCTGGTGCGCGTTCTAGAGACGGGAACTTTAAACCGTCTCGGGTCTTACGTCTAGCGTCTAACACGGGGTGTCACGTCGTTGGTTCCGCTAAGAGATTGACGTTGACTGAGTCTGGTTTCTTGTGCAAGGTGTTGTAGTAAAAGGTTGAGAGTTCGCACACTTGTGAAGGGTTGAGTTACCGTCGATTGTTTTTTTCCTGTTTCGTGTCGCCGTCCCTTCGAATACGTAAGGTACACACACAGCCTTCAGCAACGCTGCCAGGCCTTAGGCCCACACTCTATCAGCCTTAGGCCACACTTTATCGCCTTAAGCACTCACTTCTAGCAAAAACAAAAGCACCAAAAACACCAAGCACTAAGCATGTGGTCCGAGTCCCCATCTCCATTGCTCCGCGATCCCCGACCAATCCCTCACTGTGGGGCCCGCGCTCGCCGTCGCCCGAGCTGCCGAACGGGCCATCGCTTCTCTTAATAAAGAATAGAGGCGGAAAAATGTTGCCACCCTTAACCCGTCCGCGATCCGTCGCGAAATAGAGCACCACGTTGGGGAGGTGGAGGAGGCCAAACCCCTTCGCTCAGGGCTCTCTTGATTGAAGTGCACGGCGCCCATCAGGCGTCCGTGCTTCTAAAACTGAACCGCTTCCTGGGGGGAGATGTCGTGGTTGTGATGGCAAACCGACTGAACACTTCAGGAGGTCGTGTACGCTCCGGCCCTCGCCGAGATGTCCGAGGAGGATATCCTCGGCGAGTGTCTAGCTCAGGGCGTAACGGAGGTGGTGTGCCTGTCGTCGCGCCGCCCGGAGCTTGGGTCAGACCCCTGCTCCGATTGCGTCTCCGGGGCACGGCCCTTCCGCTGTACCTCCTCTGCAGGTACATGCGGGTGCCCCTGCGCCACTGGGTTCCCGCCCCAGCAGCAGTGCGCGCACTGCCAGGCCTTCGCCACAGCGCACGCACCTGCCGCGCCCGCCACCCCAATTGCGGGCTATGTGCGGGCCGTCGTTCGGCTCGCCAATACGAGGCCCAGGAGCCGCGCTGCGCCACCTGCACTGGCCCTCACCCGGCCTGAGACCGACGCGCCTGCCCGGCGTGGCTCGAGCTCCGGGCTCAACTTAGGCAAAAGCAAACAAGCAGCGCTCCCTCCTCGCTCCCCCCTCCTCGCGCTCCCCCCCCCCTCGGGACTGGGGCCTGGCCCACGCCAGCGGAGGCGCACGCCCGACCCGCCCCCTTTCGGGGTGGAGCGGAGAGCGGGGGTCTGGTCCCACCCAATGGGTACCCATTGAGGGGCGCCCCCATGGCCCGCACCCTGGCCCGCCAGGCCTGGTCCCCGGCCCCTGAGGTCCGGTCCTCGGTCCACCACACCCGGCCCCCGGCCCCTGAAGCTTGTCCCCCGGCCCCTCAGGCCGGGCCCGTCCGTCCCTGAGACCCCCCTGACGCCCCCTCAGGGCTCATGGCTGATCAGCGGCTCTCGCCGTGCGCGACCAAGAGCCGCGTCGTAGCCGGGGTCGTCCACGACTGGCTCCCCCGGACCAGCCTGGGAGCAGACCCATCGGGGTCTAGTCGGACGACCTCCCCGTCCCCTGAGAGAGGACCACCACCCCGCCAGCCCTCCCTCTTCCCCGCCCTCTCCAAACGGACCCGCACCGGGACTGTTCAAACGCGCTCCCGCCCTGCTGCACCGGCAGCAAGACGGCCTCGCTCCCCTCCCCGTAAATGAACTCCGCATTTAATGAATTCGTATTCCAATGCAATACCGGATCCCTAGTATCCCATAGGAGCGAATTCAAAGAATATATCATCAAACATAAGTCATTGATCGCTGCTGTTCAAGAGACCCTTTCAATGACTCTGATTCTACGAACTATGACTTTAATATTCGAAACTATTGCCTATATACCGATAACGTAAATGATACACCTCGCCGTGGCGGCATGGCGCTGTGTGTGTGTCCAGTCATTTACTGCACCATCGAGTGCACTTTAAAACTAATCTTAACATTGCAGCAGTTAGCCTAAAAATCGCACAACTTGACTTCACTCTCGTCTCTCTTTATCTATCCCCAACTAACCCCCTCAACGCCGCCCAGCTCTCCGACCTCTTCTCTTAAATCCCCTCCCGTTGCCTAATCGTGGGCGATTTTAACGCCCACCACCGAGCGTGGGGTGTCAAGTCAACACAACCACGTGGCACCATGCTCCTTACACTACTACATACTCATGACCTCGTATACCTCAACAGTCAAACACCTACACACATACAAAATCGGGGGGATGCCGTTAGTTACTCTGTGATTGACATGGCTCTCTCAACGCTATGCATCGTGCCACACTTCACACACAACGTACAAACAGATCCGCTGTTCAGTGACCATTATCCAATTCACCTTTAATTAATAGTCCCCTCAGAACAGGTGGATTTCCATTTCCTCCCTCGATGTAACCTCCACAAAGCGGACTGGACTGCATTTCAGAATTATGTAGACGAGGCCCGCCCCCCTGAATCCACCCCTAATCTTATTGAATTTTTGAACAGTCTTTTGGCCTCAGTACACCAGTCTGTTCCACACACTCATCGTCGACCCAGGGACAAGCGCGCCCCCTAGTGGAACGATGAGTGCCAGCGCGCAGTGGCCCTGCGACGCCGGGTGATGCGTGCTTTTCGCAACTGTATTTGCACAGGCCTCGAGGAGGAAGCTCGCAGGAAGCTCGCTCGACACCAAGCTAACGTAATAATAAAGCAAGCTAAAAAGGAAAGGCGGGAAAATTTTGCTACCACTTTAAATCGATTCACCCCCTGTCAAAAATACGGTTGCTAATGCGAAGCTTTACCAATAAGCGCACATACCACTACAAAATCCCACACCTCATAGTCAACAGTCAGCACTATGAGGTGTCATTTGAGGTCGCCACGCAATTTGCACTAAACTACGCCCGCGTTTCATCGTCCGATCAATACTCTCAACGGCTCACGAATTCGCTCAACATCACACTTCATGCGCTCGACTTTACTACTGACACCGCCGTACACCATAACGCACTCTTCACGCCGCACGAAACTGAGGCTGGCCCTGAGCAAGTGCCGCAACACCTCGGTGTGTCCAGATCAAATCGCTCACGCTTTTTCAGAAATTTGTCTGAGTCTGGACTGCTAAATCTCCTCTCTGCCATCAACGAAATTTGGATTAATGGAACGTTCCTCTGATACTTGGCGCTCTAGCACTCTTATCCTGATACTAAAACCTCGCAAGCCTCCGTCTGATCCTTCGAGCTATCGCCCTATCTCTGTCAAGCTGCGCATCGAAATTACTTGAAAGGATGGTCATCGCTCGAATCAGGGCCTACTTAGACCCCCACAATATTATCTCCCCTTACCAAAACGGCTTCCGTCCTGGCCGCTCCACGGCGGACAGCCTCGTCCAACTTGTTGATTCAGTCCAACGTGGTTTTCAACAAAAAGGGTTACGGTTACGCTATTCTTGGATCTTAAAGCCTCATTTGATAAGGTAAATAAGACTGCTCTTCTGATTAAACTGCACAGGACAGGAGTCCGTGGCCGACTCGCCAGACTTTTGCAAAATTTCTGAGCAGATCGAACCTTTGCTGTTCGCTGCGGGAACACGCTGTCAGTGCCTGTGAAACAGGACCATGGGCTACCCCAAGGCAGCGTCGTCTCGCCTACGCTCCTTTTAATTATGATCAACGACGTTTTTGGTCATTTGCAAGACAGTTCGCCACATCTGAGCTATTCTCTCTTCGCCGACGACCTGGCGGTGTGGTTTAACCACCCCAGTGTCGATCGAGCAAATTACTTTGTACAACTTGCTCTAAATCACATCCACCAATGGTGTCACCGTTGGGGGTCTTGAGATTTCACCGCTAAAATCAGCAGCAGTTTATTTTTTAAAACAGCACAAACAGCACATAATTGTTGCGCCTCGAGTCCCTTTGAACCTGCATGGTCAACTCATCCCACTTGTCACCCTGATTTAAGTATCTCAGGATCACCCTGGATCGCCGACTTACTTTCTCGCCCCATTTTGCCGACCTAAAACTGCGCTGCACTCGACGACTTTAGATCCTAAAATGTCTTGCCGGACAAGAGTGCGAAGCCGATAGGCGCACCCTGCTCCGTCTGTATACCGCCTTGATTCGACCGATCTTGGACTACATTGCCTTTATATTTGATGGTATTTCTTCGACCAAAATTAACATCCTGGAAACGATCCAGAACGGCGCTCTCCGCGTCGTCACTGGCGCACTCCGTACCTCCCCGGTGTCCAGCCTGCTGGCGGATGCACGCATATCCACCACTCATACATCCGACGCAAACAACAACTCAGATTTTACGCGCGAGCAGCTGCCAGACACACTCGGCCCACTTTCAAAACACTAACAGCACCCACTTCACAACGCAGCAAGTACCTTACAATCAGCGCCCGCGTAACACAAGCACGACGCCTATTCCAACTGGCACACATTCACACGCTGCCCACGCCTTCACTACATCCGCTCTGGCTGGACCCCGCTGCAACGATTCGGTTCCTATTTACGCACAAAAAAACGTACCGCTGCAAATACGGAGGCGCAGTCCTTGTTCGCGGGATTTCGTGATGCGCACAACACATATACATACATGTATACTGATGGTTCCCGAGGCGATGGCCGCACGGGAGCAGCATATATATATATATATATATATATATATATATATATATATATATATATATATATACAATAATTACACTAAAGCCAAGCGGCTGTCAGATCATCATACCGCAAGCACATCACAATTAGTGACAATCTTTTCAGTACTTTGCCACGTTAAAAAACATGCCATCAAACAAACTGTAACTTTGCACCGATTCCAGCTCTTCCCTGCCCGCCACATCAGCTATGCACAATTCCTCGCACCCTTTGATTTCCAAAGCTTCTCCACACTGTCATCACTACCAGCGGAGTCACACTTGATCTTCCTCTGGGTACCAGGCCATGCGGGCATCCAGGGGAACGACCTCGCTGCCGCTGCCGCAAAAGAAAGCATCAACATGCCAGCCCGAAACCATCTCGCCTGCCCAGTATCCCACTATCTCACTGCTATAAACTCGACATATCGCTGCTTTTTACAACGTGAATGGGACGACCACGGCCGCCAACACACGCACAACATCAAGTCAACACTCTCACCCTGCAGCTCAGGCCACCAGAACACGCAGCCTTAAGGAGATCCTTCTCGCAAAAGGCCACACACAACTAACTCACGCATACATCATAGAACGCAACCCAACACCACTCTGTCACTACTGCCACACACCATACACGATAGCACATATCAGTGCTGGCGTGCCCAGTCTACAGGCGCTGCCGTGAACAACTCGTGCAGTACACAAACACAGACTCCCATTGACGCTGCCTACCATACTGGGCGACACGCATCTTAAACTCTTGGTGCTCCTCTTCGAATATCTACACAAAACCAATTTAGATAATTTCATAAAGCAACATCAATGCTGCGAGGTTTTCACCTGCTTTCACCAACGAGCGTCTTTTCCTCACAGCCGTGAGGTTTTTTCCACGCACAATTCGGCCAAAACGTGCTGGTTTTCCTCAATTGCAAGGTTTTTTTCCAAGCACAATTCGACATAAACGTGCTGGTTTCCCCCATGGGTTTGCGAATCCGGTTTTTTGTAGTAAGAACTTTTCACGGATTACAATTCACAACACGACAAGGTCGCACCGGGCCGCTCCCCCCATTCAGTGTGGGGAAGCGACCCGGTTCAGGTCGCTGACGAACTTGACCGCCGAGCCGGGGGCCCGCCGTTTGCCGTGCGGGGAAGCCTTTGCTGCGATGAGGTGGATCGTCCGTCATCCAAACGTATTGTGATTGTTGAATATGATGAATATGAATACATATGAAATATGAACACAGTGACTATGTGTGTGTGTCGCGTTTTACTTTGCATTTGCTACCGGACGAAATTAGCAGGTCTAACGCAGTATCAAGAGCGTTTTCTTGCATTGATATCCGGACATCATTAGCCCGTTTAACGTAACGTAGCTTACCCCTGTCCCTTGCTTTGCGCCGGTTAGCACAAGCCAGCTTGACATAGCCTTTTGCCTGGCCTTAAGCCGGAAGTAAGTTCCCCCAGCCCCGGCTATGACTGTAGGTCGCCGGGGCAAAAAAAGAGCTTTAAACTTTTGGGGAGATTGAACCCGGCGCGGTTGTGCGTTCGAATAAAACCCGGAAAGCCCAGCGCGTCTGCAGCCTAACGTATTGAGACAAACTGTGACAGCTACCTGCTGTCGGCGCTGGACCGACGCTGAGCTTTACCTCGCATTGCTCGTTTCATAAGATTTGTTTCTGATAAGTGTGTTAGACTTGTCTAAATCAAACCGGGTGATTATATCCTGATCGACCCTTGGATCAACATGATTGGAGCGGACGCTATTGAGCGTCTACTAAAACACAAAATCATGGAGGTAGGCAGAGGATAGGGGAATTTTTTGTTAAAAGAACCTTGTCGATACGACACCTACAGATGACATTCAAAATATCGCAAATCTGGGCATACTCTGAATTGTTTCTCCCAATCTATACCTTCAACGCCCGAGAAGAAACTGAAATAATAACTAAAGTCGCAGGTTATTGTCCCCATTGTTGAAATCAAACGGGGTGAGAAGTGCACAGTGCATGTAGATCATATTTTGAACGATATCCTGTGATTAAGATACATGCGTGAATTGCATATTACATCATTCTCTCTCATTTACAATCGGTATTCTAGGGAGCCACCGATATGTTGTGAGATGCATCACAAACTAAAATGCATGCGTAATTCTGAGGCATTTATAGCCAGAATATTTCATGTAGATACGGAACACTATTGCCCCTTGTCGTGCCAATCAACCTGAAAAAAAAATTATTGGTTACCACAGAAGTTAAACCAGTTAAACCTCATTATCGAATATTTTCAAAACAAGTAAGACCCTAGTTTTCCTAGCCTGAAGGCGTTTTCAAAAATAGAGGACGGGGAGGACCCAATCGTCGCAGTGGTGGTGTCACCATCACTCATCTGGTGTAACTACGAGGCGAACGGTTAAACCGGTACGGCAACGGGCCGTTGGAGACGCTGTGGCTGGCGATAACGTGGCATGGTGCATCACCGGCTACTATCAGCGTGCTGCATCGCCTAACAGCCCGATATCTGCGAGTCTGGACCAATTACAGGACCAGCTCCGTGACTTGCTCAGCTCCTTCAAACCGGCGTGTCTCCTTGGGATACATGAACATTAACGTCTTGGCACCGAACATTCCAGGTGTCCAGCACTGCCTCAACTTGATCAGCGATCTGAGTATGACGCAATTTGTAGATCAGCCCACGGCACGTACCACGTGATGCGAGTTCAGCTCGGCCAGCCGCCAACGGCTCCCGTTCTACCTGATACTCTCAGTGATCATTAACCCATCACCATCACTACGGGGCCGGGCAGGGTGAGGCAGGCAGCCCAGAAACGCACGACTCGGGGCAGACGCCGGGCGGGCTGGGATACCAATCTGCCTGGACCTGCTCGCCGCTGATTGGGCGAAACCCCACAACATCAATGATGTGAACGTGATGGTAAAAAATTTATGAGAATATGGAACGGCGTCATGGATCGTTACTGCCCCGGCAAACAAAACTGTTCGCGTGAAGCGCCCCAGGTGCCCCCGTGCTTTATGGTAACCCGCAGCTCCGAGCTGTGATGGCCGATCGGGACACAGCAGGGGACGCCTGGCTGGCTCTGCGCGCCCCAGAGCCTCACACACACTTCACACGGCTTCGAAGCAGCGCTAAGTGTGCCATTATAACTGCTAGACGTGATTCCCTCTGTAATGTCGTGATTTCTGGTGGCCTGCACACGGTTTGGCCCAATATCAAACAATTCGCCATGACGTCATCAGCCAACCGAGAAGATCCGTGAGAAGAAAAGCCTGACCTGGCTGCCGGATTGAATCGTCATTTCGTGACGGTTGGGTCTCGGATTGCCTCCAGAGGAGCTAAGGAGGACTGAGAGGGAGCACCGGAGTCACAAAGGCCGCCAACTGCGTGCGCGACGTTCACTTTTAGGCCCGCTTCTCTCCCTGGACTATATTCGTCGATCCAGCGGATGGGCAGCTCGAGAGCGGTGGGTGTGACGGCGTAGCGACAATAGCAGTGCCCGGATGCTTTCCTGTGATCGGTCCGCATCTCCTGCGGATCATCAACTGCCACCTCTCAGTTGTGATATTTCCCGACGAGTGGAAAATTGCGTGCGTGGTACCCATCCTGAAATCAGGTGACCCAACTCTACCCGTTATCAAAAGGTCCATACCTCCCCCAAGTGTGCTGTCCAAAATTCTTGAAAAAGTCGCTTGCAGCCAGCTGAGCGTGTATCTCAGCAGTAACAGTATTCTCGGCTCTGCTCAGTATACTCACTGGCAGGTCACTGTACTGAGGACGCTCTGTTCTACGCTGCTGAAGAGCAGGTGTAGAACGTCGACAGCGAGAGATACCTTCGATTACTGCTGTCAACCTATCCAATACTTTCGACAACATTGATCACGGTTTGCTCGCAACACGGCTTCATTAGCACGACGTGGACCCTGATTGGTTCAAAAGGTATGTGAGCGGTCGGAGATAGGTGGGAGCGTGGAGGACTGTCGACCCTACCGGTAGCTCACAGAGTGCGCTAGAGATCCAAAGTCGGTCTGCTATTATTCACCCTTTTCACGAACGACTGGCCCGGTCACCTGTCATAGACGCCTCATCTCACGTGCAGACGACACTCCACTCCTGAACCACGCCCCTCCCAACGAGCAGAGTTTCAAGGGACTAAAACATCGTCTGGAAATATCCATATGCGAACTTCAGGCTTGGTTCAACGCAAGCGCACTGGAATGAACAAGGACAAATCCGACTTCACTCTGAAGGGTGCAAAAAATAATTTGAAGAAAATCTGTGATTTATGCTTCATGATTGACGGAGAGGCTATCACACCTTCACGGCACATCATATTTATCGGTGTGATCGTAGACTCGATGCTTTAGTGGAAGAGGCATGTCGTCAGAGCTGTGCAAAAATGCAACGGAACTCTAATCTCGCTGTTTTACCCAGGCATCAATCTCGCTTTTTACCGCCCAAGGCATTATTTTACACCTGATGTTCTCAAAATTAGTGTCGAAGACTACGTTTTTCCACATGTGTCCTATCGTCTATGTGTATGGGGTGGCGCGACGAAGTGCCAGGCGCATAGGGTTCAAAAAGTTGTAAATTTTGCCGTCAGGATTTTCTCTGAGATAAAACGCAGCCAGCATATCACAAGGACTCTGAAATATATATGCTGGCCTTGGATTGATAACTTGCTGAAAAAGATAGACGCGCTGGAAATATTCAAAGTTCTAAGATGTCAGGAATCGTCCCTGGCTGTTCAATCACTCTTTAAGCCACGTCCCTCTCTGTCAGTACGGGAGACACGCTCCTCCATGTAAAAATATATCCACCTACCCAGGTGCTGATTTGAAGCCACCAAGCGAGCCTCTCCCTATCTGTCAGCCGTTTGCATCCGACCACCACTATGTCTTAATCTCTGACTTCAAAGGGATTTTTTAAAAAATCGCATTTCAAAACGCAAATGCTTAGGTCGTTGCCCTTGGTTTTAAGCCCATGCTGGTTGCCTGTATGATTGCATGTCACATGTATTTACGCGTATGATCTACACAAGCCAATGCGGATTCCATGTGGTTGAAATTTATTTGTATTTCATCTTTGTATGTGTACGCTGGGTTTGGGACATTCTGTTGCCAATCTAAGAATGCTTATTAGATTCCTCGTTCCGTCTCCGTACGTATTTTATAGCTTCGAATTTTACTGTATCGCACTCATCGTACCGCATTTCATTGCACCGTATTTTAATATTGTCATATTGTATAGCCTATTTTGTGGTATCGCATTTTATCACAGCATTCTCTTTTATAGCATTTTTGTAATGTGTTGTAACAGGTGAGTGAATGGCGTGACGACCCGAAGCTAGCGAGCGTTGTAACAAGCCGAAACCTGAAAAGCCACCTCCTGGAGGGTTGTCAAGCAAACAAAATGCAAAGGATTCTTCGTACCAGCATTTTACCATTCTGCTACGAAATTGGTCAATGTTAAGGCAACATGAAAGATGCGGCTGGTGTGTGCCTGTAACGTATTTTCCACAGACTTAAAATATATTCATTAGTGAGTCAAGCACATTTGACTGCGCGGAAGTAGTCTCCCTCCATAGAGTTACGTTGGCAGTCCAAACATTTCAGCACGCTTGTTTTTTAGGTGGTAATATTCGGCGGGCTGTAGCTCAACTAGAATGACGTGATTTTCAAAGGCAGATAGTCCTTGATATATATATATATATATATATATATATATATATATATATATATATATATATATATATATGTCACATTTATCGTACGGTATTTTATCCTAATTCATTGTATCGCATTTTGATGCTAAGACATGACAAGCCTAGAATTATCTCTGTCGAGTTTTATGTAACGTAGAGCTCACAACGGTTTGGCCAATATATGCACTAAAACCTCCAAATTTTTGGAAGTTTCATATAAGTTTTAAAGATGAAATTAAGATTATAAGGTTTTTTCTGGGGCCATTTTGACGTTAAACGAACATTTGGGATAGTTTCTGAAAGTTGACTCGTCTTATCACCTTGTACCGTTTTGCTATCAAGATTGGCAGTTTTGATGGTCACACAAAATATGCACTGTTTCCTGGTCTATGGAATGTTGGTTGCATAGTAAAGTTTAACACATGTTTTTAAAAGCGACAGCAAATTAAGTGCGAGCAATTTTTCCCATAGCGTGACGCTTGGCATTGTTGCACCTTCAGTGGGGTACTGGTTGACAGGGCTCAGCACAGTAGCCATGAGAAATAGAGGGACGGGTTTAACAGGGGTGCATAGCCCACTATCTCGGCTAAGTCGGGTCGTGCCTAAAACCTTTTCATTTGTTTGACACGTGATGCGAGTTAAAAAGAACTTAACGCTGAGTTTGAGCCTCTAAAGATAAAAAAATGGAGATACGGTCAATTAATGTTAGACCAGAAATACACGCGCAGAACCAGAAGTATATTTCGCAACACATATTTCGCCGAATACTGCAAACACAAACCTACAACCAAAGTATTTATTTGAACACTCTTAGTCTGGCTTCCCAGTGCTCCTCAGGTCCCTAAGCAACACTGAACCCCTCCAACCAACCAACCTCAAAATGTAAGGCTATCTGTTATGTCTTTCATGTATAACGCAAGAGTGTCAATGCAAATTAATTTCTGGGGCACTGACCAATCTCTGGGTTGGGTTGGGTCACCTCAATGCTGATTCCTTCCGCCCCCCCCAAGCCAATACTTCTACCTGGAAAATTACAGAAAAATATGGGAAAAACTAAATGTAGCTCAAAACCATCTTCTCTTAACTTTATTTATTGGCCATGATATATATGGATTGTGCAGGTTGTGCCCGTGCAGGTGGTGGCCGTCGGGAAAGTATCGGTGCCCACCTATACACAAACTAAGATTTGCATGCCCCCGGCCGTGCCCTCCGAACCGACAACAGGTAGCCGGCAGGGGGCAGCAGCGGGTAACGAAGGAATCCTTCGCTCTCTGCGTTGCGGGAGGGCTGATGGTGACGGTCCTGCCCAGGGAGTTCCGACGGTCGATGCTGCCCCCTGAGCGGCGGCCGCCAGCTGCTCCTGGCGCCACGGGTCGAGGAAATGGCGCGCTGGGAGC
Source organism: Pollicipes pollicipes (assembly GCF_011947565.3). Lineage (NCBI taxonomy): Eukaryota > Metazoa > Arthropoda > Thecostraca > Pollicipedomorpha > Pollicipedidae > Pollicipes > Pollicipes pollicipes. The sequence continues at coordinate 45,112,609 of NW_023596420.1, read as the reverse complement.
CTTTCCGTCTGACGACCTGGCAGACGGCGAGAGTGACCTAAAGGGAGGGCGGCTGCCCCACTCCCACGCCGTGGCGGAGACTTCTGAAACCTCCACCACGGCCAGCCTACTACATCCACATTCCCGGCACGGCACTGACATCTTCGCGAGGCGAGATATGGGCGTCCATACTGTTCTTTCCTCTTGGTTCCAGCCGAGACGGCTATCAAGGAGGGCTTGGACCTTGGCGAGTCCTCTCCATTATGTTTAGCGTGGTTCATATGCTGCCAGACCTAGGTCACGGGCGAAATCGAGTGTAGCTAGCTCGGCCGCCGACCACGGCCGTCCGTACCCTCGGTAGCGACTAATGGTCGGATTCTAGAGGCGTTCCACCCAGTGTGGTCGGGTTTTGGAGGCGTTCCACCCAGTGTGGTCGGGTTCTGGAAGCGTTGTGTGCTGGCCCGGGCTTGCCGGCAATATCGCCTCCATACGCGCTGTGTCTCCACTGCAACAGGATAGCCCCGTCTCAACCGGCTACGCCGCCCTTTGCTCTGGAATCTCCCGCGCACTTCTTCCAGTGTGTGTACGTTGATTTCTTCCTCCATCGAGGGTGACAATACCTGGTGGTCGTGGATCGCTGTTCCAACTGACCAATGGTGGGGCGCACCGAGCCTCGGCAAGGCGCACACGGTCTCATCGGCGGCCTCCGCCGCACATTCGTTACATTCGGCATACCCGACGAGTTGGCTTCGGACCTGGCCCAGAATTCACGTTGACCACCACTCGCCAGTTTCTTGGTACCTGGGGAGTCAACCACAAACTGTCGTCGGTGGCGTTCGCCGACGGAAACTGTCGCGCAGAAATCGGCATCAAGAAATGCCTCATCTCTGACAACAGCGCTTCGGAAGACGGCCCTCGACACCGACGCCTTCTGGCGTGCCGTTGTTCAGTGCCGAAACACGCCTGACCGGGACACCAAGATGTCTCCGGCAATGCGCCTCTTCGGTCGCCCCATCCAGGATTTCATCCCGATCCCCCCCCCCCCCCCCCCCCCGGACGGTACCGGCCGCACGAGACGCGGCGCGGCACACTGGCGCCTCGCGAAAATGCCCTTCGAAACAGGCACCAGAAGGGCGCAGAACGCTGGTCCGAAGACATCCGACGCCTGATCACAATTCAAGCGGGAGATCACGTTCGCATTCCGAAACAGGTCGGTGAATTCTCAAACAAGTGGGATACAACGGCTTGGTCATTAGGGTCAGGTCATTCGACTAATACGTGATACGAGTCTACGGCTCCGGCAGGGTGTCTGCGTGACAGCCGGTTCCCTCGCGAGTGCGCCCCGGTACGACAGCCACCACCCCTCCTCGACATCTTCTGCGCCCCCCACACGTGTTTGCCATCTACCGCCGACCGGCTCCCCGAGCTACCACTCGCATGGCAAGCCCGGTGTCTCGTCCTACACCGCAGTCAGGAGCCACCGGCCATCTTCCGCGCCTCTTAGCTGCGACTTCCGACCTCATTACACCCGCGCCGTCGATCCAGCCAGCCAGCCCCCCTCCCCCCCCCCCCCCATCAGGCAGCACTCCACTCAGGCGCTTCGCCAGGGGCATCCGGACGGTACCGGACGACCCATTTGGAGCCTCCCCGCCGCCTCCGCACGAGACCACCGATGCTGACTTCCATTCCCATCGCTCGCCGACGGGCCCCCGACGATCATCACCCCCCGAAACGCCGACTAATCCGCTTCGACGATTGCGTGTGAAAACCCCCAGAGACTAAAGGAGATGGGAGGATATTCTCAGCCTCTTCTGTTTCTTGATTGATGGCGCGTTGATAATGCTGTTTGCCTCTTCTCAGATGGACGTCAACATTGTGTGCTGAATGAATGACGAGTGGATAAAAGAGCGTTTGTTCATCTAGTAGTGGCTCACTGATTCACAGCTAAGCTCAAATAAAAAAAAAACAATGCAAAGCATCGAATTTGAAGAGTATACTCAAAATGGTATGGATACGTAGACAACCCAGAGACCTTCGCTTCCGTCGAAAGAGAGGCATTAAGAGACCGTAAACATGTTCCCCGGTGACGTCAGTCGGTTCAATCGTGCAAAAACTCATAGAGGCATGGAGATGACAAGGCGTGCTAATTGTAACTAAACGCATTTGTGCCCACGGTCACCATGACTGTAAAGCCGACAATTGCCCACACGTTGCTCGTCTCCTCTTCTTCATGCCCAAATGGCAAGACATACATTCTTACTAGAACGGTGAGACATAACCCATGAATGTCACTGATGTCCAAGATACATAACCCAAAGCATGTTTGAATTGCGTCACGAGCCTTATCACCAGCCATGGTACTGGTACGGATGTAATGTGACGTCAATCTTGAGATCCATGCGTATTTGATATTACCAATGGGTCGGTAATCAGAAATTTATACGGTTCAGCAAATAATGAATGCACATGAATGTCTTAAGTCATAACACATCTCTTGTGCTTTTGTGTGCGTGTGCTTTTATTCCTATCAGTGTCACGCGCATCCGTGCATAGTTTCACGCAAGTGCATATGGCTTCAACTCAATGAATTTGTTTGTATTTAGCAGCCCTAGATGAAGGATTATGAGGCATCTGTGGTGGTCTAGCTACAAAATAGTTGCGCGTTTTGATGACGCGTCGATCGGTGATGTGTCGCTAAGACGCTCTGCAAACCCACCTTGAGAATATAGGCGTTTCAGTTTGGTGATTACAAGCTGGACCGCTGTGTTTTATAGTGCTTTATTCATGTAGTTCTTACTAGATATTGCCACCTCATTACGCGGCTCTCCCCTAGCTGAGCCGAGAGTAGTTTCGCGTGTTTGATTTCTGTTCGTGGGGTCTGTTATACATTAACGTCACGTCCGTAGCAACGAGCATAAGATGGCATGGTTTGGAGAAAGCTTTAGCAACATCAAGGGACAACTTTCAAACATTGCTAAAGAAGTGCTTGCAGAAGGAGCAGATGAAGTGGATGGTAAGCCTGTTGCAAATGTCAGTTTTCCCTCCATTGATTAAACACGATCATAAATCCACTCATGATGATGAAGTAGTTGGTGTCTCTGAACAGAAATTTGTGATGTGAGTGTTTTAGTTTGATGCATGTAAAGAAAAGCAGAATTAGTATTTGAATTATTGGTAATGTGTTTCAGACCTGTTTATGGTATTCCAGGAGAAAACCACAGCATAACTATGCTACTACCTGCCTGTGACACACCACAATTATCACTAATTTGTGATTGATATGCCAATTTTGTGTTATATAGAAGTAAGGCAATATTCAAGGCTTGCTGTCTGTGCTGCATTTCCCATTGGCAAAGCATCTACTTTAATTGCTACCTATGGTGTTTCAGGTATCCACATCAAACATAATTTACTTTCCTTTAAGCCATAGGAGCTGTTGTGACACACTTACCTGTACTGTGATAGATGGTAATAATGAACAGCTGGTGGTTATGGGGAATGCTGTCCTGGCTGCCTTTCTTTTATGTCATTCAATGCTCCTCTGTTCCATATCACAAAACTATGAGTCTAATTGTCAGGTATATGGGACCTTGAAGTCACATGTGAATAGGCCAGCTTCTGGCTTTTAATGCCAGTTATGTCATGATCTGTGAATGCTGGTATGACCACAGCAGTGACTGATGCTTTAGGAAAAGATTTTAAAATGATGTGTTCTACATTTTGTTTGGTAAGAAAGATACAGTTTTGATGGGCATATTGTTAACTAAATTGAACTAAAAGTCAAAGATGCTGGCTATGTTACTCTAACCAGGTTTTGAGGTAAATTGTTGAAACACAACAAACTTGCCATTTTACATGTGCTATATCCCTGTAATAAAAGCTCTAGATTTTGGTCAGAAAGCTTGAGTTACTTCAGGGAACAGGCATGCAGTCACAACAGTAACTGCTGTCAGGCCCAGTGTCTGCATGTATACTGAAACTGAGATTTCTGTGCTGCAGTGTTGTATAAAAAATATTAGAGAAGCTCCTTTCATTTAGCATTCAAGATGGAATAAGAGGACTATTTCATCCATATGCACAGAGACTAGGAAGTTATCAAATATGCCTAACATGCAATGAGGTATATCATCTGGACTAATGTCATGAGGGGAAAGAGGTGGCTTCAGCTTTAACCATTTTCTTGTGTTGACTTGTTTCAGCCTTAAGTGTTGGCTTAAAATTCTTTTAAAATAACTGGTGCAGGGAAGGTTGTAAGACCAAAAAAGCAACAACAAAAAAAACTCTGTTCCACTGTGCCCAGAGCAGTTGTATGAAGGCCATGGATTCCCACTAAAGTCAGACATTCTCAGGGCATGGTTCTTTGGGTTTGTAAAGTCAATGCACATGCATTTCAGTACCATAGGTTACCACTGATATGCTGCAGCATGTCTTACCCTGCTTTGAACCAGAGAATACAGGCTGTTGTCTGCTGTGAATAACTGAAGCTTTAAGCTGTGTCATATCTTACATGTGGTGCCTATTGGGCTCACTCACAGTGGGTGTGTGTTCTGCTCCAGAGCAGTCCAGCGACTCAGTCAGAAGGAAAGGAAGTTTGTGTTCATTGGGTGGGTCAGGCTGGTCTTGGCAGCTGCAAGATGCATCTTGACCTGCTGGTTGCTAACAGCTTGCATCAAGTTGCTGGCAAACAGGATGAAAGTGGCTGGTTGTGGCCATTATTAGTGTTGCTGGCGACCATGAAGTATCAGAAATGACTGGAGCTTGCCACCTTGTCATGTTGTGGCCTTGACCCCATCCATGTTATGGCTTTGACCCCAGCCACAGCACTGAGATCACAGATTGGTCAAGCTGCTGTGAAGTGCATTGCAATTTATACAAAATCTACAGTGACACAGCTAACTTTTTCAGACTGTGTGCAATGGGATACATTCATAAGAAAACATCATCATTTACAAGTTGGGCAGTCTAGCACTTCCTTTTGTAAATTCGATGCATAGGAATAGTTTTCAGAGTTAAAAGATGGCCACAAAAATCGGTTGAATGACCATCAAATGGGCATGGATGGGGAGCTGCCAGAAAAAAAACGCGAAACTAGATGAGATGTTTTGTTCAGTGGCTAGTCAGCATGCATATAATAGACCACTTGTGTGTTGATACTGTACAATGCCAAATGTTGTACAAATACAAATCAATTTGAAATTGAAGTGATTTGTGTACGTGCTCTATTTGAAACTGAGAAAACAAAACCAAAGAATGTTTGTGTTCTCCATGCCTATGTCTGAACCATCTCTAGCACCTCATTATTTACAGTACAGTTGGGTAGAAACTTGATGATTTGACCTGACGAAACCTTTTAGAAGGGGAGAGGGAGTTGATTGCCACTCTGACAACAGTTCATAGACCCTTTTGGATTTGTCAGACTTTATGTGCATTGCTCACCCTTGTTTGTCTCGCTTTGCAGACCAGGAGACGCAGTTGAAGGTAGCCAATGACAAGATTAAAACATTGGAGGCCTCCTGCACATCTCACTGCGCTGAGGTATGAAACAATGGCCTGGATGAATTTCGGTCCTTGACTACGCATCTCGACGTGCCACCGTAATGCAAAATGCAAAAGGGTGGCCATTTAGTCGAAATGTTCGCTGTTCTGCCCGTGAACGTGCGAAATGGGTTCATTTGTGAATAGCGCTCGCTTTTATTTTGGTCATATTCAACCCTCGCTCCCCGTCTCCTGGTTATGTACTGCTGATACTGACGCCCCCCCCCCCCCCCCCCCGATACTGACGCCCCCCCCGTGGCTACGCTGTGCTAGGCGTAACAAAAAGTGGCGTGTTTTTGGGCCCTGATTGAGCTGGAGATACGAAACAAATAATGGGCTTGTTCCTTGCAACTAAGGGAAGCGAACAGCATCAGGCTTTAAACTTTTAAGGTTTTAAAATATATTCTAGCATGATTTGCAGCCACACCTGAATGGAGTGTCATGCTATCCAAAACCTTCCCATCTCTCACTAGGCTTCTGTTATATTGCAAAAAACCTGGCCCCTCCATGTGTAATGTAATTATGGAGGTCCGTATACGATGCCAGTGCTAAACAAAGTTACAAGCCATTAACGTAGCAGATGTTATAACGCACGATATTGCTATAGCGATAACGCTATATATTATGTGTTATATATTGTTATAACGATATATCTATATGCCTATGTGTGTGTAACGATATATAATGTATATTATATAGCAATATATAACGATGCGCCATATATTGCTATAACGATAGCGCAGGACTTGCTCATACAACTATTGGAAAAACAGCGCAGCTAGATAAAACGCTTTAATGCACTGCTCGTAGAATCACTCGTTACCTTCATGTTCATTTGGAGTGCGAGGCCAGGTAGTCAACTATGGGGAATTCAAGATTTTGAGGTTACTTTCCGTATGAAATGTGCAGAGAAACAGGATCGCGAGTGCTGCCACCTATATGTGTAGACGAGCAACCACTCCTAGGAATGCCTTGCACGGTGACGGCGCGGGCCCCGTGAGCGAACCGCCGATTCCTCTGATTTTACTTCATACAGTGCTTTCAAAGCAAACTAGTCTGCCAATTGTCTCAAGCAGACCCTCGCATCCACTGCCTATAACCACATGATCTGATCCCATCCGACACAGGCAAAGAACACAGTGCACGGGGTTGCGAATCGCGGAACCGGCGCTCTTGTCGTACACGGGTGGTGTACGACAACTGGCGCTGCTGTCGTGCACGAGTGGTGTATGACAACAGGCGCTATGCTCCTGTCGCCGGGCTACTGCAGCGCTCCGCTCCTGTCGCCGGGCTGCTGCGGCGCTATGCTCCCGTCGCCGGGCTATGCTCATGTCGCCGGGCTGCTGCGGCGCTATGCTCCCGTCGCCGGGCTGCTGTGGCACTATGCTATCGTCGTTGCGTTGCTGCGGCTCAGCGCTACCGATGCCGGGCTGTTATGGCGCGGTGCTCCCAATGCCCGCCTATCTGCTGTGGCTCCCGACGCCGGCCTGCTGTGGCTCAGTGCTCCTGATGTGGGAGTGCTGTGGCTCAGTGCTCCCGATGCCGGCCTTCTGTGGCTCAGTGCTCCTGATGTGGGGGTGCCGTGATACAGCCCTCCCGATGCCGGCCTGCTGTGGCTCAGCCCTCCCGATGCTGGGCTGCTGGGACTCAGCGCTCCTGATGTTGGGGTGTCGTGGCTCAGCCCTCCCGTGCAGGGCTGCTGTAGCACAGCCCTCCCGATGCCACCTGGCTTTGACACAGGGTTCTCGACGGCACCGCGCGCGTGTTACGCAGCGCTACCGTTGCTGGTCTACTGTGGCGCAGTGTCCCCGGCGCTGGGCACAAGTTGCGCAGTGGCGCTGTCACAGGCCTGCTGTGGCGCAGTGCTGCTGTCGTCAAGTGCCCGTGGCGCAGTGTCCCCGGCGCTGGGCACAGGTTGCGCAGTGGCGCTGTCACAGGCCTGCTGCGGCGCAGTGCTGCTGTCACCGGGCGGCGGCGGCGCAGTTGCGGTCGGCGCTCGTCGAGCCCGGCCCGTCAGCCGCTGACACGTGACGAGGCCTGACCCGGATGGACACGTAGCGGCGCTGGCTCGCCCGGCGGACAGCGGCGCCGGCCCGACACGTGCGCGGGCCTGCGCCGCCGCGGGGCGAGGCGGCGTTGGATGGCGCTGTCCTCCGGAGGGACCGCTGTGGAGAGGGCGGGCCGCCCGTCGCATGCTCCTGCCGGGCCGCCTGCTCACCACAGAGCCAGGCCATCTCTCAGACTTGAATTTCGCAGGAGTTGATTCCCCAGTAAAAATCCCACCGCCGGGAATTATTATGTTTTTGAGTCCGAGTATGCAATATGAACAATATGCACGTCGTCTGCCAAGCCCACATGTTTGATTTCATTTCACGCCACTTTTTGCTAGATACCTGACCAGAAATGGCGCACTTAACGCGTGGGTACCCGCTACCAGAATCAGCTATGTGCATCGTTCACTGCTGCGCCCACTTTGTTATGTGTCTGACGTAGAATCACTTGTGAGCGCTGTCCGTGCTCATGAAGATCAGCTGGACGTTCAGCATCATCATGGAAGGGCGGCAGTACGCTTACAACCGATCATTTTATCACCGCCCGCATCACGTCCGGTGCGTGATGGCAGTGCGATGCTATCGTCTTCCTATCCGATGCCATCAGGGTTGTCAAAGCCTGAACACAAAAACTGATGCATCCGTACACAATTATAAAAGACAAATACACTTGATAAAGCTACAAATTATGCTGTCCGGATGCTGTGGCCGACCTCCGGCAGGTTCGTTTGTGTTGAGTCCTGCCACTGCGCGGTGGGAAATCGACCCGTTTCTCGGCGTCCATGGGTACGCTTCGATCGCCCTTTGCCGCCTGCGATTGTGGCCAGTGTAGCGTACTTAACTTGCACCAACCCTTGTTCATACCGGTCCCTCAGCATGAAGAACGGTCCATCAAATCCCACGTACAGCACTGCCGCAACCGTCACTGCAATCTGTCACCGGGTTGAGCGCATGGGGAAGAGCCGGTGGCCCGGCGGGGCGAAAGGGGCTGCGCTCCGGCATCCATCTTGGGCGAGCGGCGACACTTGCAGCAGCAGCGAAAGTTTAAAATAATCCTGATGGATCGATGCACACGTGTGCTAAACGATAACGTGCCGTATGTAGCCGTTTTTGTGATAAGTTCGGAATACACACAGATGAGCAAACAGGGGCGTGAGGAGCATCATCATGCATGCATATTTAGATGCTTTGGAAGTGCTGAATTGTTTATCACGAGTTTAGATACAAATAAGGTGATGATAAACTGTCGTTGCATTGGTACCTCATAATCTAGCTCCAGTTCAATTAACCGAGCTTGCGGGGGCACTGCCTGGAATCAAGAAGCGCAGAAGCGGTAAAGGGGCACGTATCCCCCGTTAGGTTCAGAGGGCCCCTCAGGACCTACGATTGATGACCCGAAAGGCCGGCGAAAGGAGGTGGTATTCGGGGCCCCGGCCCGCAGAGCTGGGCACTCTTATGCCAGCCAGAGGGCCCTGTGCGTTGATCAGGGGCCCCCTGAGTCGATGAGGGTCTATATGGCGGCTGGACACCACCAGTGAGGGCCTACATCGCGGCCGGACAACACCAGTGAGGACCTACATGGTGGCCGGACGCCATCAGCGGCATACTGTCGACTCCGTGGTAGGATGGGCCTAAGGGCCACTTTTCCAGCAGGGACAAAGCCGAAGCCGGCGATCTACATTGGTCGGGGCCCCAGCGTCTGTCAGGGCCCTACAGCGCCTAAGGGGGTTCTAGTTGGCAGTGGGCCCCGATTCTGCCAGAGGTAGAGTTCGAGAAGGCCTGAAGAGCATTGTGGGTCCACCGGGTCCGACGATCAAGGGTACGATTGGAGGGTTTAAGGGCACGAGGAGCTGGTGTAGTCTTATTCAGGGGCCCCGGCCTGGAGCGGGCCCTCAAATCGCAGTCAAATGGTCCTTTGTGCCGATCGAGTACCCCTGAGTCGACATAGGTCTTTATGTCGGTCAGGCAACACCAGTACCGCGTAGTCGGCTCCGTGTCGGTCTGATCTTTGTGGACCTCTTTCTTAAGCAGGAACAAGGCTTGACTGCGATTTACGTTGGCCGGGTCTCCTGCGACAACGCGGGCTCCTTTATCGGTCAGGGGCTAACAATGCCTAACAGAGTGCACGGTGTCAACAAGAGGTATCGAGTCCGTCGGGAAACTTTTGCTCGACTGGGACGAGGACGGGACCCTGAATGACAGGCGGCCTCTTGCATTGGTCGAGGGACCCTCTAGCGATGAAAGGAAATCTGAGAACTTATGACGAGTGCTCACATTGAGACAATTGGAGGGTCCTGTGTCAGTCATAGCGCCCAGTACCAAACGGTGGGCTCTTCCGCCCAATTTCAGCACTGCAGCCCGTGTGACAATTATTGAACCGCCTGCGACAGTCAGGGATGTTGTTGCGTGAATGAGGTTCTTGCGTCGATCTTGGATCAGCTGCGCTGGTCAGAAGGCCTCCTGTGGCAGGGAGTGAACACTGTGATATCATTGCCCCACTAAGCGTCGTTGGATCGCCCGGAGATCCACCCCGTGTCGCCAGAGTGGCGGCCGGAAGACACCCCGCGTTGGGACGGAATGACCCTTCAGCCCGTTGCCAGGGACAGCAGTGTGCCCCTGGTCTTTTACTCAAATGGGCCCCTTGTCGGGAAATGCGGGGTTTCATTAGTGTGGAATTGAGTGGGTTGAACTGAGTTCAGAAACGAACACGGCCATCCCATGTTTGCCTGAGAACGTTCATTCTTTTGTAGAATCTATTAGCAAAACAAATGGCATCAAAAGGTTTGAGCTTGCCCGCCCGCAAGCTCGGGAGTAAGGACAGCGATGGCCTGGGTTGCGGTTTCCGTAAAATCGAACAACTTTAGCCACTGCAAATGACACTAGGCGGTGATGGTGACACTAGGTCGTTCTCGCTCGCCGTGCGCGCGAGAACGACCGTCGTGAAATGATGGTTACGAATGTCTTTCGAAATTAATTCGTACCATTCAAAGATTAGGCAGGGTTTTTTCACAGCTTTGAGGTTATTTTCTTGACAGATTAGCAGTTACAGCAACACGAGAAATAGAGATTCTACATTTACTCTTCCAGGTCCACCACCAGATGCCAGCACCACTTAGCGGTGCTGTAAATGCCAATCTGTTCTTATCGTCAATGCAAAAATCGCACATGCGAAGTGAACGCCCGGACGACCTTCTACATGTAGTATTTGATGTCCTTTATTGTTGAAATGGACTTATTTTAGAATCGTCATCATTTTCGTCATCCGTTGGCCATGGTTCAGTATAAGTCGCTGGACCGACGGTTGCGGCCTATGGAGACTACAACGCCAGGCGTGAAGGTTTTTGTTGCCAAGATTTTGCGAGCATGCATGTTCAAAACTATGCTACATGCTTGGTATCACTTATGGATTCCGAGTGGATGCTTAATATATCCCGACAAACATGGCGTGGCCGTGTTCATACCAATTGTTAGCCCATTTCCATCTGCGAGCTACATTCGCGGGGTCCTTAATATGTCTTAAGAGCCCAGATAAAATTTTTTAGCAAAGCTTCTTCATGCTTCGGATCAGAAAGAGTCCACCGTACTACTGTAAAATGAAGAGTGTCGACAAGTTATTTGATCCGGTCGTGTAAACAAGTTGATTATGTTTAAGGCATTTCTTCAGGGTATTGACTAAAATTCAGGCAGAATTTATCTTGCGTGGCTTCTGGCTTCTATTTCGCTTGAAGAAGGGAAACGAGAAATATATAAACGTGCCATAATTATGAAATGGGCCAGTTCCGACTTTTTAGGGTATCTTTTCGCTATCAAGGGGCCTTTGTGAACCCTGTCCCCCTTGCCAAGGCTGCGGGGATCTGAAGTTAGTGAAGGGGTCATCGAGATCTGATGGGGTATTTCTTTACGTGCAACACCCCAAAGGCGTGGACTGTCGTCGTGCGTTGAGGTTGCTAACGACTGACATCAGATCTCGTGTGCCGCCGGCGTCTCCGGCGCCCACTGGTACCTGTTACCAGCTACGCTTACTTGTCTGCTATACTGACGTCAGATGTCGTGTGCCGCCGGCGTCTCCGGCGCCCACTGGTACCTTTTACCAGCTACGCTTACTTGTCTGCTATAGACAACGCTCTGCCTTGTACGGAGGCCTCCAACAGCCTTTTGTCGTCGACTTTGGGAATCAGCCGTCAGTGGTTTACGGTACGCGTATGGCACAGCTAGATATGTAAGTTGGCAATCGATCAAATGTGGTTTCTGGCCACTGGTCAGATGCACCATTGAAACGGTCCTGGGAAGTGTATGCCGATTCAACAAAATTGTCGGCTGACAGGGTTTGCTCCCGTCTTTTGACACAATATGCCTGAGTCGGAACCGTTTTGATCCGCGCTGTCTGGTGTTCGCCACATGCCAGAGTATTATCCAGTCCGTGCATCACACGGGTTAATTCCGGATCTAATTTAGAGTAGTCGGGCTCATCCTTGTGTCGGTTGTGCTTCTGACTCGAGGAGATATGGCCTGATTCTCGGGTCGATTTGGGAAAGCCTTTTCCGGTTACAACAGCTTCAGGGAGAATCCGTTCGATAAAGTGCATAGAAGCCCATTTAAGGCTTTTGTTTATTATCGAGACACACACACACACATATATATATATATATATATATATATATATATATATGCATATATATATATATATATATATACATATGTGTATATACACGTGTGTGTGCGTGCGTGCGTGCGTGCGTACATGCGTGTGTGCGTGCGTGGGTGCGTGCGTGCGTGCGTGCGTGCGTGCGTAAATATAAGTATAGACAGACAGATAGATAGATAGATAGACAGATGGGCAGGCAGATGAATAGATGAATAGTTGGATAGATAAATGGATCAAGGCCAGAATTCTCAACCCCGCTCCCCCCCCCCCCCTTCCCCTCCCCTGGACTCACCAGCGTCAACTGGCACACTGGAGGTCGGTTACGCCTGATTACTGTTTGCATAAAAGTGGTGCACAGACGGAAAAGTCCTTCAAAGCTTGCCGCATCTATGGGGAGAAGTTAAGGCCGGAATTCTCGCGCCTTTTGACAGACTTCCTAACGGTTTTGGGTCGGGTGACAGATCCTTGTAATTTTGCTAAAATGGCATGTGTAGTGTAGTCGGGTTACTACTTTTTTTCTTTAGAGAGTGTTGCAAAGAATTTCTAGAACGTTGTTGATTTAACGTCAGGCAGGGAGCTTTGCCGCGACCGGAGGGATTCGTTTGTTATGCGGTGCAAAACACCCTGCCGATTACGCAAATGAGCATCGCTTTTGATACATGCCGGTAATAGTAGCCAGTCCTCGAACGTAATCCTGGATCATGCTGAAGATAAGACTGGTGGGTTATGGCGGTGAAAATCATTATTGACTCGCTATCACTCGCTAGCCGTTAAAACAGTGCCTTTTCTAACGAGGGCTTAGGTCGTATCAGCCGCTTAGGTAATTCTTGACGTGAGTTAGGGACATCTCAAGCTCCCGGTTTTTCGGCATTCTGAGTAATTGCCCTGAAAATAGCCGACCGTCAGTATGTCAGTTGGCACTGGTGACTCCAGGGGAGAGGAGGGAGGGATATTCCGACCTTAACTATACCGGGACAACACGCCTTGATCCCCTCTTGATCTTCCCCTTCAATCCTCCACCATGAGTTGTGATAAATTGGTTCTTTGGTTGAAGATTTTACTTTTCTGGCCTCTTCGGGAGCATGGCGGTCATCTAACATGTTTCGACAGCTCTCCCGTTTCTGTGTGTGCTTGTTTGCGCTTGCGCTTTTGGCTACATATGCTCTCATAAATGGCGGAAACCGCAACAACTACGTATTGCTGTCGGACATACTCATACCTCGCACTCTCAGGAGTTCTCTCAGAGTATCATTACCGGTTAACATGACAATATTTGTCTGCAATGGGAACAAGAGTGCACCCCGTCCCACTCCGCGCTCGCCGGGCACGTGTATTCTGCAATGGGAGACAAGGGTACACCCCATGTCACTCCGCACCTGCTGCCCATGTGTACTGTGCAATGGAAGACATGAGTACACGCCATGTCAACCCGCACCCGTCGCCCCTGTGTGCTCTGCAGCGGAGTCGGCAACAGCGGCGCGTGCAAGCCCTTACCCGTGAGCGTGCGGCGCAGGCGAGGCTTAAGGTTCTCGATATTTCGGTATGCCGTCCCTGGCGGATCCAACGAGGCATGGATCCTAAACAAACGGCCAGGGAGTTTGTACGCAATCTCTCAAATGCACTGGGAACGTAGTGGGTTGTTCCATTGATACCTCCACCGCAGTCCATTAGCCGCTACACAGGTACGGTAACCAGCATTTTCTGAGTTTATTATGCATGACGCATATTTTCCGTGGCTGTGGGTGTATATCGACTCATGCGTATCGCTGTCACCAAAAAAGTGAGAAACTCACGCACGGTGCGTTGCCTTCCGGCAAACATGAACATTGGAGCCGTTAGTCGTAAGGGATTGTTACAATCGCAATGATTGGTACCATTCCCTTCCGTGATAAGAGTGAGTGCACGCGCATAGTCCCAGTTTCAGCGTCCGTTCATGCTTTCGCCACGGAGTCGATGACAGGCACACATGCAAGGCTGCACAAGAGCAAATATGACGAACTTGCTAAGTACGACATCTAACTGGCGTATTCTGTCACTGGCCACTGGCACTGGCGGATCCAAGGGATCCGCGTTGGCCATGGTCCTTACCTTATGCTTTGAAGAGGCCGCCACGTGGCCCTTTCATTGGCAAATTCCCGAAACATTGAAGCTTATGGGTTCTGTGGCTATTGTCGCAATTATGTTCAACGTTTCATAACATGAAGGGCGACATTTACTAACTGGGCGTCCACATTATTACTTAGACTTTTAGTGCTGATGTGTGTTTGGGCGTGTCTGTTTATCGTTGTGTATGTCGCCGAAGCTGAGGAACGACAGTCGCGCGGCAGTTTGCCGTTCGGCACGGCTATGCGTTCTCACTCTGAGGGGCATTAGGGATTATTATTATTAGGGTGAGCGCAAGGGACGAGTGCCAGCTATGGTTCAGCCTAGTTATTCTGGAGACATTGTTTTCTTTCCGCAAAGATTATCCAAATGTGTGAAAGTGACCGAGCGTCTGACAAAAGACCTCCTGCACTGTCCAGATGTCGCGGGGTGGACATGGACCCCGTCGTAATTGTATCATTGAAGTAAAGTGTCTTGCCAGTCAAACTGACGAAGACGAGTTCAATGCAACTTAGATACTTCGCCACCAGGACTGAATGACGCGTCAAATGTGTGGCAAGCAAGCATCTGCAAGGGCTGTCTCTTATCCAGGGACGTAGTCGAGGGGAAGGGGGAAAGAGGTCATGCTCTCCTCCCACTGGACCAAGGGATACTGGGCAATTCTGATACTAGATACAGGGCAATTCTGCAGAAAGCTAGCCCAAAGTCGCAGCATTTCGAAGAAATTTAGTCATTTGTTCCCTCCAGTGGAATCTTGTGGCCACGTTCCTGTTCCTATCTTCCATATTTTCCATGCAGTCTGTGGTAGACATTACGGCGAATGATGTCACCGGGTCAAGAACCCAGATGCGGTTCTGGTAATAGTGGTCATTGCGAACATGAGCAGCGTTCTGAGGAAATGTTTTTGACCGAGGTTCAACAAAATGGTGTATTCTTGCCCCATGGTAGGGTGCAAGGCGGTCGGTGGTGAGGGTTTTGGTTGTCACTGATGTCAGTTTCCGTTCTGCCCACCAGTCAACCATGAAAAGGCTACCAGGATAGCACAGTCCTATCCAATCGCGGCACATTGCACGGGACATTAATAGCCACGTCATTCAGTACATGCTGAGATACCATGTCACCTCCTACTCAGTAATTGGAAAGGACCGGGCGAGCGCACCAGTCCGTGCCGTGGGCTGTGGCGCCGGTCCACCCGGGTCGACGCCGCCCGCTGTCCTCTCACTGAACACAGTTCTCGTCTGGCACCGGTCTGGGTTCGATCCGACAGAGCTGGGCAGAATAGCGTCACATAACGCTCGAATACAGATCGAACGTAAAAACTGCCATTGACGTAGGAGAGCGTAATCCGTCTGGCAACCACAAGGCAGGGCTGAAGAGAACGACTGCCGAAAAGATAGTACGTGTAACGGAGAATAACCCTTGGTGTCGACCGTGTACAGTGAATGGCACTAGGACGAAACTAGTATGGGCTGGAGTCCATGGTAGTAGGCATCGCAAGCAAACATTGATAGATGATTGATGAGATCTGTAATTTCATTAGCTGTTCACTAACAGCCAACAGTAAATAGTTGCTTTACGTTCAATGAATAGCAATCAACAAGTGGTTGGAACCTATGACGTTGAAGACCCACCTTGGAGATGCATGAGGGGAGCATCGGACTTGCACAGCGCTGTAAGCCGCAGAATGTTTCATTAAGGGAGCTGTGGAGCGATTTCACTGAGCCGCAGAAGATCATTCCTCAAGAGCATCACTTCTCAATTTATAGAAGATGGAATTAAAGGTTTACTAGAGGCTTCATGGGTCTGAAAAGGCAACCCAAAACTGTCATTACGCCTTAAGCCCAGCAAGGCTTCCGGGGCAGGTTGTACATAAAATATTCGACTATGCTGAGGTCCGTTCCGTTAATTTTGGGAAAGGACTCAACGGATTTGCAACCAACATTCTTAAGTTTTCAACAGTTTCAGGACTTGAAGGAGGTTTCCAGAATGGCACTGGGCCTTTTGATGCCATGTTGAAGTCGTATTCGTGGAGAAGGCTGGTGCAGCTTCGACTTTCTAAAGGCCCTGGGCATATAAATGTGGTCTTGAATTTACGTAAGTTGTTTACTACATTTGAGGGGAGCATTGCACACATGGATAAGACAGTAGTAATATTCTTATTCCTGGGAGGAAAACCAGGAGAATGGAGATATAGATACGTTGATAATTCGGCAACATATCGTCATTGAAACGAATGGCAGAAGTGAATTAATTTATTTCTGATTCACTAATTCACTAATAATTCACTTCTGCTATTCGTTTTGATAAAGACATGTTGCCGAAATATCCACGCATGTATCTCTCCGTTGTCGTTTTTTTTTCTCCGAAGAATAGGGCTATTACTACTGCCTTATGTGGTCTTGAAGCTTTTGGATTGGCTTTGCAGCTCCAGAAAGTTTGACTACATAACCGACTACTAATATGAACCAACGTCCGCAATACGTTAGAAACTAATAGTGCCGGGTGAGTCTCCAAACCGTTGTCTGCAGGCCAAAGTGAGTTAAGGGTACACGGGAACTCATGCTCTTAATATCTTGTTCTGGGAGCGGGGACTGCCTCATAGATTGCAAAATTTCGTTATGCCGCTGCGGACACTGAATAGATTTTGCTCTCTGAAATGTTCTGAACGGCTATTTTGAAAACGCTTTCCGTGGATCACTAGTCAGCACTACACACAGCAACCAAAGTGACTTCACCCAAGACGCCCAGTGTCCGAACGTCTGTTACCTACCGTCTGTAACCTACATTGACTGAACAAAGGACAGAGGGATAAAATGAGCCTTGATGTGATGATAGTCATGCTTTATGAATGAGCAAAGATAATCGCTTAACCATTTTGACGCACATTTCCCCCTATCCCTCGAAATGAGCTTGCATCCACCCATGCTTCTTCTGGGGACGATACGTTCGGCACTTTCGCTGGATGTTTGGGGGAGGGAAGCTGCTGGATCCAGGATTGTCATAACCGGTCAGGAACATTCGGTGTCTTGAAATGTTGCTTGTTTTCATTGATGCACTCGACGTCGACCTCTGCTGTGTAGGTGAGTGCAGAATTGCAGTGGATCGGGGTTTTTGGACTGTAGAGGCCTAGCTGTGATGGCGCGGGAACAAACGCGTCGTTTTTCGCAGATATTTTAACCATATCAAAGCAAAACTAGCTCAGCGAAGATGACGCGTCATGGTGAGGTTAGCATCTAAATTATGAGCTCTTTTGGGTTCAACGCGTTTTTAGCCGCCAGTGGTAAATTGGTTACGCAGAGATGACAAGAGGCGGGGGCCGATTTCATGACGTCATTTGATGTCTGAGCACGTGTACTTTATCGTTGTTTGGAGGGGGCGGCTCGGACGTAACGCCCTCCAGGCACGATGCCTGCTTTTTGTGTGACGCGGCCAGCTGGCAGGCTGTGGCACGTGCGCCCTAGAACGAATTCCGAGCGATTGTGGCGACTGATAAAATGGGCAGCATTTCAGAGAACTATTCACTGCAAACGAGGACATGTGAGTTGTCTTGTATCTTTCTTGCGCTGTCCAGGTTAGAATGTCCACGTTAGCGTATGTGAAATGTGCACGCACTTTTCGTCACCATTCTACTTGCCGTGTTCCCCATGTTTGCCGTGCAAAGGGATCATTAACCACCGAGCTTGCTCTTTCACGTCATACCAATAAGCGGAGAAGTTATGCGTAGGTTAAGGTTAGATGGCGTAGCACTGAATGTCGTTGCTGACATTTCGCCTACGTCGATGTCGGACGTGCAGCTTGTTTCACTTATTCGGAGTAAAAAGGAGTGTATAATCTTAATTGTATGATACACTATGCTATGTGTATGATATTATATATTCTAAATTAAATGCATATATGTTATGCATATATTATATCGTAACGTTATTATGCACCGTGCTATACGTATTGTACTCTATTTTATATTATATACACACATATGTATGAATTTATGTATGTGTGTATATATGCATACATTGATTTGTATACATATATATATATACACATATGTATATATATATATATATATATATATATATATATATATATATATATATATATATATATATGTGCTCAATATTTTTCGGAAATCTTCGAAACAAATGTCGAAACCGGACCCATTTATCGGACACCTTGGGTGGCAGCGACACGGGAACGAGACAGTCACTAATGGCAGATCACACTGTCGGAGGCGTACAAGCCTCCGTGCTTCAGCGCGATAGGTCACGCGCTCCCTTGCGCAAGCGACAAAACTGCCCTTTGGACGGTGCTAAAGATTAAAGGGAATGTTCCACATTTGAAGATATTAAACCAAACATCAGATATTGTGAAACGAGCTCACTCATACCTTTTGGTATACTTTTTAAATGGAAAAGGCTGCTCTAGGTAGCACAATACTCTGTTTAGTAAATATACTCCTCAGTGCATAATGGTTTGGTTACGTCATCGTACCTTGCACAAGACCGATTGAGAGCCAATTGGCGACCGTTTTGTCTGAAAATTGTGGTCACGAACGCCAGATATGAACACCTATACAAGTATGTCTTCAGCCTTGATCGCTGCATGTCTTATGGAGTGGCAAGATTTGAATGACGTTATCATGACGTCATGAATGCAAGGTTACTCTGAAATGCTCTTCCCAAAATGCTCTCCCCATTTTCGCGAGCGTGTAGCCCAAACTAAAGGAGCTTTTGTCTTAAGAAGAGCAGGGTTGTGAGCAACACCGAAAGGTTTTCAAGATGGCTGTTTTAGTTGAAAACTCAATATAAATGCGTGCATGCAACCCTTCTTGAAGTGTTGATTTCGGTGGCCAGGTTGAAACGGGATGTAAATCATTTCCGTACGACAGCAGCCCAGTTGGACTGCGAGTTATGCGGTAAGTTCGTCGCTGCTCCGCCCACGGGAAAGTTAGTACCGCTAGAAAATCCGCTGAACGCCGGTAAACCGTAAACTCGCGAACATTTTGTCTCGAACGCACACTCCTCTGACGTAAGGTGAGAGCTGAGTATTAAAGGGACCGTGATTGCGTGCGATTGTGCGGCCATTACCCCGCGCATCAGTACTCTCGACAGTGCGCACTTGTCATGAATACTTCGCGTGCAGGTAGAAAGTAGGTGGTTGGTGGTCCCCGTGATTGGCATAACGTCCAGCAAATTGACGCGAATTGTGACTGTAGCCAGTTCGTTTGCGAAGAGCAAACTATCGATATGCATGGCGTAGTATATTGAAACAGCGTATATTGCTTTAGGCGGTTCAGTGCAGTTTTTGCCCAGCGTATCCCTGTCACAGGGCAATGCTTGACGTGAACGGTTTTCGTGCTCCGGAAAGGAGCAGTATTTTTGAAAGAAGACGTGGATGTTCGCTTCTGCAGAAGTCAGGACGCGCCGCCGGCAATTCACTGTTAACCTGAACTGCATTGCATAGAATACGTGAACAACGAACTGAATGAGGGCGGCCATTAGGCGATGACAACGAATTTAACGAGAGCAACCGATTGGAGAAGAGCAACAAATTGGGCTGACTGCGTGGTGTGATAACATCGCGTCGTTGCTGGTACAACCTGTTTTGGAGCAAGCACTCAAGTATGTTTACTTGGCATAGGAAGCGGCACTACATTTGGTACATTTAGGAAATTCCCTTGTCAACGGTGGAAGATGGTCATACATCCTTGCAATGCGAGGTTGGGAACCAATCGTGCAACGTGCTTCCTCGAAGCGGCTGTAAATCCTGTCGAACACTCAATGTTACCCGACCATGTGTGAGCACCATCAGCCAACTGTGAGAACAACGTGGGAAAGACTGCCTCGAATGACCCCACGGGGGGACGCGAAGCCACATTGGGCGTGGCGTTCCCAATGGGATCGAAACTGAGCATCTCACGCAACAACACGGGGTTCGAGAAACATTCGACACTGTTTGCCGGATGTCGCCACCAATCATGCGGCCAGTCATCACCCATATGAACGTCAATCACTTATATAAACGATTATAATCACCTATACGAACGAACCAATCGCCCATACGAGAGCCAGTAATCAACGGTAAGAGTGACGGGGGTGGGGGGGGGGGGGATGCCGTCGCAGATGCATTCCCGGGACCCTAGAGACTGGGATTGGCTCCATTACCTTAAGGTATCTTGGCGGTTCGTTAAAGTTAACATTGAATTGACTAAAAACCTGCATGGTTCATGCATTTAGTAGCATTGTCCTTTTTGGGGGCGCTGACTTCGACGAAAAATGTATGATCTTTCAGCTATGACTAAGCAGTAGATCATGTTATGTTAAATAAGCAGTTCATAGAACACTTCTTGCATGCGACGTTTATGCTCTGACTGCAGTTACGGTCAATTAGCGTGACCTGTGATGGACTGAAGATGAACTGAATGAACCTGTAACTCGCCAGTGCACCGTTGTAGGCTCATTATTACGATTAGCATGTTCGCTATGACGAATATGTTGTATGTTATCACCGACAGAGATCTAAATTGTCGTTCATGCGCAAATAAACAAGTTGCAAAACTATAACCCGCCCGCGTCGTTGGATTGTGCGACGTCGCATTGACGTGATTTGTGTTGGTCCAGGCTTCAATTGATCCACCACGAGCTCGACACCACTGACTGTAGGTTCCGAGACTATGTGCAGTCCCAGTGAAGCATGCTCCAACATAGATTAAGCTTGGAAGCTCACTTAGCACCAGAGGTTAATATGGGACGCTGTCGCGACTTCATTTATTGTTGCTGTCCGGTCACTGGCCTGAGTTTTTTTTTTTATTAAACCAGTATGACGTCGTTGGGCCTATCAGGACTTGTAACGAGATCTCAGTCCAAGAGAGCACGCATGAAACATGAAACAGATTGACGTGACCGAGGCCGAAATGAACCTTGGACTTTTGACGCCCGAATATGTCATATTTGCTGTCAAGTGTAGCACATGAAGATATCAGGTCAACCCCGCGCCTCATTAAGCTGAGTTATGGCGCAAAATCAGGGATGTTGGATATCCGACTATGACGAGCGGCGAGCTAAAACCATGAAAACGATGCGGTTTCAACATGTTGTCAACGGGGGTATTTCAGAACCTCAGCCACAGACCTGTACATGTTCCTGTGTTTTGGCGCGCGGTCACATGAAGAATGAGACACAAAGTAATGTTAGGTCTACATTACAGCTTCTTGTCAGGACGGGGCCCTTCTGCCAAGACGAGCGTCTGTGTTCTAAAAAGAACAACTTTGGCTGGCGGTCGTAGTCCTGAAACTTAAAATAGGATTTGCGGCCATCAAGTTGCAAAAATCCAACCCATCGCTAGGATTTTCTGAGGATCTAAGAAGAGTTGCCAGCCTGAGAGGACTAAAAATCCCACCAGGATCCCAAAAGCGCCGAGATAAGTTTGCGGATACGTGGTGAGGGAGCCTTTTGCGAAAGCAAAAGGTGGAAACATCTGTGTGTAGGGTGTAAGCCTGCAAAAAGGCCCTAAATCCCACAGAGATCCCACCGTTGTGAGAGCTGCCTGAATGTCCCAAAACGGCCTGGGAGTCTCGTAGTGGCTCCTTACCAGGAAAAAAGTCTTCAGACTAGAATTATAGCCGGTTAACCTGTCTCGGCAGCCTGAAGCCTTTTGAGTGGGTACTGGGTATATAAAAGTGTCTTTGGCTATGGAGACGAACATATTGTCTGAAAAGAAGCTGTACCCCAGAAAGATTTCGCATGGAAGAGCTCGTTTGCGTCGGAATCTTGACAACACGAAAACCTGCGCTATCAAACAGGGATCAGCTGCGTTTGGAACCAGTTTATCTTGCCGTTTTAAGTCTTTGCCTGTCTAAATCAATGGTCGGCCTTTCTCTGAGCAACCGTTTGACCCTCCCCGTGTGCCCTTGATTGCCCCCCCCCCCCCCACCCCGGTCCCCACCCTCACCCCTGGCGTTTGAACCTTGCCAATGCTCCCAGGTGTGAGATTGGGGCGTTATGCTGAACGCTTTGGAATGCACGGCCCCACCGTTTGGGACCGTCTAGCACAAGGCCTATGGTGGTGTATGAACAAGATGAAATTCCCTTTCCAAAGGATGGAGAACGTCCCTCAGCTTTGTCGCAGGCCTCAGTTTTCCCAGAAACATGGGCCGATTCGGACTCGTCGTCTATGGTATCGTAATGCCATATTGTATCGTCTCATCAAAAGCCAGGATTGGGCTCTCATCCCCGTAAGCTTTCGTTTTCCATCAGGGAAGCTTGCAATCACAGCTCCTGCCGTTGTAATCGTGGCCTTGTGCAGCTTTATCAGACGCCAGGATTGGACTTTTATTCATGTACAAGGTTGTTTTCCATGAGAGATGCTTTCAGCCACAGGCACCCACCTGTGATAAACGTGTCCTTGCTTAACGAGCTTGCCAGACCGGCCCACCTGGCCAGAACGAAGACTTCTGGCCAGCTACACTGGCCACTCCCCGTCCCCTCTTTGATCTCCGAAATTTTGGGACCCAGTTCCGCAATTTGGGCCCACTTTGGACCCTTTAGTCCGCACTTGACTAGTTTGTTCAGATGGAATGACGCAAAGATCTGAAATATCTACATAACACACGATCTTAATAAAAATGATAAGGCCCAATTGTGTCTAAAGCCTTGAACTACTTACGTTTTGCGGGCCGTACGTGAATCCGAACATTGAAAGCGTGTTCCAACTGTGTATCTGTACGCAACATGAGCGCCAGTGTTTCCACTGTCAAGACTGTAAATGGAGCTGCTTTGAGCGCGCGTGGCGGTCCGCTTTGGAAAGCTATCGGGACATGGCAGAAAGTGAGGCTATAAAGGACACAGTGCATGATGACGACGCAATGGCCAGCCTCGGACAGCTGAAAATGTTGTCATATGTTTGATGCGTGATTCACATGAAGGATTAGTAGATTGTGAACACATACGTGTAACGGCAGGTCTGTGCTGCGCTGGTGTGCTGATGATGGTGGGACTTGTATGTTGAATTGTCACCAAACCAATGAAATGTGTGGAAACTTGCACTTAGCAAGAAGGTGGCAAAGCCGACAAAAACTAAAAAAACTTACTTTTTAGAGTACACTCATCTTGTCTATGTAGGGGATGCCTCCTAGCCTTGCTATAGTGTCCTTTATTCAAGTCGTGTTAGATACTGCAAGTAAACGCATAACGAGAACGGCTAGAACGTCTTATGAGACCCGCGTCTAGTACTTAGTTTTCGTGTCGTGCTGGCATACAAAGCTGGTGGTTTCCGTGGAGTTTGGCAGGCCTGGATTTTCCTACATGATCACTCAGTAACGGTTCGCGGTTCGTTTCCCTACGTGGCCGAGTGTCCGTCACTAGCAGGCAAACATAGAGAAAAACAGCTGGATCGCACATGGCAGAAACGAAACGGCTTGGTTTTT
Organism: Pollicipes pollicipes; assembly: GCF_011947565.3. Taxonomy (NCBI): domain Eukaryota; kingdom Metazoa; phylum Arthropoda; class Thecostraca; order Pollicipedomorpha; family Pollicipedidae; genus Pollicipes; species Pollicipes pollicipes. The sequence continues at coordinate 45,088,875 of NW_023596420.1, read as the reverse complement.
GCAGTGGCTCTCCTCCGCGTCAGTGACAGAAATGCCAGCGGCATGTCGTCGTGGCGGCCGGCTGCCGGCGGCGGACGTGAGGGGGAGAGGGCGGTGGGGGGGACGGGACAGGCGGTGAGCCGTGGCCGGGCCACCCTGACGACGCCTGTCAAAACCCCACCAGGCGCTGTTGGTTTTATTCACCGGGTGTCAATCTGTCCTGCTGTATATCGATTGGCTGTTAGCTGTCTACGTGTCGGCCGGCGGCCATGCCTGTTGCTTGGCGCATGCGCAGTGGGCGGCGCGTGCGGTGGCGGAGGGCGCCGGCCCGGTTGGCGGGCCCATTCGACAGCGGGTGGCCGAGCGGTGCCGCCGTCGCCCCGTCTCCGGTGAGCCTCTGATGCCCGCTCGGGCACACGGCGCCCTCCATCAGACCTGCCGTAACGTAACTCTGCTGGCTGCCGGCGCTCTTGCGAGCAGCCCGGCCGGGGTGGCTCCTCGGCTGGCAGCTGGCGCGACCGGGCTGTCTTGCCGCCGGCGCTCTAACAGCGCTGGCATGTCTCCGTGCTGTTGCAGATATCGCGCCTGGAGCAGAGGAACGGCGAGCTCGAGGAGCGCCTGAGCACCGCCGACCTCCAGCTGAGCAGCCTCTCGCAGCAGCACCGGCAGGAGATCGTCAGCCGCGAGGTAGGTTCCTCCCCGCCCCGCCCCGCCACCGCGGTCGTACCGCTCGCCCGCTCTACTGACCTCCAGCTGAGCAGCCTCTCGCAGCAGCACCGGCAGGAGATCGTCAGCCGCGAGGTAGGTTCCTCCCCGCCCCGCCCCGCCGCCGCGGTCGTACCGCTCGCCCGCTCTACGGACAGGATGCGCACGCCTCGCATTTCACGACTGCAGACGCACTGATGCCCGTCTGAGTGCTAGACAGGCAGCTCAAGTCGCTCAGGGCATGCCGTTTGTTGTTACGGGCAATGAAAGGGGGAACCGGCGCCTGGACATCGCAAACGGCTGCGCTGCCGGTCACGGTCCGCCGGTGATCTACGCACCCAGGGTACGGTGCCGCCCATGACACAGGCGACACATGCAATTGCGATGCGGTCTTGTTCGGCATGGTCTGGACACGGGTCACGCGCCAATTACGGGAACGGGCCAGGGGCATTCGGCTTCGCGATTGCCACAACGCAGAGACTCGACTTGACTGGTCCGTTCAGCTGCGGCGTCGGAATCGGGCGGCATCGGGCGGTTGGCTACGCCCCGCTGCCTTACGCGAGCTGGGGACGGGGATCGTCGCGCAGGCGGATGCGCAACTCACTGTGATATGCACTTTCACTGGTCCGCGGTATTCTCAGTCCTTGTTTGTAGTGTGGAAACCATGTGCCCATAAAAAGTCACGACGTATAGAAGGCAATCATTAATGCAGTCTGCACGATTAGGCGGTGGGGTTTTCTTTTAACGGAAAAACTGGGTCACAAGACCTTATTAAAGTATGTACTCTTTGCCTCGATGAGCACGCAATGCGTCTCTCTTAGGCTGGCAGCTGATGAGAGAAATTGAACCCACCGGCCGTGTCCTTGGAACAATTTCTTCATGACGCAAGCCGACTTATGTGATTACGCCGACTAGGATCAGCGCCCATGTCGCATTCTGGCGGCTGCCGGCCGTTCGCAGAAATCTGGGAGTGGTGCGGCCGGTGGCTTTTGCGGCGCCGTATGCGCCGTGGCGTCACCACTGTCGCACGCGCCCAGATTTACCTCCTAGGTCGCCGTTCGTCACGTACGGTCTCCACACGGGCCCCGGCCCAAACCACTGCGTGCTCACAGTCGCCGCGGTGGCGGCGGCGCGCCGAGCGTGCAGTCGTGAGCCCGGCAGCGCCAGCGCCGCCCCAGCCCGGGTCGGCCGCCGGCGCCGGCCGACCGGGCCTTGCAGGCCGGCCTGCAGCCGTCAGCCCGCGGCAAACAATACCGCGACCGAGGGCGGCAGCGGCTGCGGCGGCCGGCCGGACGTGCGGCGGTGGTGCCGTGCCGGCCGCTCCGCCGGCATTGTGCGGCCCTACGCAACCGTGACATCTCCACGCCGATTGCACAATTGGTCGTCACGCTGATTGGAGAGATAAGGTGCGCATTTCAAAGAGTGGACATGCCATTATGGGCCGCCGCCGGTCGGCTTTTTGTGGCTGCGCCTGGCGGGCGGGGCCGGGGCGGCGCCCAGAGCCGGTGACCGGGAGCTGGCCGATCGCCTGTGCCCCTGGGAGCGGCGGCCGCCCCGTCGTGTGCCGCCGGCGGCCTGCAGACTCGTCCGGCGTCACCTGAGCGGCCGTGCCGGGGCGGCATGGCACCGCGTCACCCGGGCGACGGCCCGCTGTCCAGTTCACACCGCCGGCCTCGCTGACTGACACATCCCGGCCGGCCGTTGGCCTGGCTCGTTTTGAAAGGCGGCCATTATGAGCGCACCTGCAGGCCGGTTTAGCGGCAAAACGAGTTTTGGGCTTGAGCTGGTGCAGGCGGACAAATCCGCGCCGCCGCCGCCGCCGCCCGTTTCCACAAACCGGGCGGAGGCGAGCGGCGCTCGGCTGCGGCCGAGGCTGCCGCCGCCGCCACTGCCGCCGCCGCTGCGCCGACATCGGCCGAGCGCTGGCCTCCGTGTCGGCCTGGGGCAGCCGCAGAGCGGGCTGAGCCGGTACACCTCCGCTGCCGTCCGCGGCGAGCCGGCGGCGCCGGCGCTTCCGCTAGGTTTGCGGTTGGTGGGCTAACCCGTCATTGTCGCCACCTGGTCAAGTGTCGTTCAGTATTTAGTGTCAGGACTAATCCGATAATTGGCGTAATTCCGGCTATGGGTGAGGGTCCCGATTAGTGGAACAAGTGGCGGCGAATGAGAGGATCATTTAGGTGGGATGTGGTATTTGCGTTTTTGTGCTCCCCCCCCCCCCTCCCCCTCTTTGCGGCTACATTTATCCAGAACCATTGCATCGTCCTTCTCGTGTTTTAAGCTCATGTTCCCTCTGCCGGTCAGAACTCACCTACCGTTAGGGTACCGACACTTCTTGCATTGAATTCGCCACCCCTGAAGTTTGCGATGGTGGTCCGTAGATAGCCAAACCCCAACCCCACCGGAATGTTCAGACATCTTTATTGCTGCCGCCCAGATCCAAACGATATTTCAGCCTTTTTCGATGCTTGAGTCTCCATGACACCATTGTAAGCGCTCACTGGGAAAATCGTGCAAAACCATGCGTCAGCTGCACAGCTGTACGTGGTTTTCAGCATGCCGTACGTACACTTTTACGTCGCTTTGGAACCGTGCTGGGTTTTGAAACGCGTCTATTATTCAAACCTGGATGCTTACGACGACGATCCCACGTTCGGATGACGTCATCAGTGGTGGTCCGAACATTGTCTTTGTGTGGGACCGATCTGAGTCTTCTTCGGAGTGACACCCGTCTGGCGTGGTCTGTGTCACTTCAGTGGAGACCAAGTGCTGGCCTGTTCCGCAAAGCGAAATTACAACTTTCGTAGTTTTTCAAATGTTTGGTATAAGCTTTCGGGCAGGGAAGTGATCAGTTTACTCTGAAATTGATTTGAGGCCACCGAGGAAAAGGACAGCTCGGTGAAGTTAGAAAGTTTATGGCCAATACGTCTGCGCATTAAGACCGACAAATGCCTAAATTGTAATTTTACCTGGGGAAACAGGCAAGACCTTCCGTGTGCATAGGAACGGGAACGAGCTTCGAACTGGACACCGCAGATGTGGTGATGTTTATTTCTGGGCCAGCTCGAAATACCCCAAAGCTTAATCTCTTTTGCGGAACAAGGTATACCATACCACTGCCGCTGAACTCGGTCGCACCGCCACCAGAGTGCCTCGTCTTACTGATGAAGTCAGCGGCATGCAGGGTTCTGCGCGGCACGTCAGCGTCCCCACATGACCGACTTGGGGCGCGCCGGTTTTTCAGACTTGCCGGCACTCGCTTGTGGTCCCTTCGCCGACCGCCTCCACGGCCAGATAGTGCTATCTTGTATGCCTTGGCCTGTGTCAATAGAGAGTATTTGCCATTCACATGAGCCAATATTTAGGGTGGGCGAAAGTCGCGGCGCGGACGGCCGCGGGTGGCGAAACGCAGGATGTGACGCCGCGTCCGGCCGGCGGGCCGCCGCCGCCGCCAGAGGTCCCAGGGCCGCCGCCAGGGGTCCCAGGGCGGCGACCAGGAACACCGGACCCGCCGTCAGGGATGGCAGGGTCACACTACGAGCCTCAAGACCGCGTCTTAGGTTCACGGGCAGTATCAGGTATACAAGGGTTCGTTCAGGTGTTGAAGGGCCGCGATTAGCAGTAAAATAACCGCGTTAGAGATGCAAGAGCCTCCGCCATTAGCAGTATGAATGCCACTATCGGGTGTGAAAGGACTATATCAAATTGTCCAAATTGCGTTTAAGGATAGGCAGTTCATGGCTCATATCGACAACTCAGACCACTAAAAAGCGGTCCGGACCAGCACCGGACCTGCTGAGGCCGGTACCAGGCCTTGGAGGTTGCCCTGAGACCTTGTGTGGCGTTGCTGGGGACGGGCGTGCCAGCAGCGGGCAGCCGTGCCGATGCTGAGCCGCCCGCGTCGATAACACGGCATCCGCGGGGCTTTATTGGTGCGCACCGCATCTCCGGCTATCTCCGGCGTGGATTGGCGCTTGATAGAGCACGCACCGCGCGCGGCGGCACCGGCCGGCCGCCGCTGACCCCGCCCCTGCCGTCTGTCTCGCCGCCAGAGGGAGCTACTGAGCCTGCGCAACCAGCTGCGCGATGTGGAGGAGGAGCGATACCTGTCGGGGTCGGGGCGCACCACGCCGCCCGACCCCGACCCCTACCCGGACCCGTTCGGCGCGTCGTCCGAGCTGGACGACCTGCTGGGCGCCCAGCAGCGCGTCAACCAGCTGACGGCGCGCGTGGCCCAGCTGAGCAAGGAGCGCGACCAGCTGCTCAAACAGGTGAGCGGGCAGCGTGTCCAGCCCGACGGACGCGGAGAGGGGGCGTGGGGTGAGTCCATGCCGGCGAGCAGGGCTCAAACGGCCCCGAACGCGTGGGCGGGGTGAGCGACCATCTGGGGGAGAGCGCGGAGCCTGGTGCGGTGTGATCAGGGAATATCATTCACAGGTAAGTGGTTTGGTGTTGTCCAGTTTAGCTGTGTTGCCGGGCATCAGAGGGCATCGGGCATGCCTGCGAAATGCTGGATATAATGCCGCTGAATTTCCCAAGTCTTGCTGAAGCAATTTGAAGCAATTCCCTTCATATGATTTCACATGACTCGTTACATTCCTAACCTTTAAACCGGGTTTATCCCTGTCGTGGTTGCTGCTTAAGAATGACTTGGCTGGAAGTCAGCCACTTGCCCGCAGTCCTGTCGGAAATCAGTTCTCCTTTGATTCAACCACTTATCGGTATTCCTGCAGTTCATGATGAAGGGTTTATCGATGGGGATTTTTTTAACGACGTGATAGCATTTTGACTTCATCGGTACCGTCACTGGTGGCGTAGATCGGTGATCTGTGACGGAGGCCGGGCGTGAGGGTCTGAGTCGCGAGCCATCTTGCCTCGCCGCCGCGAACCGCCGCGCCTCGCTCGTCCGGCAACGTGTCCGTGCATCTGCGATCCGCCGGTAATTAAACGCGGCGTCGTCGAGCGTCCAAGTAAAAACCAGCTGGCCTTCGGCGGCCGGCGGGGCTGCTGCGCTCCGAGACTGCGGCGGATCAGAGGCAAAACTGGAAGGAGGAGCGGATTACCGGCGCTGAGCCGCCGCGGCACGACACGGACGGCTGACCGCCGACCGCCGACCGAGCCAGGCCGGGCCAGGCGGCGCGATGACGGAGCCGGGCGCCGCGGCGGCCGGGCCGGACCCCGCGGCGGCCGAGCCGGGCGCCATGCCGGCCGAGCCGGGCCCCACGGCGGCCTCGGTCGCGTGCTCAGACGCCGCAGCCGGGGCTGGTTGGAGCGCTGATGCTGGGCTGGTTGGGGCGTTGCTGCTAGGCTCGCGCCAGGGGCTTCTGAAGGCCGGGAGGTAGCAGCGCCGTGCTGGACTTCGCCGGCGACTGCTGGTGAAGCGCTGCCGCCGGGCGGCTTCTGGACGGACGGTTCGCAAAGTGCACTTCGGGGCCCTGGTGGCAAGGGCCACGACACCGCTTGATGATCCACCTGACCTGCCCTCGCGATAGAAGGCGGGTTGAAGGCGCCGGGCCGCTGCCGCTGAAGTGAAGGGTATGTGGGGATTGAATAAGGTTTCCCCCGGCAGCCCCGTCGACCGCCGGCGGGGCCCGCTCAAACTCGACAGTCGGCGCCGGTTTGTGGGCGCCGCCGGCCGCGAGGAAGGTGACAGGGGGGAGGGGAGGCGGACGTGTTGCGCCCATTTACACGCGGCCCCTGTAAACAATGCGGCGACACACCTGGCGAGGCGGGAGCAATGGCCCGCCGCTCCGACCCCACAAACACGTGTGACGGCCGTCGCGCCACGTACGGCAAACACGTGTGACGGCCGTCCCCACCACGTCCGGCCGACGGCCTGGCGGCAAAAACGGCGCGGCGGCCGCGAACCCGGCGGCCCGCTAGCACGCCGGGGTCTGCTGTCGGAGCCCGGCGGACCGGCCTCCATTGGTGGGATCCTGGCGGATTGGCCGCAGTTGTCGGATTTATGTTGGATCTAGCGCTGCTGCTCACCGTAGCCTAACGCGTTCATTGTTGTCGCCGCTGTTTTCACAATTCACCTGCGTGAGGACTCGGCGATTGTTGTTTTTTACGATACTTTCAATATAAGTTGTCATTCGCTTTGTGCTCCCTCTCACTGGTGGCAGGGGGGTGGGGGACGCAGTGCAATACCAGCCCGTTAGCCAGGTACGAACCGGTGCACGGCTATGGGCAGGCGCAGACGGCGTTCTCGTCAGGCATCTCGTCTGTTTCCTGTTTCGCAACGTAGACTGTCCACTTGCCAGAGCGTTGTGAAATTGCATGGCGTTGGTACGAAAGCTTGAATTCCATGTTCGACGTACCGCCCCTTGGTATTGCCATGCCAGCCATCGCTTCGTGTCCGGCCTGCCACCTCCCCCGTTGGCTCCACTGATCGGCGTCATTGCGGTCATACATGCTCCGAAATCGCCCTCAGCATCGAGACGCAGCGCCACGCGACCGCGGTCGGGGGCGTCTGGCACGTGACGTCACCCGCGTGCACCTCGACCGGCGAGACTGCCGCGTCTCGGCGCCATTATCGATCCGGAATGCGTGTCTTGTGGCGCCCAGGTGTGCCGGTCCCAGCTGCCGGCGCGGCCCGCTCGTCTCCGCCGCGGCACGGGCGCAGCGCGCACGTGTCCCCATCGGCGCGTCCGTTGGGCATCCGAGACTGGCGCCCCTCAGGGACGCCGTCCTCACTGCCAAAGTTTTCTTCCGATCGGAATGGACCGCCGCACATTTCATCCGCTTGACGGCGAAATCGTTGCATGGGACGTGATCTGAGCTGGAGGCGGCCGTTGCGCCGGCATAGCTGGCGAATCTGAAACGTGTCGTTCCCAGGCTCCGGCTTTGTGCAGGCCGGAGCGGGGGCTTTTCCGCGATTGCTATCGGGTTTTTGAAAACGGCTTATGCGGCCGTTGACTGGAGAGATGCCCTTGCACTGTGCGGCTGAATTCTGCGGCCCTGCCTCGGGCCAATCAGCCGGCTTTCGTGACGCTGTGGCGTGCACCTCGTGAGGCAGGCAGCGACGCCCTTCGGCTGGGAAATGGACCTGCTGCTCGCAGCGGGAGCCTGTTGGCACAAGCTTCAGCCGGCGCGCGCCGTATGCTCGCGAACAATGCGAGGATACCAGATTCTGGCGCCGGAGCGATGGGAGTGCGTTGTGCGCAGCGGCGCCGCCCTGGACGCTACATCACGCGCTGGCCTCGGGCCGCGACGTCGGCGGCTGTGCTGCGGGCCAGGCCAGCGCCAGGCGTGGCTGCCGCGGCGGCAGCAGCTGCCATGACCGCCGCGGCCGCCGCTTCCCGCGCCCGGCTGTTTCGCAACCGGAGTCAGAGCGGCATCGGCTGGTTACCGAGTCGGAGCGGCACCGGATGGTTACGGGAGTCGGAGTGGCACCGGATGGTTATTGGAGTCAGAGTGGCACCGGACGGTTACCGGAGTCAGAGTGGCACCGGATGGTTACCGAGTCAGAGCGACACCGGATGGTTACCGGAGTCGGAGTGGCACCGGATGGTTACCGAGTCGGAGCGGCACCGTATGGTTACCGGAGTCGGAGCGGCACCGGATGGTTACTGGAGTCAGAGTGGCACCGGACGGTTACCGGTGTCAGAGTGGCACCGGATGGCTACCGGAGTCGTAGCGGCACCGGATGGTTACCGGAGTCAGAGCGGCACCAAATGGTTACCGAAGTCAGAGTGGCACCAAATGGTTACCGGAGTCGCAGCGGCACCGGATGGTTACCGGCGTCGGAGCGGCACCAGATGGTTACCGGAGTCAGAGTGGCACCGTATGGTTACCGGAGTCGCAGCGGCACCGGATGGTAACCGGCGTCGGAGCGGCACCAGATGGTTACCGGAGTCGGGGCGGCACCGGATGGTTACCGGCGCCGGAGTGGCACCGCATGGTTACCGGTGCCGCAGCGGCACCGGATGGTTACCGAGTCGGAGCGGCGCGCTGCCGGAGCCGGTGCGGTGCCGCTGCGGTACGTCGCCGCGGCATGCCGCTGTTTGCGGGCCGTGTGGACCGCCGACACGTGACGCGCAGACGGGCCGGCGACGTGGCGTGTTTTCGGCAAACATTTATCGAACCGCTATCGGAGCGACGGAGCGGGAGGGGGGGGGGGGGGGGGGGGCGCACACCTGGGCCGCCAGTGTGAGACGCCAGCAGAGGGGGAGTGCGCCGGCCGACAGCCATACGTGGCGCCGCCAGAGCGGGAGCTGGCCAGGCCACGTCGCCGCGATAGGACGGCCCAGGCCAGACTAGGCCACGCCGCCACGGTAGGACACGCCACTCGCTCTGCAAACGGTGATGGCGGCCGGGCTGGAATGTCGGTTTTAGCGCGGTTTGGCGTTGTGGTGTATGGTGCCTTCTGTCGGTTGCCTAGCTCTGAGTACATGTGGGGTGCCGTTTCCGAGGCTACCAGCTCTGTTGACGTCGGAACCTTATATGAACTGAACCAGGGAAGGCATCAGGGAGTGTTGTATAACCCGCAAAAAGTAGTGGGATAGAGACCTTAAATCTGAAACGCCTTCTGCGAGGCCGCGTGGCTGACATTCGCGACTTCCCGGCGGACTCAGGCTTGTGTGCAGGATGTCACAACGTGGTGAGAGCGGAGCCGGGACTCGATTGCATAATTGAAATGTTAGCGTCGCTTTTTTGTGGCGAACCGTTCTGTGTGTTTGCGACCATTTGTCGGCATGTGCTCTGCGCACGCCATCAAACTGGACACGCGAGCAGTCGGATTGAGAACCGCCTGCACGTCGTTCCCATTGGAAATGGCCCCCCCGCGGTCGACTCGGACGCGCCTCAAAACCAATCCGCTCGGTCGAAATCGGATTGTGTGCTAAAGCTTGCTTCGAGATGGATATTGCCCGATTGGAGATCGTTCAGCACACCCTCGCCCTCGGCCTCTGAGCGCTCAGCTCGGGGCGACGGTCAGCTCGACGGCTGCCGGGGCAGGTCTTCACCGGAGCCGTGTGGTACGGACAGTGTTAATCCTGCGGGGGGGGGGGGGGGCGGCCCGGCCGACGGACCGCATCAGGTCGGCCGCGAGCGCGTCCCGCGAGATTGGCAGCGGCCGCTGCACGTCGGGCGGCTGCAGAATGCAGCGGCCCAGTCTCCCGGCCAGTCTTTTCCTGGCGAGGCGGCGACTTTCCCTGTTGGTCGGCATGTGGAGCGGATCGCGTCCGCGTGCCGCCGGCGTGGGCTCGCCGGCCGGCCGGCGGTCCCGTCTCGGCCCGCGGCGCCGCGAGGCTCGCCCCGGCGCGGCCGGGGTTACGTCCGCTCACTGCCCCGCCGAGCAGACGGCGCAGCTCGAGTGCCGTCCGGCCCGGTCCGGAGTGCCGTCCGGCGCCGCTCGGGCTACGCCGGCACACCGCTCTCAGAGGCGCCGGTCGGCCGCCGGAGCGGGGGCGGCGCTCGACGGCCGGGGCGCCGGGGTCGCCATTCGCCCGTGGGGTAGCTTCCTGGCGGCCGGCTTCCTCGACAGGCGTTGCGTCACCTGCGAACCCGTTTTCCTTCTGCGCTGCACGGCGAGCGCCGGCCGCCGCCGCAGTGCCGCGCCGTCTCCGGGCCCGGAGAGGCGCTGGCGGACGGCGCGCCGGGGCGGTGGCGCCGCTCCCGGCGGGTGTGACGGGCCAGTGCCAGCCAGCCGGGCCCGGTTGATCGCCGCCCACCACCGACGGGCAGCGCGAGCCGGCCGTGTCCAGTAAGTCGATCGGGCGCCGGTATGCGCCGATGGCAGCCCCATTGTCTGCGATTGTGGCGCAGCTGCTCTGGCCGCTCCCGGCTCTGACGTGACGTTGGTGTGCTGTCGACAGGCGGCGGCAGCTGTCCTCTCGGCGATTCTCGTAGTTGTCCGATTGGGAGGGTTTGGGCCTCGTTGCGCGCATCCATACCCCGTGTGAGATTGTCTCTGCGGACTTGTCAAATTCTGCAAGCGTTGTCTCGACGCTTTTGAAGGGCTGGGTTTGTGTCCTTCAGCCTTTTACGAGCCTATATGAATACAAAGAGGTCATTATTTGACACCAAATGTAAACTGCACGAAAAACAGGATAGATGCGCGAAACCAATGAAATGACATGAAGTCCATCAAAAAAGCCGGCAAATCTTACTGTGGAAGCGCTTTTGCTTCGTCGCCATGCATTTAGTTGTCAGTTCAGGTTCATGGCAGTTAATGACATGGTCCCGTGGAGTCAGCTCGGCGTACATGAAATAACGAATAAGTACATTATGACAAAAAAATGTTTACACATAAAACTTGACCGGATGTTTTGGCAGAGCTGGCGACAAACGAGGGGCTGTTCCCGTTTATGTCCCAGTTTCGTTCATTTATGAGTTGGTACCGAATTGGGTCACTGCATGATCATACCAGCTCGAGAACAGCCCTCAACAGCATGCGCGTAGGGACGTTTCCACAATGGAGGGCCGCAGCCTTTTCTTCCTGCGCAAAGTTGCAATAATCACCAACGTTTTTTCCAAACTGGGCTAAGGTCAGGATACATAAACTCCCTTTTTCGATATCGGCATCGAAAAGGATTGGCAGCTTGCTGGCTCCAGCCTGCTGCCCTGACTCAGTACTGCTGCAGCGAGCCGGCCGCGGTCGTGCCCGGAGCCGGGGCTCGCCCCTGCTTCTGTTTCCGCCCAGGTCGCGGTCCTTCCCCTGTCGCTGCCGCCGTCTCGCTGCAGTGCTGGCACCGCCAGCCCCGGACCTGCCGCTGCTGGCCCCGGAGCACAATGCGGTGGGGCGGCACGGCGCACGGCGTATGTGCGCTCACGTGCGGCCGGCCGCCCGTTCACGCCCGTACACGGACGTGTCAGCCGATACCCCTCATTATGGGATCAGCCGTCTGCCGGGGAAAAACGCCGCCGTCGACCGACGTGCCGGCTGAAAACACGCGCACACCGCACGCCGCACGCCGCACGCGGCGCCATGGCCGGCCACGGCCGCCGCCGTCCCCTTCACCGGCACCAGCTGGGGCTCCGGCTCCGGCTGCGGCCGCCGGCTCCTCCGCAGCGAGCATTGTTGGAGCCGGCGTTGTGTCGGCGGTGCGGCTGCCTATGGCCTGTATGCAGTTCATGAAGGGCACCGTAGCCAAGCTGTGACTAGTTCCGTGCAGAATTATGGAAAACGCAGTGTTCCCATTCCATCTGTCCTTTTTATCATGAACACTTTTGTGTTACGTGACAAGGAATATTGCTCAAGAGTTGTCGTTGCCCCCCCCCCCCACATCTTTAAGTGAGTTCCGGTGTCCCAGCGTTGGAATCTAGTGACGTTATCAGTGAGGAATCTGTGAGCGACTTGCAATGTACATAGCCCGGGGGAGGTGGTCTTGACTTGCACACGTTTGAAAGCGTGTGTCATAGTTTCCTGCTGTGGAAAGCAGCATCTGAATGGGTATTTCATTGTAGTATATACTCAGTTATCATGTCCATTCAGGATGTTAACCAAATTGCTCATCGCACGGATATACCTGATCTGAAAACGGACATTTTCCAACTAACGAGGCGTAGACCCTAATTCATACACCGACCAAACTGGTCCAGAGCATTCCCTGGCTTAGGGCGCAGACTTGTGACACCGCAATGACGTTTTTGTCCGGCCGGCATCGAATGGCCAGTGCGACTCCCACGGCGGATTGCCCTCGACGCCACCTGAAGTTTTCGCTGTTCAGGTGCGGCGGATGCTCTCCTGGGCACCGGCGGCAGCTATTGTGAGGCGCTGCCCCGCCGGGGCGTGCTGGCAGTTCCGGCCGCGACGTCTGTGGGCCCCACCGTGACCGGCCACCGGCTCGTGACGGTGCCGCCCCGACCGGCGGCCGGCTGGAGGGGGGGGGGGGGGGGCACGGCCGGGGACGGGTCCGCCCACGAGAGCCGTCGTCCTGTCGCCGTCCGCCGGGCCGTGTCCGAGGGAGTGTGTCGTCCGCCGGGCCGTGTCTGGGAGGACTGTGCCGTCCGCCGGGCCGTGTCCGAGGGAGTGTGTCGTCCGCCGGGCCGTGTCTGGGAGGACTGTGCCGTCCGCCGGGCCGTGTCCGAGGGAGTGTGCCGTCCGCCGGGCCGTGTCTGGGGGGACTGTGTCGTCCGCCGGGCTGTGTCTGTGTGAGTGTGCCTGGCTCCGGGCCGTGTCTTGATGCAGTGTGCCAGGGAGGGCGCGGAGTGAGTGCCGGGGGCCGGCGCGCCCGTCCGACGGACGGTGCCGTGTCCGGGGAGTGTGCGGAATGAGTGCCGGGAGCCGGCGCGCCCGTCCGGCCGGCGGTGCCGCATGTGAGGTCGGTGACGCAGCGCCTCGCCCGCCGCCGACACACATCCGTACGATCTGCGGCGTGCGGTGGCGCGGCGCGACTGACCGGCCGCTCCTGTCGTGTTCCAGGCGGAGCCCGACCACCATGGCGTTCCCGACCGCGGCCGGCTGCAGGCCAGAGTCCAGGTAAGCGGGGCAACCTGTGACGTCACGTCCGCCGCAGGGCAACACTCCTCGGATCTCGGGGCTGAAAGCTGCGCTATGCTGGTTTTTGTTAAATGCTTGCGGAGTGTCGGATCTTGGGTTGAAACATCGCATGCTCTACGCAATTTTAAAAGCCAGATACAAGGTATGGAAAAGTTAACGTCACACGGGTATTAGTGGCTACCGGCTCTTGGTAATCTGTCGCGGTGTTTGTCACCGACACGACGGTTACTTTCCGTGACGCATCTCCCGTTGGCATTAATGGGATCGGGCTGTTGAAAATTACTTTGGTGGAGTCTTGGTATTTTTGTGAGCATTGAGGTAGCGCTGGAGCAGGCCAATGCACAGTGCAATTAATCAATTGCGGATTAAGCCTGTCGGTGCCAAGCCTCGGTAGAGTTGCCGGGTATGATCGCGCCTTATGATCGCGTCTCTGCTGCTGACGTGACGTATTTCGGGAGAGTCTCGGGATAGCAGCTCACGGCCGCTGTTGGGCGGCGCCGCGGCCGATGAGGGACCGGATGCCGGCGGTGCCGACCTCTGCTCCGCGATCCAGCACGCCGCGCGTCGCTCGGCCGGCCGCTCGCGCGCTGTGGACGGAGCCGCGGCCGGCGGCGAGACAGTCGGCCGGTCTCGGCCGGCGGGCGGGCGCCGCCGGCACGCGGACGGGCGCACGTCGCGTCCTCTGACAGCCGTCGCGCCACAATGGCCGCGGTGGCGGGGGTTTGCCGGTGGCGCTGCGTTCCTGGTCCCAAACACCAGCGACAATGCTGTACGCCCGTTTACCTGTGCGCGGACAATGGTGCGGGCTGACTGGCACGTCCGTGCGCTTTGGGCCACGAGCTGCGGCACGTGCGCCGACAAAACGTGCCATCACGCTCGGGGCCGAGCCGGCGGCTGGTGCAGCGCGCGCCCCTGCGCCGGCGCCCCGCATGCAGGGAGGGGGGGGGGGGCGCCACTTCACGCGGTCCGAGGCGTGCCGCGGCCCACCCGTGGCGAAAGGAGCTCAGCATCTGACGCGGCTCCGCGGGCAAAGTCGCGGGTACGGCTGGAGAGCCGGACGCCTTGCCTCGAGGGCGAGGGGGAGGGGGGGCAGCGTCGACCGGCGCAGCCCTCGCCTGCCTGGTGTTGTCACCCGCCGGCACGCCCCGCGGCTCTGCTTGGCCCGCGGCGCCGTCCGGACCCTGGGCTCAGGCCCGTCCGGACCCTGACGCCGACATCACGCCATCGCCGTATCACGTCCGCCTGCTGCCGTCTCGGACCAGGCCACGTGGCACGCTCGGCATCTCCGGCTGCGGAGGACACGGCGACCGCCGCGAAATGTCAGCCCGCCAGCGTGCTCCCTTTGTCCTCTTTTCCGGACACATGTCAGGGGGCACCGGTACGCGTAATTGACACATGACCCACCGTCGAGCTCGGACCGACCCTCCGCGATTGACGGATGGCGTTCCGTTGCAAGGTGTCATGTGCTTGAACCATGCTCTTTCCGGCAGGCACATGAGGATCAACGTCATGTTCTTCCACAGTCTTTGTTCTAGTCCCATCGGAATTACCAGCCACAAATCACGCACCGCATTTGTCGGCATGTATCTGGCGAGATGCATAATGCCTTCCAATCCGCTCATCACGTGGTGTTTGGAAAACTTGGGCTAATTTGCGCTGTACCCTTCGTGGGAGATCAGGGGCCGTAGGGCACGTCGCCGGTGTAAGCCGGTCGGCCCGCGCGGTTCCGAAGCGGACACGCAGCGAGTCTCAGCCCGCAGCGCCGCGCGCCTCAGCACGTGTGCCGTCGCACGTCGCGCGGACCAGCGGCCGGCGGTCCGGCGTCGGCCGGTGTCCCCGCCAACCGCGCCGTGCGCATCGCAGGAGCATGCGCGGCGGCGTGCGCCGGGCGGCACACACGGCCGGCGGCGGACCGGGCCGGCTCGGCTCCAGTGTCGGCACGGGGGCCTGTGTACCAAGCTCGCCGTGCCAAACAGCTTTGCCGACGTGGCAGGCTCGGCGCTGGCGGCTCGCCGTTCGCCCGGCAGCGGTCGCCATGGCCGGCTGGACGGGCGTTCCTCTGCCGCCGTGCTGCCACACAAGGCACCGGACGGCGTGGGTGGACTGACGGGGGAGGAACGCAGGCGCAGCGGAGCTAAGCGTGGCGGCGGGGGCTGGGCCGGCCGGCCTCCGGGCCGGTCCGGGCCGGGGCCAGCGCAGCTGGCATCCCCTCCCACGGCCGGCTGTACACTCCAGTTGCCGGGCCGAGCTGGCACGGCCGGCCAGATTGAGTTGCGAAACCGATCGGCACCGGCGACCGTTGGACGCGCGGCGCGTGCCCGCCAGCGGTCCGGCGGCGGCGCCAGCCTCCCTGTCCTTGTCACGTCACGGCGCGCCCAGCGGCGGGCCGCCGTTTTTCTACAGCCGACAACCCGACCGACCGGTTTGCTGCAAAAATCGCCAGAAATTGCGGCGGACTGAAGGTCTGTCTGGCCGTGCGGCCGCCGCCGCCGCCGCCGCCGCCGCCGCCTTTTTCCTCGTGAACCTCCGGCCGGGAGCGTCGACCCTCGACCGTCGACCCGTAGCGCGGCGGCGCACCCTTCCCCTCCCCTCCCCCCCCCCCGGAAAGTGGTCCGCTCCCTCGCTGTGGAACTGTGCGGGTTCTCGCACCATGCGGTGGTCGTTGTCACCGCAAAAGAGCTTGCAGTTCCCCCTGGAGAGATGTTGGCTCTCTTCCCGCACACTGAAGCTCCGGCTCTCCCTGGATGTGATCCCTTTTCGGGACAGTGGCCGCGGCGGCCTCCCTCTAATCTGCCCGCACCACTGTCGGAGTATATCAGTCTGTGTTCTCCGTCCATGTGTCATGTGTCACAATGATGGTTGTCCTCCACCCCCGTACATTATTACGCCCCCCCCCCCCCCTCCCGCCCCCTCCAGGCAGGCATCCACTCCTCTCAGCGTTCGTTGGTTGCCTGAAATCCGAGCCGTGCGGTCGCAGTCATTACGTCCCTTTCAGCACCTGCTGTGCTAATGACGCACTCTGGGACTCGGCTAAACATTGCCTCGGGCGCGGCGACGTTATAATTACGCTGCCATTTCACGCGTGGATCAATTCTATTCAAATTTGAGCGATTGTTCAGCAGTGTGGCAAAGTACCCGCGCGTCCACTGACCCGGCGGCAGATTGTTGGCCTTAGTTGAAGCTTGTTCCCTTAGCCTTTCCGACTGCCTTCCAGATAACCTCCCTCCAGCCATCCCACCAGGTGGAGCTGTGACAACACTTGGTGGCTGCGTGTCCCCTCACTAGCTTGGCTGTTCCAAAAGACCAGTTTTATGTCTTTTTGTTCCGCTGTTGTGTAAAAAGCGGCCTTTTTACTTGTTGCTTCATCGCTTCGTTGCATTCTCCCCGCGCATTGTGCTGATGGAAAACGTCTCCTTTTCTGATTCGGCCGGCATGCTCGGAAGCACTCTCGTTAGTCGCCACTGACTAACGGGCCGCGCATCCGTGCCAGACTGGGGAGGGGCTGCTCTTAGGTTGGCCCGCCGTCGCCCGCGGCGCCGAGCGTTGCCCGTCTCGGCCCAGCCGACCCGCGGCGGCGCCTGTCAGCGCGTCGAGCCCGGGCGTGACCGGAGCGGCCGGGCTGTGCCGCCGCTGGGAGCCGGCGCTCCTGAGGTGGCCGGCCGAGCCGAGCCGGGTCGAGTCGGGTCGGGTCGGCGCGGCGCCGCGTCGGAGCCGGGACCGGACCGCGTGGCCACGTCGCTCCGCCGCAGCCCGACCTCTGAGTCAGCGCACTGTACGCCCCCGGCCGCGCGTGACGTGGCGGCGCGGCGGGCGGTCGCCGCCCGGCCGCCGGCCCGCCGGCACCGCCCCGACGTCAGCCGACTCGCCGACCTTTCCGCCGGTGGCTGGCGTGGGTGACTGTGGTCCGGTGACTCAGGTGACCGTACCGATGACGTCACCGCGGGGTGCGGGCGCGGGTGCGGGAGCCTGGCGGCCTCCCCCGGTGCGCCTCACCCTGCCCCACGCTCAGCCGAGCCCCGGCGAGAGGCGCCGCCGTCTGTTTTCTTCTTGCGTGTTGCGTGAGGTGGAAGTGCAGCTTTTATCGTCCTGAGATGTTTACGAGCAGCGCTGGCACGTGATGAACGCTTTCGTGGCGGCCTAACATGCCGGCCTTGGCGCCCAGATTACTGGACGGGGTGAATTACCTCGCCTTTGCAGTGGTCCCTGGCGGCCATTGCATGCCGCCGGTGGCCCGAGCCTTTGTATCCGCCGCCGCACCTCCGATAGTCCGCTGATTCGGGCCGGGCGGACCAGACCTGGGCGAGGCCCGCCGGGCGCGACGGTCCTGACCAGGGCGCCGCCTCTCGCCAGGAGCTGGAGGCGGAGCTGCAGCAGGCCGTGGACCGGCACCAGGAGCAGCTGTCGGCGCTGCAGGACAGCCACCAGCAGCAGCTGCAGCAGCTCAGGGCTTCGGCCGACACCGCAGGCTCGCGGCAGGTGAGCAGCACGGTGCCGGGCACTGCGAAACAAACGCTTGTGTTTGGGCCACCCAGCTTTTACGTATATTTTTCCGTCATGCCCTTCCCACACATTTGGTGTTGGCGTCGCTCAGTGGCCCGTGATCCTCGGGCCGGTCTGTCGGCGCGTCGAGGCCCGGCGCCCTCTGGTGTTGGGCTGTGACGCCAGGGGCCGTGACGTCATGGGTCGGCGTGGCGTCGGATGGCGGCGGCCACACGCTCGTCGCCCGCCGCCGCCGCCGCCGCCGCCGCCGTCGCCCTCGATAAGATAGCGCTGTGCGCCAGGTGATGCGTTCCCGCACCAATATCGCGGCCCGTACCAGGGGAGGGCGGCGGGGCACCGTGCGGGCGGCCCCCTCCCCGTCCCGACCAGCGGGCGCTCTGCCTCAATCGATCGGTGAGCCGGTGCACACCTGTATCCATTAATGCAGCCCGCATGTTTTATCAGCTGACAGTGCGGCCCAGGCTCGGCAGCAAATGCAGATGGAGTATATCAGCTGCGTCAAGTGGTGCCACTGTGTGGCAGGCGACAGCTGGCGGTGTTGTCGCGGCCACGTGCCGTCCGAGACGGCAGGCCTTTTATTGGCTTTCGATCTCTGGCCTTGGGTTTATGTTTCTCTAACGTTTTAGACTGAAACGTGATCCAGATTGTTATCGTTTGTGCACAGTGGCGTGCTGTTTTTGTACGCGAGGGGCCATTTGCGTTCCCTCAGTTGTTAATTGGAGGAAGGGAAGAGTGGGCACACAGTTCAAATCACTATCGAATTCTATGTCCAAAGCAAAACACTGGAGCATGCGGTCCAATGCCGACATCCGTCTATGTTCAAAAGCAAAAGTGGCAAAAGCAGCAAGTGTTCAAAAGCATGCACATAGCTACTTCCTGATCTAGCGGACTCAGACGCATTTTTCCCGGGCCTTGTGACATGCCTCCCTGTCTGGAGAGCTCGGTGACGTGAATCCCTGTGTCGAGTATCGATTGTCGTGTTTCCCTGTTCAGGTGACTCAGTGACGTGTTTACCTGCCCAGGGGACTGAGTGACATGCCTCCTTATCCAGAGGGTTCAGTGACGTGTCTGCCTGTTTGCAGGGCTGAGTGATTTGTTTCCGTTTCTAGACGGCTCGGTGGCGTGCGTCCCTATCTCGGCGTGTCTTCCTGTTCGTAGGCTTCGATGACGCGTGCTCCCCTCGGAGTTCTCAGTAGCGTGACACCCCGTCGCGGTGAGGGAGGGAGGGAGGACGGGGCAGGTGCTGACGGCGCTGTCACCGGCCGCAGGGCGATGACGAGGCGGTGCGTGACGCGCCCGACGGCGGTGCCACTCAGCCGGTGGCCGCCGGACCCGACGCGGACGCGGTCGGCGCCCGACTGAAGCAGCTGGCCACCGAGAACGAGGACCTGCTCACCAGTCTGCAGAAGATCACTGCTGAGAGAGAGGCACTCAGTGCCAGCCTGCAGGAGCGGACGGCTGAGAACGACCAGCTGCTCAAAAGCCTGCAAGATGTGTCTGCCGAGAGGGACAGCGTCAGCGCCAGGCTGCAGGAGCTGGTTGTCGAGAAGGACGAGCTGCTGGCCAGCCTCAAGGAACTCGACGTTCAAAACCAGGCGGCCAATGGTAAGAGCGATTTAGTCGGAAATGAACGCACGCTCCGGTTTTCCTCCCGTTTCCATCCCATCATTACGAGGGCATAGAACTGCCGCTCCAGAGCACAGAGGGCGCTGGCTGCATTTCAAAGGAGCGAAAATGATCCGCCGAGTAGCTTAATCAAACCTAGTTGCAAGTGTAGGCGAAGCTTCGTGTTGGGGTCGCTCAGTGACCTGAACGCATCAGAAGGGGGTACGCCGACAGATGCGCGGGCTTTCCCGAGCACGCTGACGATAAACTTTCCTGAGTACCCGAGTACCGCTGGCAGGCGGGCGGGGCCCTGTGGTCAGATTACTGCGCCCTAATGAATCGACCGACGCGCCTATCGTGTTTGGACGCGGCGATACGCTATCGGCTCTAATGACGCTTGACGCCGAGGGCCGCGGCCCCAGCCCGGCTGCCGGCGCGAGCGGTCCGCCGCGAGTTCTTGCCTGTTCCCGTGCTTGGCGTGCCCAGATCCCGAACGCCGGAGGCGGCGCTCACAGTCGTGCCCGTCGACGGCGGCGCGGCCGTGCAGCCGGGCCGTCGTCCCACCCCGAGCGCGCCCTGCGGCCGGGCGGCAGCGCTCGGTGCGGCGGCGCCGCGGCTGGCGGCCGCAGCTGCGGCTGTGACGCGCGGCACCTGTGGCGGCGCCGACGGCGCACCTGGGGCGCGGCGCTGCTGACTCACGGCCGCCCGGCCTCCGTTACAGACCAGGTGCAGCGGCTGCACGCTGATGCGACGACACGGGCGGCCGCCGCCGACGAGCTGGGCCAGCAGCTGCTGAAGAGCCAGCAGGACGCCCGTCTGCTCGAGCAGGCCAGGGATGAGCTGGTCCAGAAACTGAAGCTGCAGGGGAAGGAGGCTGCTTCCCTGACGTCAGTCAGAGATGAGCTGCTGGAGAAACTGCGGCAGAAGGAGCAGGAAGCGGCGTCTCTTTTGTCAGCTAGAGATGAGCTCCTGGAGAAAGTGCAGGAGAAAGAGTCGACGGCTGGCGATGAGCTGCTACTTAAATCACAAGAGTGGGAGAGGGAGGCGACTGCACTGGCGACAGCTAGAGATGAGTTGCAACACAGGTTGCAAGAGATGGAGCAAGAGGCTGCTTCCCTGACGTCAGCAAGAGATGAGTTGCTGGAGAAACTGCAACAGAAGGAGCAAGAAACCACTTCTTTGCTGTCAGCAAACGATAACCTTCAGGAGAAAGTGCGGGAGAAAGAGTCGACGGCTAGCGATGAGCTGCTACTTAAATCACAAGAGTGGGAGAGGGAGGCGACTACACTGGCGACAGCTAAAAATGAGTTGCAAAACAGGCTGCAAGAGATGGAGCAAGAGGCTGCTTCCCTGACATCAGCAAGAGATGAGCTGCTGAAGAAGCTGCAACTGAAAGAGCAGGAGACATCTTCCCTGACATCAGCAAGAGACGAGCTTGCAGAGAAACTGCAAGAGGAGTCAACAGGTGGTCAAGAGCTGCTCTTGAAGCTGCAGAATTGGGAGAGAGAGGCGACCTCACTGACGGCGTTGAAAGACGAGCTGCGACAGCAACTGCTGGAGAAGGAGCTGGAGGCTACTTCTTTGAAATCAGCGAGGGATGAGCTGCAGGAGAAGCTGCGACAGAAGGAAGGAGAAGCTGCTTTGTTGGTAAAAGAGACAGAGTCGGCCACCAAAGAGGAAATACAGCAGCATTTGCTAGATAAACAAATGTTTGAAAAGGCCAAATGCGAGCTGGAGCAAAAGATTGCGGAGAGAGATGCTGAAATTATCCGACTGACAGTAAGCAAAGATTCAGTGACTGAGGCATTACAAGAGCACGAGGCGGTAGCGGCATTGAGAGAAGAACTGCTGCAGGCGAGGGAAGTAGAGGTGGCTACTTTGAAGGAAGCGGGAGAACAGGCCATGCTGGAGCTGCGCGAAAAGAGTGCGGAGAAGGCTAAGCTCATGACTGAAGTGGATGAGCTGAAGAGGGCTCTGAAATGTGCTGAGGATGGTCAGAAGGCTACCGTTCTCATTCTGAAGAAATCGGAGGATGCTTTGGAAAAAATGAACGCACAGAACATGGAGCTTCAAGCTCAAAATGACACCCTTCAGACCAGTATCAGCGAGAACGTGCAAAGTCATAAAGCAGTGAATGAAGAAATGGCTGGCCTGAAGACGCGTTTATCTAAATTCGAAAACGAGGGAGTGGTCGTGAAAGAGAATCTATATCATTTAAGCGCAGCGCCCTCAGAACAGTCCCAGACAATGAACGATTCCTCGCAGGGCGGCCAGGAAGCGTTGCTTAGTCGGATCGTGGACCTTGAAGCAATGAACTTGGAACTGGAAGCCGAACTGTCCCGAATAAAAACTGCTGACCTAAATACTGCTGATCACCACTTTTCGGCCGTCGAAGGACAGACGGAAAACGGCCAGCATTTCTCGGGTAACGAGACCGCGATCACCTCTCTCCAGAATCTGCAGACACAGCTCGAGGCGGAACAGAGGCGCGCAGCCGAAGCCAGCGAGCGCTGCTCGGAGCTTCGGTCGCTGAACGACACGCTGCAGGACACGGTCAAAGGTCTGACCGAGCGAGTGGAGTCTCTGGAGTCGGAGAGGGACGAGCAGGATGCGCAGCTGGACACGGCGGAGCCCGTTGCCGCCGAGAACCGGCAAATTGCCATTCGCCTGCTCGAAATAATGACGCTGTTCAACTCTGAGGAGATATACGCGTCCAACTCGTGCACGGCTGCGCTGCTCGACTCGTTGGAGACGAGTCTGAAGGAGCTACAGTGGAGCCTGCAGGAGACGGGCCGCCAGCTGGAGCAGGAGCGGCGCGGCCGGGTCCAGCTGCAGGAGCGGCTCCAGGAGCTGGAGCAGGAGCAGCTGCTGTGCTCCGGCTCGTCGGACAAACTGGAGACGATCAGCGAGGACGCCGAGCGCGTGGCCGAGCTGGAGGAGGAGGTAACGCGACTCCGCCAGACGCCCGACCCGGCGCCGGACAGCGCCGACGCTAGGAGCCGCGAGCCCGACCCGGAGCTGGACCGGCTGGCGGCCGACAGGCACCTGCTCACCAGGCAGCTGGAGGAGACGCGGCTGGAGCGCGACGAGGCGGCGCAGCGGGCGCTGATGCTGCAGGAGCAGCTGGACGCGGCTGACGGCCGCAACGAACAGGAAGAGCAGCTGCGGTACGAGAAGGAGGAGCTAGACATCAAACTGCAGATCCAAGACGCCGAACTTGCGGAGCTGAGAGTCAGGCTCAGGAATGAGGAAAAGAGAGCGGCAGAATGTGCTGAGGAAATTGTAGAACTTTCAAAACTGCACGCCGAGCTCGCGGCGGTCCGTCTGGAAAGGGAAACTTTGTCAAGGAGAGTAAGCATTATGGAGAAAGAGATGCAAGAGCAACATGACAACGCATTGTCAGAAAAGGACAAACTAAATATGTCCATCCAAGAGTCGGATAGGCGGATGGAGAAGCTCATATTGCAGATCGAAGAACAGAAGTCCAAGAACTCAGAAGTGATACGTCAGTTCGAGAGTGTGCACCAAGAGCTGTCGAAGCACAAGGGGGAGCTGCTCACTTCGCAGGAGAAATGTCGCCAGCTGGAGGCCGAACTGGAGACCTGCAGGCAGTCGTCGGAGCAGGCGGATCTCATCACCAAAGCGGAGGTTTCTCAAGCTGGAACCACTGAGGCGCCGGCAGACGCGTCGGACAAGGAGCGCCAAGACGTGGATACCAAGGAGGTGGACGAGGTGGAGGCGGAGGCGGAGGCGTCGCCGGACCCCGGCCGCCTCTCGAGCCTGCTGGAGTCGGCCGACGAGCTGCGCCGCCAGCTGGACGAGCAGGCAGAGGCGCGTCGCCAGCTGGCCGCCGAGCGAGACGTGTGGCTCACCGAGCGGCACCAGCTGATCACGGCGCTCAGCCAGAAGCACGCCGAGAGCCTGCAGTACCACGCTGAGATCCAGCGGCTGCAGGCGGCGCAGGCCGGCGCCGAGCAGGCGCGCGCCGCCGAGCTGCGGGACAGCGCTGAGCGGCACGACCAGCTCACCGCCCAGCTGCAGCTGGTGGCCTCCGAGCTGGCGCAGACGCGCCGCGCTCGCGACGAGGCGCTGGCGCAGGCCTCGCAGCTGCGGCCGGCGCAGGACCAGCTGCTCATCGAGTTGCAGGAGCGTAACGCGGCCATCCAGGATCTGCGGCAGCAGGTGCGTGGGGATGGATGCTGGTTTGAATGCGGGCTGGCACAGCTCGAAGTTGGAGCGCTTATAGTTCATATTAGCCCTTTAATTGTGGTTAGCGTTGATTGCAGTTGCTTTGGCAGCAGTGAGCTCTAACGCTCAGGAAGCGTTTCGCGCCCGTTGTCAATTCACCGTGCAGGTAACTTAATTAACCTGGATCTGTGCCGTTTTCCTGTAGAGTATGATTATGGTTATCTACCGAGTCTGCCGATGGTGTTCACATGACTCAGTACGTTGCTGGCGCGTGCCGGCCGTGACTGGGCCAACGGACGCGGCTGTCCTCCAGCCGCACCCAGTCGGCGCACCTGTTGACTCTCAGCGGCGCGCCCCGCAGGCGGCGCAGCAGGAGGAGACCGAGCGGCGGCTGCAGGTCGAGCTGCGCCGACTGCGCGACCACCTGGTGGCCATCGAGGAAAACTACACGCAGGATGCGCTGAACGCCGAGCAGCGCGAGGCGGCGCTGCGCGAGCGACTCAGCAGCGAGCTGCACCTGACGGCGGAGAGGTACCGGCTCTCCCCGCCGGTGCGCAGGCCCGCCGGCCAGCTCTGCACGGGGCCACTCTCTGACGGTGCAGCTGTCGTCGTTGCTTGTGTGACACTCGGTTGTGTGGCATGCTTCGTTGTGATTCCTGTGGCTTTACTTCGCGTACACCACCATTAAAGCCCCGCACTGCAGTGCTTAGATTCATTTCGGAAGCCCTGCTGATTGGAGGGATGCCCTTCTTCCAGTGAGGCTGCCTCGCAGCAGATCGAGTCACTCCAGGAGCAGCTGACGGTGGTTTCCCACCAGCGTGATGACGTCACTCTGCAGCTGGATGACGTCACACACTCGCTGACGAACCTGCAGCGTGTGCTGGAGCAGTTCCAGCGCGACAAGCGGCGAGAGATCGAGATGGCCACCAGCGCCGCCCAGCGGGAGACGGCGCAACTGACACAGCACGTGGACGCGCTCAAGGCCCGTATACACCGCGCGCCGGCATTCGCCCACCATGTGGGCCCTCCCAGCCGTCAGTTGCCCGCACCATGGCGTCCCCATATGCTGTCGGGGGCAGCCCCTGGATCGGTGTGCTTACGAAGGAAGCACTAGGGGTCCAGGTGTTCCGTAATGAATGGCTGTTATGGTGTTAAATTTCCGGCGGAGACTCGCGTCGTTGTGGTGCTGGCTTGTGTTGTCTGTCTCGGTGCGTCGTTGTTGATAGCCGCGCTCCGTCTTCAGACCCAACTGAAGGAAGCCAGCGAGGGTCTGGCCGCAGCGAACCGGCTCAACGAGCAGCTAGATCGCAAGGAGGAGCTGATAGTGGCTCTGAAGGCGGACGGTAGGTGGCCGGGGAGGCCGTCGGCCGTGTCCCGCGGCACGCTGCGGTGCTGTGCTGGGCCATGACCTGCTGCACCCTGCATTGTCCTTTGGGGTCATGAATCACTGCCACGCATTGCAGCACTGGGCCCAGCATTTCTGGGGCAGGTCAGTGATGACTTCTCTGCATTGGTTCGGTGTTCATAAATCTCCATACCCTGCATTGCCACAGCAGTTGATGAATTTATGTACCCTACATTAGCTGTAGTGGGTCATGAATTATTCCGTTGCATTGTGGCGGTTCATAAACCGGCGCGTCTGGTACGGGTGTAGTGGGCCTTGACCCGCCATCTCCTGCGTTAGTGGTGGGTCGTGACCCACCATCTCCTGCGGGTGTAGTTGGTCGTGACCGACCATCTCCTGCGGGTGTGGTGGGTCGTGACCCACCACCTCCTGCGGGTGTGGTGGGTTGTGACCCAGTGACCTGGCCCGCCACCCGTGAGGCGTGCTGCTCCCGCACGGCCGACCCTGTCGGCCGCGCCGCGCTGGTGCGTGTGTGTGCGTGTTTGGGCTCGGCTTATGCGAGGGCAGCGGCGGACACCTGCCCGTCCGTACGATGGCGGGGCGCGCGCGGCGCCGCCGGCCGTCGCTCGAGTGATGCGCCGGGCCGTGTGTGGCGCGAGCTCGGGTGTGCGCGGGCATGAGCGACCAGCTCCGTGGCGGGGCTTCGGCGCGGCTGGCAGCTGCGACGGCCAGTTCGGGACGTCTCCACCAGAGGCGCTGCTGTCCGCTGGGCGTGTACAAATATCAGCAGGTAATTCTGGGATGACTTGACTAAGCCCAGGTACCTGACTGGTATATGTGCAACCCGAGCTGGGTGCCGGCATGTCACCTGACCCGACCTCACCTCACCTGGGGCTCAGCAGATCGCCTGCAGTTGGTCTCCGAGTTAGTTACCGAACGCTTGCTGTCATACGACATTTGGCTTTAGTGTGATCTACATCGCCTCATGCTTGGCTTAATATCTCGTTCCTGCTTTGTGCACGGAGGCCGAGAAATGAGCCTTGCGCGCAACCTCCGTTGTTTCATCACGCAGGAGCGTCGGTGTCAGCTGCGCGCTCTCAAAGGCGGCGAAGCTCACCGCTCGCCACCGACCCTTAGCGTCCGAGCAGCGATAGCCCCGTCAGTCGGGTGTCCAGGCCTGCCGTGGCACCCCCTCTGGCCACCGCTCCGCTTACGTGCCCTCCGAGCGCCGCCATCCCGCCGTGACCGCCTCCTGCGCTGCCCCGCTCCGGCCGCTGCTGCACGGATGGAGGCCGAGGCCGCGCCGCTGCGCCCTCCCTGCTGTAGTTGCCTGCTTGCCTGCATGCGTGCATGGTCTTGGGCCGCGTGCTGAGTGATGTGGTCTTTTCCTGGTGTCGGCAAGAGGCGCGGTATACTTCATATCCCTGAGACGGCCGTGGTGGCTGCGGGTCCGGGTACGAATTGGCCTCTCAGGGAAACGCCTGTGGACCAACAAACATCATGATCCTTGCTTTCTCTTTTTGAGATGCAAAAACTAGGATTTATTGTCGTTTAAGACAGCGTTAAACTATTGGCCGTGATTGTGAAAGTTCGCCAATAGATCGGTTCTCTGGCCGGATTTAGCTGATGCACATTTCTAATTCGCATTTCTTTAGTGACCCGGTTATCAGTGCCGTCCAGTCGGCCCCTTCCCACCCGCTGTCGGGATGAGTCGGCCCCGGTTTATGTCCGGGCTGGCTCCGGTGGCCCGGTCACGTGCCACACTCCCCCCCCCCCCCCGGTCTGCGTACGGCCGCATGTGTCGCCGACGCAGCGCCCGTCGCCCGCCACCGCTGCACCCGTATCCGTGTCCGCGCGCCGCCGCCGCCGCTGCTGCACGCGCCACGGACCGTGCCGGCGCGGGGCTAATCTCACATGGTAACGCTGAGCGATGCCGACTCGGCGGACCGTGTGGGGTGCGTCTCGGGCCCGGCCCGCTCGCTCTGCGCTGTCCGTCCGTCCGGCCGTCGCCGCCGCCACCGCCGCCACTGCTGCTGCCGCCGCTACCGCCGGCGCTCCTCGCTCTCGCTCTCTGTGGCCACCCGCCGCGACTGTCCGGCGCGGCGCGGCGGCGGGCAGCTGTCCGGTCCGGTCCGCGCCGTCCGTTGCCATGCGACGGCCCAGGCGTTCGTCTCTGTCTCTGTACATATGAATCGGTCGCTGGCTTCGCAATCCGGCGGCTGCACACATCGCAGACCGCTGCTCAGGCCGTGGTCCTGGCCTCTGGTGCGTGCAAAAAGCGGCAGCGCGCTTTGTTCAGTTGTAAGCTACGATGCTTTTGGTGAAGGGAAGTCAGTGACGTGTTGGTGAACCAAGTCACAGTTCTCACGTGGTGGCTGTGGAGCACCGTGGACTCGGTCAGCCTCTGAACTAACGTAAACGATATCAGGCGGTTCATCTGCCGTCCAGACTGGTTTCCGAGAGGGGTCAAACAAGGAACTCGCTCGGTGTCCCAACTGTTTTGAGCACGTTTGTCTGTGTATAGCCCGCTCTTACCACTGCTATTCGTGCTTTGTGTACAGTGTATGTGTCTCGTAGTAACCACCGCTCGTCATCCCGTAACTCACTGACATGCATGCCCCGGGCCTGTCCAAGAGGTCACACCCCCGGTAAAGCACTTCATGTGACTAACTACCCCCTCCCCTCCCCCTCTCGTGCCCCTGGCGATCGGCGACCTCACGCCCAGCACGACGCCGGTACACTCGCCCGGTTTATTTCGATGTCGTAGGCGTCAGCATGCGCTCATTGTCAGTCGCACCCGAATGGCGCCGTCTGCTCGTAGTCGGCCGTTGGCACGCTCGGAGCGCGCGCCGCGCGTGCGCGGGTGTGAATCGCGCGCCTCGCGAGCGAACGCGCCGCATCTGCACGCCGTCCGGCGACGACGCACGGCCTGGCATGGGGGCCGGCTGCCCGCCCCGGACTGCGTAGATCTGAGTATTACTTCAGGTACTGGATGACTCGATCTCAGTGTCGAAGCAATGCTCGGACTCTGCGACGGTCGTCGGCTGCGTCTGCGCATCCGAGAGTCCGCCCGCCGCGGCTCGCATGGTCGAACAGCTCAGCCAGCCGGGCTGTGCCGCGCCCGCCCGCCCTCTTATTTTGGGTTCTGCCATTTTGTGATACTGTGTAATTTGACTAGTAGCCGCATCAGTGTTCGCCTATGTTAATGGTTTGGCATGTACTGTGATGTTGCGTTGATTGTATTGATTGTTCGGCATGCGCTGTTATATTTTATGTTAAGGGTGTTAATTGTTTGGCATGTGCTGCCATATTTTGCGAGTGACGTTTTATCGTCTGCCTTAATGTAAGGCGTACGCGATTACTGTTCATTCTGTCGTCGTTGTGTCTAGCTGCTTTGTAAGCTCACTGTCGACATTGTCCTCATGATTTAAGTCACATTACTCATGCAACAATATCCCGCCTGTTCCGGGGATGACACGTACGTTAGCGGATGTCTGCTTGGTTATATGAAAAGGAGTAGGGTTTGCTGCGGCCCATAAAAGAGTGACAGCGGACAGCGCGCGAGAATGGGCTTCGGATAATCACTGAAACTGCTGCTTACGCTAGTAACGAAAGCAACAAAACTGTATGGCTGTTCGAGGTAGGTGAAGGTAGCTTAAGTCACGCAGTGCATCCAACATTGCTTAGCAAGTATTGATTTGTCATTGTTATTCATACTGCAAGTAACCGAAGTAATTGTGAAACATTGCGATTGCGCACGATGTGAATCATTGTTCTTCTAAATAGATGTAAGTTCGAAGCGCTTTTAACGTGGTTTGTGTTATCCATGTACAGCCGTGCTACACGGGCACCGGCTGTGGGGGTTTGTTGTTTGCGCCGGCTGCCGCCTGGCGCCAGCTCCGGCGCCGGCTGTGGGTGGGAGAGGGGTTAGTGAGCGCGCCCGCCACCGTCTGGCGCCAGCTCCGGCGCCGGCTGTGGGCGGGTCGGGGAGGGGTTGGTGTGTGCGCCCGCTGCCGTCTGACGCCAGCTCCGGGCCCTATTCCAGTGGAAGCCAAGGTGGACGCCATGGTACGTCTGCAGGCAGAGATGGAGGAG
Source organism: Pollicipes pollicipes (assembly GCF_011947565.3). Taxonomy (NCBI): domain Eukaryota; kingdom Metazoa; phylum Arthropoda; class Thecostraca; order Pollicipedomorpha; family Pollicipedidae; genus Pollicipes; species Pollicipes pollicipes. The sequence continues at coordinate 45,060,016 of NW_023596420.1, read as the reverse complement.
CTCAAGGGCAACACGTCCGGAAAAGTTGACAAGTAATGACCAGGCCGGTCGGCGTTCCGTTCGCAGCCAGTGGTTTCGTTGTGGGACATTTGAAAGTTGGCCCATTTAGGGCTCCTGAATCTGCCGTCAGTTCTGGTTTTTCTCGCCGTGCTCGCAGTTGCAGCTGCGAGCCTTTGTGTGCTGTCCGCCATTCTGCGGAGCTGTCCGGCGCTTGTCATGCCCCTGCAGCTCCAACTGGCCGGCCGCCCCCTGTGGCGGCCCGTCTGCTGCCATCGCGGCGGCCTGGTCGGCGCCCCGTGCCCTGCTCGGGTGGGGGCGTGCGCTGTCGACCGTGTCTTCGGTGTCTGATCCCTGATTTGACCTCCGCACCGCCGCCGCCGCAGGTCGCTGGTCAAGAACCTGGTGGTGGGGTACGTAGCGGCGCCGGCCGGCCACGAGCGCGAGGTGCTGCGCGTCATCGCCACCGTGCTCGACTTCTCGCGCGAGGAGCGCGCGCGCGCGCGGCTCGACCCGGCGCCGAGCGCGCCCGGCCCCGGCCCGGCCGGCGCGTCGCTCAGCCAGGCGTTCGTACGCTTCCTGGAGGCCGAGTCGACGCCGCGCCGGCCGGCCACGCTGCCCGCGGAGAAGATGGCGCAGGAGGCGGTCCGGCGCACGGAGGCGCGCACGCACCGCTCCCAGGTGAGCGGCACCGGCCACACCATGCCCGGGGGGCGGGGAGGAGGATCGGCCCGGGTGAGCGGCGCAGATTCCACCGTACCTGGGGAGGGGAAGGTGGGGGACTAGCGAGATCTAACTTGTGTGATTTCACGTCAGATAGATTGCCACTACGCGGTGTTTGGACGCTGCTGGCGTGCATTCGGCTGTGCTGTGAGTACGCGCATGCGCGTGACGCTTCCTTGCCCCCGGCCCGCAGGCGTCGCCGATACCGGCGACCGCGGCGCGCACCACGCCGCCGCCGAGCCACTCGCGGCAAAGCTCGACCTCGTCCAACCTGCTGCTGTCGCTGTCGGAGCAGCAGCCGGCCGAGCCGGCCGCCAGCAGCAGCAGTGCCCTGCGCGCCATCATCGGAGACGGCGGCGGCGCGGAGCAGACAGACGTGCCGCGACCTGCCGAGCCGTGACAGGCGCATCTGGGCCGCGCCGACGACAGCGCCAGAGCGGGCGGCAGCGGGCGGCGCATCTGGCGTCGCTTGCCCGGGAATTACGTGCGATGAGAATGCTTTATATGTATGTCTTCGCGGAATAATACGCTGTTGACTATATGGTGCTCGCAATGTTATTTTTATGAAAGTGATAGCTGTAATTGGTGAAATAAATTATCCGATGCATTCCTGTGGCTTTGAAACCTAGCGAATATTATTTGGCTGCAAGTCGTCGCTTCACATTTCGGGAAGCAGCCTTGATCCAGGAGTATAACGCAGTCTTGCCAATTGCTGACTCAGAACAAAACGAAGTTCGTACCACTCTCCCGCACACTACAATCGGTTCAAAGCACGCTCCTGCTGACTACAATCGGTCAGTAGCGCTCTCCTGCAGACTACAATCGGTCCGTAGCACTCTCCTGCAGACTACAATCGGTCCGTAGCACTCCGCAGACTACAATCGGTCCGTAGCACTCTCCTTCTGACTACAATCAGTCCGTACACTCCCCTGCAGACCACAATCAGTCCGTAGCGCTCTCCTGCAGGCCACAATCGGTCCGTAGCGCTCTCCTGCTGACTACAATCGGTAGTGTTCGGATTCTTGTCTAGGCGTTATCGAGACTTCGGCGATGCCGCGGGCGGGCGCGGCATCGTCCGGCGTCAGGGATCAAGGGGATCGGGATCAAGTCCGGATCAAGGGGACTGGTCTGGTCAGGGCGGGATCAATATCTCTGGCAAATTGCAATGCGTCAGTCACGCTAATAATTCAGTCGGCATCAACATTGACTGACATTTGCTGTAATTTATGATACCGTCATTACAGCTTGGGACGGCAAGAAGTGTCACAAAATACCTCTGATGCTGTCATCAAAATATGCCGTATTTGGACTTACATGCCCGCTAGAGCTTATTATGGACTTCTGTCCCTCCAAAATGCCGCCGGAACGACTCCAAAACAATCGTATCAGGAGTTGTAAGAGATGCATTGAAGTCCGAAAACAAAACGAATCGACCAACAGTACTGCGCTGCTCTACATCAGTTGCGATGAGCCCCCGATTCATAATGCAAAACTGGGAACGACTCCATAGGAGTGGCATTGAGGGCGGCCTGCCCGCACGCTCTTTTGGTGATTTCGAACTCACGCCGGGATTCAGTTGCCCGTTACTCGGTCGGCTCGTTGAAAGCTCTCCCGCCGGGAGGCGCCACTGCGCTGTTGCGATGAGCAACCGGCTCCAACGCTTACTGGGTGGTAAATCGCAGCTGTGTGTCATTGGGGCTTTACGACGCATTCAGCTACTGAGGCCACATGGCGTCGCCTGCGTCTCACCCTGGCAGGAAGGGCGGGCAACGCGGAGAATCGAACCCCATACCTCTGGTTTCCCAGGCGCGCAGTGGTTAACGCAGACGCGTCAACCACTACACTACCGGCGCCACTGATAAATAGCGCTGTCCATTCCAAAGGTGAAGCTAATTTAACGCTTCCATCACGCCGCCGACGTCTTGTGCGGACGCTCAGGTGAAAGGCAGCTGTTTCAAACAGGGCTGGAGAGTCCCGTGCCAATCAAAGACCTTCTATCGCCAATGACGAGATGCAAGAGCAAACGCAGTGGCAGTGGACGGCGTCCGAGAATTTCCAGACGTTCATTACCGACTAGCGCTGCAAATAGTTTGGTTGAAAACACCTGTCATGCGCCTGCAAACGTTCACGCGTTCAATTTCACAGGTTCCACGTGCATGCCCAGGCACGGTTGGGCGTAACGTGGCGCACCACATTCAGCCGGCGCGAAAACACGACCTTACCTGACTGAGCCACCAGGGGCGGTAAGCATCACACGGTCCGTCCCAGTCCATAAGCACACTTTCAGATGTCGCCATATTCAGCGACGTGGTCGCGTTAGGCTACAGCGAAGACCGCTTCTTTGAACCCAGCATAGCACTCCGCCTGTTTAAACCCAGCATAGCACTGGCGCTCTTGTGCACGATGGAATGCGTACCACTCCTTTCAAACCACAATGGAATGCGTACCACTCCTTTCAAAACTTTGTATTGGTGTTGATGTGATCCGTGTGCACGTAACGGAACAACAACATATCACAATGTGGGATAATCACACACATGCTACGGCAGACACGACCAACTTTTGATGAGCAGAGGGAAATCAGTCTACGACCTAATTCAACCTGTTAAAACATACGCCGTCCTCGACTATCTACTGATGTGTTTGATTCCGCCACTGGTCACTGCTGGCCACATCGCCGATAGGCTGGATATGAATGCTCCCAGCGGTTCTAGTGCCAGCTAACCGTGGTATAACGCCGCCCTCGTTAACAGCAGCTCACCAACGGGAGCGGTGTCACAAGCGTTGGCATTCTCCACTACACCGCACGCTGCGCCACACAATACTGGCCACGGCCAGGCCCGTCACCCGTCCCCACCCCAAGGCTCGGTTATACACACGGCAGTGGTCGGTCCGCTGGCGGCCCGCTGGCCGTTCTGGGCCCGCTCCACCGGACGCCTACCACATCGTTCAGCCCGGGCTACCAAACCAGCAGCCGTGTAGCCAGGCCACGCTCTTGGACCGCAGGGTTCATGAGTCATTACCAGGGCACAAGGGAACACGCTCCGGCCCACGAGACATCTCCAATGACCCATCCGCCAGTCAGCTCCGCCGTACTCTGTGCGGCCCCACGGTCTCTATCCGTCCTCCTGACAGCTCACCGAACCCTCCTCCACCGGTCCCCCGGTCTTCACCGGTCTCTACCCGTCCTTCCGGCAGCTAACCGAACCCCTCCACCGGTCCACCGGCCTCCACCGGTCCCACCCGCCATCGCACCGCGTCCACCGGCAGGCGCGCCCCTACCGGTCCAGCAGTCCGTCCTCGTCGGCCGAGTCGATCAGCCCGCAGATGATGGGCGACTCGACGCCCAGGATGTACTCGCACGTGCGCGGCTCCAGCAGGTACAGCGACACGGCGTTCGGGCTGTCCGAGAGCTTGCACTTCAACTTGACCTCGACGGAGCGCGGCGCGCCCGACTCGTCGCACATGGTGCCGCCCGAGTAGAAGTGCGACACGTGGCGGCGCGCCGGCACCGGCTTGGGCCGCTTCAGTGGGTTGGCGCGTAGCCACTGGCGGTGCACGTCGTGGCTGAAGAAGCCCAGGTGGAGGGTGGTGCGCGAGCCGTCCCGGTTCACGTGATACTGGTCCACCCGCTTGCCGTAGCAGAACTCGTACCGCCACCAGCCGGAGCCCTGCCCGCGCGCCCAATGGGGTCAGGGTGGCAAGGGTGCCGACATCGGACAGCGAACAGCACGGGAGGCCCGCGGCTGCCCATACAGTGAAGATCTGGCTTGAGATTCTGTGCAGGGCATGACACCGCCGCCGCGTTCAGGGCTCACGTTGAGGGAAACAACGCAGGCCAGACTCTACTGCACTCGCTAACAGCGTTTGCACCGCTCAGTTCCTGGGGTTTATGTGAGTCTCACCACATAAGACACGACCGGCCGGGGGATCTCAGGAAAGGAAACGTCCGAATGGACCTTGCTAACACCAGTATATCCAAAGGCTGTCCACCACCTGGTCCAAATCTGGTGGACACCGTTTCTGTCTCGACACAACATGTAAAAAGAAGTCTTCCCTAAGAAACACCCGCCCCATCTCTGACGCAACATAAAACGTGATGAAAGCACTGTAGTACCAAATTCGGAATGCAAGTAATAGACGTGAAATATTACCACAAACGTGGCCATTTAGTCACATCGTCGGGCGTAGTTTTGCGGGATAGGTGTGTGCGGGGGGGGGGGGGAATAAAATGATGAAGCCTGCTCCCACAATGCGCCACCAAGCAAGTTTCCATTCGCATTTCCCCACGTATTCTAAAAACAAACTAAGAGTAGACTGGAACCTGCCCGCCCCCCCCCCCCAATTTTACACGAAAAAACATATCTGGGTCACACAAATGCAAACCACTTCACAAACACATCACACGTTCCGATCTCAAACCGTCCCTGTTCCACTCACCCCGTTCAGGCAGTGCCTGCCGGCCAGAAAATCGTTGACCAGCTTCTCGTCGTAGACGGGCGAGGCCTTGGACTCGGCGGCGGCGGCGGGCTCCTCGGCCGGAGCCGGAGCCGGAGCCGGAGCTGGCGCGTCGGGGCGCGGCTCGGCCCGGCCTCCCGGCTGGCGCTCGCCGTCGGGCGGCGCCATCAGGTGGTGGCGCAGCGCCTAGGCTCTCCGACTCCAGCTCCAGCAGCGAGCGCGGCCGCTTCGGCGAGTTGGAGAGCGCGATGCAGTGGATGCTGTTCTCCACGTCGGCCGTCACCCTGCACACGGGGGCGAGGGGATGGCGTGATGAGCGGGGAACATGAGGGCAGGTGCAGCAGCGCAGTATCGACGCAGTCGAACGGCTGGCGGCGTGATGACCACGGAGCGACGGAGCGTCAGCGCACGGGGTCACCACTAACAACGGGGCGTCAGTCACACCACACGGCGTCACCGCTGACAGCGGGGCATCAGCCACACCACACGGAGTCACCACCAACAACGAGGCGTCAGTAACACCACACGGAGTTACCACTAACAACAGTCAGTCGGTCACACCACACGGGGTCACCACTGGCAGCGGGGCGTCACACCACACGGGGTCACCACAGTGGTTACGCAGTATGGCGAATCAACTGCGATTTATAACATCGGTGCACAGTAGTTATATCTTTGCAATGAAGGTCAGCAAGCTTGAACACCTACTACATGTGTCTTCAACCGAGGGTTTTGTTTACAATGCTGGTTACAAGTTCGTTGGTTACAGTGGTAACCCCGTAGATCGTGCCTGCCAACAACCCATGCAGATCGTCAGCCTTTAATACTTTTAGCAGATTTTATGGGCGCACGCCGTGTCTCATACGATGCCACTGGATGAAACAGTGTACTCAAGACTGGATACTGCACTTGACGTGACACGAGTTACGCCACACCGCGCACCAAATGTATCGTATCGCACCAGAGCTGAACTGTTGACCCCCACACACCAGCGGCGCCCACGCGTGGCGCTGGGTGCGAGCGGCGGCCGGTGGCGCCGACCGTCACACTGACCTGTGGTCGGGGTGGCTGCAGAGCGGCGGCCGGTGGTGCCCCGCCACACTGACCTGTGGTCGGGGTGGCTGCAGAGCAGCGGCCGGTGGTGCCCCGTTACACTGACCTGTGGTCGGGGTGGCTGCAGAGCGGCGGCCAACTGACCTGTGGTCGGGGTGGCTGCAGAGCGGCGGCCGGTGGTGCCCCGTCACAATGATCTGTGGTCGGGGTGGCTGCAGAGCAGCGGCCGGTGGTGCCCCGTCACACCGACCCGTGGTCGGGGTGGCTGCAGAGCGGCGGCCGGTGGTGCCCCGTCACACCGACCTGTGGTCGGGGTGGCTGCAGAGCAGCGGCCTGTGGTGCCCCGTCACACTAACCTGTAGTCTGGGTGGCTGCAGAGCAGCGGCGACAGCACCACGATCACGTACTGACAGGAGGAGCTCTCCTGGAAGGAGACCAGCTCGTGCCGGCCGCCGGCGTGGCACACGTAGCGCACCAGCGTCTCGCGCGGCCGCCCGGTCAGGTCGCACACCGTGCCGTCCCGGTACGGCACCTGCAGCCACACCACGGGTCGTGCGCAGGTCAGGCGCCACACGCGACAATACAACTCAGGTCATCCTTGTTCCCACACGGCACCTGCACGCACAAGCGTCAGTACGCTGTCCCGATCCGACACTCGCAAATAACGATACCGCCGATATCTCGATATGTAGTAGAGTGCCGATACGCGCAGTGCGCAGTGGTTAAGGCATCTGCGCTAACCACTGCGCGTATGGAACCACATATGCACGGGGTTCGATTTCCCGCGGTGCTCGCACTTCCTGCCAAGGTGAGAGACGGGCGACGTCATATAGCCTCAGCAGCAGAGTGCGTCGTAAAGCTCCAATGACGAAGGCAGAAGCGTTAAAATAGGTGGCTAAAAGGCACGGCTATTTTGAGGTTCCGCTCATGGCGGGACGTTCTAGTCCGCTTTCCGGCGGACTCTGCCAAGAGTCCGCTGCTGCGGACGGCCAGCCGACGTGACCGGTCACGCTTTTCATGCAAACACCACCCATATAGTATGCAACGGCTGACTCGGGGCGAGCTGTGTTGTGACATATTGTTGGTGCTGGCCCTATCGCCGGCACCAGACAGGAAACAAAGGTATGAGTGTGAGTGTAAATTCTCTCTGACTGCACGAATGTGGTGTAAAGCAGTTATTCCAGTCAGACCAGGAACAACTCATAAGTTATAACACTACCTTGACTGCGAGGATAGGCTATATCTCAGTGGCCTGAATATCCCGGAAAATTTGTACCGGGAAAACTAGGAGGAGGAATGTGTGCAGCATACAGATTACAAGGAAGGCAACAACGCCGAGAAGCAGTGCGCAGTCCTCAGTTCCCAAACCCGTACGCGCTGGGAATGCCACTAAATGCACAGCACAATGTGACACAAGGTAGACGCTTCACACAGAACGCCGGAATCCCATCTTTACCAGCAAACAATCGGGGCAGCACCGCTTCCCGGGACGTGTCATGTGCCAGAGAGGCCCGGCAAGCACGGCAGCACGCCAGCCGCCGATGCCGGCCACTCACCTCCAGGTACGGCAGGTCCAGCTCCTCCAGCCGCAGCTTCTTCGGGGAAGCGGCCGTACCCGCCGCGATGGCCGCGTCCAGCTCGGCGACTGACGACGGGAGCGGCGCGTTACGACCGGCAGGCTCCTCGTCACGTCACGACACGAGGGCGACGCGTCACGGCCGGCCAGCGCTCCATCGCGTGACAACACGAGAGCGACGCGTCACGACCAGCGGCTCCCCGTCACGTCATGACACGAGAGCGACGCGTCACGGGTGGCGACCGACAGCGCTGGCCCCAGAAGTGAGACCCCCAGCGTGCTGCCAGCTATTAATAGACGCGAGCACGAGCCAACCCTGTCGCTACACTTGCACTGTCACAGTTAAGAGCAACCCATCCTGCTGCTAAACTCGCGGTGAACAGCTGATGAGTTAAGCGCGCAAGGAATCTCTGCCCTATGAGAGGGTGCTTAAAAGTCTAGCTGGTCAGCTACCTTGATATCACACTACGTCATACGACTTAAGTGAATGCGTGTAACCAGAGCAAATTCACTTTGTCCACTAATGATGGCCGGCCAACCCAAAACCCACATCACATGATGCTTGCCCACTCTTAACTGAGAACCTACTCTGAGACTTGAGCGTGTCTTTGCTGTAGCGGCCCAGGAAGTACTCGATCAGCTTGGTCTGCTTTCCCTCCTTGGTCTCGTGGTACTGCCGCACGAAGTCCCCATGGCAAACCTCGTATGTCCAGTACGACTCCAACTGCAGGCAGGGCATTCACATGATGGCATGCTATGCATGAGCCAGCTAATCACCTGCATGCATTCTGAGGACAATGGTTGTTCTCAGATTACCTGAGGGTAATGCAGGGTGAGTATGCCAGCTTGCATAACCTCATAATCTGAGAGTAACGCAGGATGCCTATGCTTGCATGCACAGCCTTCAGTGCAGCTTCTACCACCTGTCTTTAGTACTTCATGGCATTTGGAGTTGAGACAGGAGTCAATGTGGGGTGCAACACAGCCCATAGCTGCAGCTCAGTTGCTCCAAGGCAGCATGCTTTGGAGCTTTCTGTGCTCAGATAGGTAAAACATACTCTCCAATCCCTGACACCCAAACTAAGTGACCGACGGTATTATCTAGCTAAATCGGTCTCGAAGTTCAGTTTGCACCACCTCAGCTGTGCTGAGCGCCCTCCACGCCACCTCTCGTTGGCCGACTGCGGACCGACCCACGCCCGACCTGCAGCAGCCATGTCACGCGCCAGAGGCCACGCTGGGCCTGCTGACGAGCAGCTCGTCCATCAGTACTGAAGGTGTGGTGCGGGTCGCGACGTGGGCAAGTCACTGGCTGCCCACAATGGTCCACCATTACAGGACCAGTCCACTAATGATGAGTACCTACAGTAAGCCTGCATATGACTGCCCACATAGGGCTAGACAAAGTGGTCTGCATGGGTGCATCCCACCTCATGGGCAGGTGTTTCCCAGTTGATAGGTTGTTGGCCAGGATAGGACTGAGTGCTGAATGAAAGCTCAGAAAACCAAATAGCAAATAAATTACATGATGTAGCCTTAAGTGATGTGATACATGTCAAGCATGGTAATATGTGCATACCTGCCCAGGTCGATTTAGCAGGTGAAATTTAGTACATGAAACTGGTGGACAGCAGCAGAAGCTTATTCCAATTCAGAAGGCATATTTTACTGAAATGTGAAATTCTTTGGACATAACAATCAGAGGACCTGCCAGTCACACATTGTTTGGTGAGTGATCACTGGTCCCAAGACCAGTGATATCACTTCCTGTAACACAGAGCACAAGATAGGACAGGTTCTGCACATGTGGGCCTGAGGGTATGGTTATTTGACAGACTGCTGTTTGCATCTAAGAGTAATGAAGATATAGGACAAGGCACATCATCTAACTTTCACTGTCTGAAGACATACAGGGGTAATCCAAGTTGTCCACACCATGTCGATAACTTGTACACTTGTGTGAAACACTCATGAATCAAATGCCATCTAAGCCATATGCTTCAAATAAATTTGAATATTATCATAAACAGATAAAAACCTACTTTCATCATTCCAACATGACCAACCATGGTATGAATCCTGAGGTGCTTTTCTAGATAAAGCATGCTTTAATGATGCATGCACACATGCTGCCTTACCCTATAAGAACAGGCCATTTTGCTGAACAGTGGCTCCAGCAGCTCCAATGGGTTGGGGCCTTCATAGGCAACATCCTCATCCTGTAAGCCAAATTTTGTGGTTACATTCCAAACATTGGAATGCGTTGTGATATATTACTTAGCTAATAATCACGCCTCAGCCATGTAATACAGGGACCAGAAATTGGGCTTCCAACTTGCCTGGAGATGTATTACCAGATATTGATAGCAAGGACTGTGTAGCAGAACTATCACCATAGGTCTACTAGACCACACTGATCACCATCATGAAAACAAACCACAGAGCCAATCAACACACAAGCCTATTGCTTACAGCTGATGGAAAAATAAAAAAAACTAACAGCAGGCACAACATCACATACCTTGGTCAATCTCCTTGAATTTTCCAGCTGGCAGTTATACTGCTCATTGTCCTTGGTAAGCATAAGGATTGATTCCATATTTGGAGCATTCTGAAAGATATGGTATGCTTTTATGCAAATCTACAGATCAACCACATCTTATCACAAGAACAAAATATCACAACTTATCACATAAGCCATGATACAACTGAGCTTATTATATAAGCAAAAACTATCTTATTACTCCATAAGCTTATTCTGATTTGTAACAAATCCATCAGCTTCCTGGTGGCACAGTCACAAACAACATACTACATCCATTTGAACAAAAATAACACACTAGTGCCACAGCTTCGCAAATCAGTTGGGAGGAGTGGTGAATGGTGAAAACAGCCCACCCTACCCCAAGATATGAAAAGCATGTTTCTTGTCATATTTGGGACACTTTCTTCCCACACTTTGGGGCTCAGCCCCCCTCCCCCATCCTAACTGCAAATGATATTACACCACTACAACACACATTTCACATGTTCTTTCAACTGTATGTTACTTACAAGGAGTTCTGTGTCTGTGCTCCCATGCCAAACAATTTTCCAGCTTGAATCATCCAGAGTGAAGCCACTGAATTTTGCATGATCATGTGGCTTAGGAGTAGCTTCACTGCCCAAATCTGGCTCTTTTGAAGGTCCATCTTCGGCACCAATGCACAAGATGAAGAACAGACACTGAATATATATTGCAAGGGTCTTCATTTTCAATCAACCTCCAAATCTCATATACACTGGAGGCCGTTGAATTCACTCTGTGTCATCTGCAGGTATCACCACGGTTTGCCTCCTATTCGTGCCAAAACAAAGCGGAAAAGGCACGCTCCTCTGATTGGATAGCCTGTAGTGTGGATTCAGTTCAACATGTCTTCGGAATGCCTGATTGGGAGCGGAGCGCACCCAAGAACTTTCAGTCCTACCGCATTATAAGTCAAAATAAATTACTGAACACCTTTATACAAGTAAATGATACCTATGATCCATACTAAACCAAATAACCACGTAGCAGCAACCCGGCACAAATAGCGTGCCGCCACATCACGTATGATTGGAGCACGGGTTTTACGTGGTGTTAAGGTTGGCAAATTCGGTACCGATGCTCGCACGTAAAACGCAGTCTTAATCACTTGTGGCGGAAAATAGCTTTATTCCCTTGGCTCTAGTCGTGGAAAAAGCTTCCAAATTGCTCTGCAATAATCAAAGTCTATCCAAAAAAGGAAACATGTCGTTAAAACTTGTTTCCTAATCGTGGTCACGGAAACATCCTTACGCTGTGGTTTCCGGCACCATTCACACCTTATGGTAATATTGACAATGTGGAACAACTTCTCTTATCAGTCCTGTGTAACAAAGCGCCGCATCTGGCTATGATTATTCCGTCACAAATTCAACGAATTTTGATCACATAACTGGACGCTAAAGAATATGCTTATCCCGGTTGTGCCACACACCGTTCAGCACCTCGCCTCCCGACACGGACAGGTGCAACGAAAGGTCGTGCTTTATTATCGTAATAACCAGCGACCGCCGCACCAAAACTTCGGTTAAGAAAATGTCAAATGCATCAGCTGCCACGCATATTGGCTGAGGTAAACGATACCGGCCTTGAAGCAGGAGGTGCGCCAACCGCCTGCACTGTCCGTCGCAGTACTTTTACTTTAGCCAAGACTCTCAAGAAAAAAGCCTATCCGAACCGATGTAAGAACACAAGGCAATGCAGCAGGCGGTTTAAACAGGTAGGCTCCCCCAGTCCAAAAATGTACCAAACAACAGATCACGCCTCTTACTAGGCGACCAATTACAACAATGCCTACTGTGATATGATTCTGAGCACAGATACAAAAGCTTCTAAACGGCGTTGCCCGCTGAATATCAGAAGACCGATCATATAATACATGTGATACATCATGTTACATCGCATTGTGCGTAAAGTACTCTTCTAGGCATCCTAACAGCCTTGAGCTCTGTTTTGGTCAGAGCACAGGCAGAACTACATGCATGTCGGCAAGCCAGATGTCCTGTTATCACAGCCTTCATGACACACCGCACTTTGCAGTGCACAGTTCGACGCGCTGCCACATTCAGGGACCGACAGAGACGACCAAGGGTTCCGAGGTTTCGGACACCACACGCAACTATTGACACAACGCCCTCCAACTATCCACGACGACATCACACCTCTCGAGTCACGTCCGATCCCCGAAATGACAGCATGTTGTTTGTCTCTGCGCTCAGCAGACGGGACGTCGCTGTTGGCCGGCCACCACAGTGCACCGCAAACCGCCACTGCTGTGTGTCCGCTCCGCCCGGCGTCGGCAGGCCAAGTTCGGAGCAGGCGCCGCCGACTATTTCTTGTAGCTCCGCAGTATAGGGTATATGTTGTTGAAGGCGTCGTAGATCTGCTGTCGCAGCTTGGCGCCTGGGTGACACACGATGAGGCGTATGTCAGCACGCCTCAGCTGACTTCAGCCTTGTCGGTGGGTTACGACAAGTGCTTCCCGGTGCGCTCGTCAGCCTTGGCAAGCTCTGAATACACTCCCTGGTGCCTATGCCCGATGGCGTACCCTTACGATTAGAACGGAAAATCATGTCAGTTTGGACAATATGGGACATAACTGATCATTTGGTTCAGTGCGGTACCCCACGACATGCTACAATACATATATGACACAGGACACCCTTCCTATGCCGTCATCACCACCAACTTCCAAAACGTGCCTTGCGTCATTGTAGAGCGAGACAGCACTTACAATGAGCACAACTCTTCCTCAGAGGATTCGTTGCATCATAGTCAGTTAAAATGTGTCAAAATTTACGCACTCACCTGTTAAGACCACTTTGCCCGATACGAAGATGAGCAGAACGATGCGTGGCTGCACCATGCGGTATATGAGGCCAGGAAAGAGCTCCGGTTCGTAGCTGCAAACCATACATGTGCTTAAACATGTGGTTGATTCATACACAATCACATACTCTTCATCAATATTATAGCCTACGTCGATCTGGGAATACAAGTGCTTGGCCGTCAGAAGACAACATAGCATGGCATCTTAAGGCATTGCGCCTGCAGACAAATGGCCCTTGAATGAAATATACAAAGGGTTGTGACTCACCCTCCAAACAAATTTGCTATCTTTGTTTGCCATGAGTTTTCTATCTGTTCCCTGAAAACTCAGCCGGCCTTTGGTCTATGGCAGCTGTAACTGACTTCATACTGTTACGACGGAAGACAGCACACCTGGGAGGATTTCCGGTGTTCGTGATTTCCCGTGGTGGGAGTCGGCATTTTATGTTCATTCTTGAAAAATGAAACTAGAAAAATTCCTATGTAGAATCAGTTTTTTTCTAAATCCACCATTACTCGAAAAATCGGCGTTGCGCGCCTAATCAGGCCATCTCTGACGGTCGGTGCTCACCTGCTGAATTGGCTGTGCGTCAGCAGAAGACCCTCCAGCCGAATCGGGAACTTGACATCACAGCTTCCGACAATGTTCTGCACAGTGAAGTTGGCGAATTTCGTCTGAGGATTACAGAAAAAGTTTACGTTAAATCGGTGCACCCTTACCTTTCACATGATCTCTTCCTGATTTCGCCCAGCAAAATTGACCCCTGCTCCGACGCAGAGCATGGGGCTGACTCATGCTCTAGACTTCGAGCAGTACGGCGCAATTTTAAAGTAAAGTTCAACTCCAACCGAGGGAAATCTGACTCGATCCCGGGATCGACACTGATGGAGTCGGCCCCGTTACAATATGTCAGGCAAACCGTTGTGGGCAACATCAATGCCTACAGGGAGCATCTGTTTTGTAATAAAGCAAGCGAACTTGATTATGCATGGTTTCATTTGATGCTAATATAGCGGTTGTCCGAATAAGACGAGCCATTGCTATTTACAATCCTATATGAGTAGGTCCATCGATTAGTTCAATCCATAATTGTGAGCGAACCGCCTCCGACTACACCCATTTTAAAAATAAGCTATCGACCCGAACACCACCTGGTGCCAACCACGAGTCTGCTTCTGACTGGGCCTCGCACGACCAGCCTGGGGCCATCAGAGAAACGAGGATGTCAATAGAAATCCACGACAGATGTGACATTACTTGGCTCCAGGCAAAGGAGGTATGTCACCTTCGGAGACCTTCACAAGCAAACATACGTATTGATATTTCGGATACATGCCTTCCTCAAACGACTGTAACGATATTCGGTTATGGCATGTTAGTCACACAGTCATATAGTAGACTACTCATATTCGTTTCGATACATGCATGTAGCCGAGATATCAATACATATATATCTCCTTTCTCCTGGTTACTCTACGATGGATGGGATTAACAGTGCCGTCTTATCAGTACTGTCATCAGAGTATCAGGGTGTTGATTCGTCAAGGACATTGATTGCTCTCCAAAATGCCAGCGATCAGCAGATGTGTGAAGGAAGATCATTCTCCATCCTCCTGGTTAAAGTGCACTTCGATTACTTGTCCTTGTGTTCAAGAGTTGGATTTCGCCACCTTTTTCGAACTGCAAATACTGGTGAGCACAGTGTATTTTTACCAGAATTGCAACGACTTACACCATACCTCATTACGATACCACACGACTGCCATACCATTTTCGAACTTGGATCACATTTCACTGTGTTGAAAAGCGTGAGGCTCACTTATTGGATATGACATTCCGAGATTACTACGCATTCTGCCGGCCAGCCTAGCAGCCCGTTCGCCGTGTGTGCGGCGCCCGGATGTCCAACTCGCTGTTCACTTCACACCCACCCCACTGTGCCTCCAGCGCCCCGCTGCCCCAACGTGCGCCTCCCTGACACCCCACTGCGCCGCCAGCGCCCCGCTGCCCCAACGTGCGCCTCCCTGACACCCCACTGCGCCGCCAGCGCCCCGCTGCCCCAACGTGCGCCTCCCTGACACCCCACTGCGCCGCCAGCGCCCCGCTGCTCTGGCGTGCACCGGTCGCCTGAACCCCCTCCCCCTCCCCCTCAGTGCGCCTCCAGCGCCCCGCCGCCCCGCCGCGAGTCGCTCACCGGAAAGCCCAGCCGCTGGATGATGCGCGCGAACTTCCTGGCCGCCAGCCGCGAGTCGTCCTCGTTGCGCGCGCCCGTCACCACCATCTTGCCGGAGGCGAACACGAGCGCCGTGGTGCGCGGCTCCCGGATGCGCATGATCACGGCAGCGAACCGCTTCGGGTTGTACTCGGCGTTGCGCGCGCGCACGGCGATCTGCTTCAGGTCCAGCGCGCACAGCATGTTCACCGTCGACACCACATTCCTGGGAAGGCGGAGGCGGCTCCGCTCAGTGACCCGCGGCTCTGGGTCGCGGCGCGGTCGGAGAGCCGAGACTTGACTCCAACCGATTCGACGAAGTCAGCGAAAATCGTACGATTTCAGCTCCTTACAAAATAAAATCATGTAAGCCATGCGGTGGTACTTTGTGCGATAGGATAGCATATTCAATTGCTTTTTACAGTCTCGCACCGCCGCCAAGCAGTATCTTCGCAGATATGCATTTTTTACTTTGACAACAGCGCCAGAGCCTGCCCCGCGCGGTGAACTCCTCCCCGCCCACTCGGCGCCGCGTGACCCGCTCACGAGGCCGGCTGGCGCCGACTCCGGGGGACTCACTGCATCTGCGGGATGATGGCCGGGTCGCCGGAGGCCGGGGTCAGCGCCGTCATCGGCAGCGCGTTGATGGGAGCCGACAGCAGGCCGGACGGCGGCACGAGCGCCGCCTGGCAGGAGGCTGGTGCTGGCGGTTCGGCCACCCCCCGGTCGCTCGCCATCGCGTCATCCGCCGACCCCTCCTGCAGGCGCACGACAGACGACGTCGCGCCCGGTACTAACTCGCATGCAAGCCTTTGCATGTGATTAAGACGCGTTTACGCAATCCCACATCTTTCCGGAAAATCCCTGTATGTTACAGGGAAACTCTTTAGATTGGTGGAAAACAAAAAGCGGCGAACTGATGCAGCGATCAGTTCTTGATCGTGATTGGAAGTATTTAATTGCGATGACTTTTCACGGTCATGTTCCACAAACTTACGAACTTTCTGCGTAACTAGATGCTATCCATGCAACTTTCTCGTTACCCTAACGTCTGGTAAAAAATTTGGAAAATTCCCGCCGTCTGAAAAACCCCGCAAGTGTAACCGAGTCTGGGGCCCTGCACTAGTCATCGATTATCACCTAATTACGAAAGTGGCTAGCTGATAAGCCGCCGGTCTTGGCCCCTCAGCTGTCGCCTCGAAACCCAGCTGACCGGTCAGCCTCGGCACCATTTTCCATGTGTATCGGGCGTCGGTTCGAGCCCTTGCCACGCCACAACCGCATCTTTATGACACTTTATCAAAACATCCGTCTCAAAATGGCCCAGACAGTCTGTGAGACGCTAAACTCCTATCATTACTGCTGTGATAATATGCACACGGCAGTCATTGAAGTCGTCACCCCATTCTCTGCAAGATTAGGACAACAATGTGGGCGACATCGGCAACAGAAAGACGACGCCTACGTCAATCTAATAATCGAATTGCTTAAACCCAGCGCCACTCAATGCAATGAAAGAAACCAAATAATACGTTCAACAACGCCGATATTTAAGTGGGTACCTCCTCCCAGTCATCCAAGTTTGATCGTGTGCTCCGCATCTCTTCATCGTGATGGTGAACATCATTCTGAAGGTTTGGGTCACTGGACCCCAGTGGTGACACTTCCTGGTCCATTGCTGCCTGAAATGATTTAGATGCAATAAATCATGCATCGTGCTTCAGCAGATAAGAACAGAGCGCACGACAGTGGGGACATGGCACAATCAATCATGTTAAGACAAACACTGCCACATGACGGAGCAGTGAGTGAAGCAAAAAAGTACTATGCTTCAATGACAGGGTATTGCGTTAATTTAAGATACTCCACACCTTTGTGGTACTTAGAAAAGCAAACCCATCCAACTTTCTACTGTGATGAGAGCAGCACTGCAAGAAAATAGCCGCATGAAAAAATGCATCCAGGAACTCCTAGGCATCAATAACTATTTTTTTGGACAATTGACTTTTTACCTCCTACTATGAGCAACAGACATCCTTGGTGATCTAATAGCATGTTCCAATATTGTGTTTCGGAATCAATCGATCAATACAGTTGTCGAAAATGTCCACCAAACACAGACAACACCGGTGCCTCGAGTAGCACTGGTGGCACCAGCAGTCATCCCAACGCAGGTCTTGCCGATAATTCACCATTGCTCATCTGACGCACCGCCACCAATGTCAATTTTGCCTCGGCCGGCCACACTCAGACCAATGCTGCAACCCTCCCACACCATACACCCTGCATCTGTCCGACCCCGACGCATCTCGCGTTCATGAACAGGTCTCCCGCTAGGCTCATGCCAGCGCCGAGCACTCCTTGGGCGAGGGCCCGTCACTGCCTGCCAGCGCCGGGCACTCCTTGGGCGAGGGCCTGTCACTGCCTGCCAGCGCCGAGCACTCCTTGGGCGAGCGCCCGTCACTGCCCGCCAGCGCCGAGCATTCCTTGGGCGAGCGCCCGTCACTGCCCGCCAGCGCCGAGCACTCCTTGGGCGAGCGCCCGTCACTGCCCGCCAGCGCCGAGCACTCCTTGGGCGAGCGCCCGTCACTGCCCGCCAGCGCCGAGCACTCCTTGGGCGAGCGCCCGTCACTGCCCGCCAGCGCCGAGCACTCCTTGGGCGAGCGCCCGTCACTGCCCGCCAGCGCCGAGCACTCCTTGGGCGAGCGCCCGTCACTGCCCATAATGGTCTAACCGGCCCCCGGCGGGGGCTCTCCCAGAAGTCGTAAGATCCCCACATACCTGACCTGTGGGGTGGACGATGCCCCCTCCCCCCCCCCCGCAGTCATTTGCAACAAGGTTTCCTCTTAGCTCCTGATCCGTCTCGGGGAAAGCTTGCAATGCCGGAGGCACATGCTAACTATCTGGTGCGAGCAGAGCAAACACACGAACTAAATAAAATAGGTACAGACGTTACGCCTGACACCATCTGAAATTGGCATGCCAGTCAGATGTTCCTCGCTTAGCGCAGACAGCCGTGTCCTGTCGTCCCTGGTGGCCCTGTAACCGCAGTCTCGGGCGTCTCGGGCCGCGGTACCGGCCGCGCCTTCACCGCTGCTGTCTCCGCTGCTGCCTATCCGGGCCATCCTCCTGGCCGTCCGTGGGCCGCCAGCGTGCTATGGTGACGGCAGATCGACTGGTGGCAGCACGACCGACACCAGCGCCGTCGCCGTCGGCGTCGGCGTCGGCGTCGGCGGCGAACCATTCGGTTTTCCCTTCCAGCGGCGCCTGTTGAAGCCAGGCCCGGTTCAGTTCCGGTCGCCACTGCCGCCGTCTGGTGTTTCGCGGCATCCTGTGATACTTGAGTCCTCACTGTGTTCTTGCACTTCTTAGGCGTCAGCAGCCTGAGCAGCTACCCTTCGCCTCTCGCTACTCCCTCCGTACCTCGGCCTGATTCTCCTTTTTGGTCCGAATATTTTGTTTCAATGGATCTCTGGGATCAAGCCTATGCTAAGCAGTTCTTGTTGCTTGAGCACTCACTTCACCATTCTATCGTGAAATCCCAGATCCATGGCATACTTTTGTTGTTTAAGCTCAACATGCTGCAATCCTCGGCACAGTCTGTCCTGTCCTCTATCGTCATCTGACCTTTCGCGCGCGGCCGCCGCCACCAGCCGCAGGCTATTGTTATCAAAGACAAATAGCGAGTGCTTTAAGCGACACGAACCCACAGTGTCAAGGAAGGCTGAACCCAAAGACGGGTGCTCAAACCAACTGAGCTACCAGGATAAACAGACTCCTTGCACTTCCTGTAGGGTTTGCCTCACAGGCTAGATAAGCTCCAAACATTCGCCATAGTCCGAATGACGGGCTGGATGCTCTAAACTAGGAAGGAGGTCTTCTTAGATCTGTTTGAAGTCCTCCTGATGGACAGAATGTCTTTGTCCTGAGAGAACAGAAAACATCTCTTGCAGATGATGCTGTTGCAAGGAAGCTGATTTCAAAACAGAACCCTCCCCTATGTTTCCAACAGGTGCATCAGGGCTGGGTCCTTCTGAGTTGTCTTCAGCTGCATGCTGGCCCCATGATCTCTTGTTGCTTACATGATATGTGTGATCCCTGCCTGCCACCCTGCAGGGAAGTGGGCATGTGGACTCTGGACTCTCTTTGACTGCCTCCAAACTTAACAGAGGACTCACTTGCTGATGGCCAACATCACAGCTCTGTGGCTGATTACTGTGTTCACCAGGACTCAATCATTCATCCCTTTCCAACTATGTCAGTTTCAATGCTGCTGATCTTTCTGGTTACAGTCACATTTCCAGGGACTTCCCTGCTGCCATTTCAAGCCAGCATGCCCTCCGCACTCAACCTGGCTTGGTCTTGTTGATCTCGCTTCAAGTGCTATAGCTGCTTGCAGGGGTAGATTTGTGTGATATTGCCTGTAACAATGCCCATATTTTCCCAGAAAAGATAATCTTATCCGCACTGCTTCCATGTATGACCGGGGCTCTGAAAATCTTGCCAAGCTGCACAATCAAATCAGCAGCATCCCTACACTTCTGCACTCTCTTCACCAGCAGCACTCACTTCTGCTTGGCTGACATTGTTGCTCAGTAGGGCTATCCCTTGCTGGAACTCCTCCTATAAGAATCTGACTGCTCTGAATCAATGCTTCCACAACCTACACAGGTCTCTCCTTTGGGTCCCAACATATAACAGCAACTCTGTATGCAGTTGCCTGTCCCAATCAAAGCAAACCAGGATGGAAGCCTGCCAGAGTTTGAAGCTCCACAAAGGACCTTTCCAGAGCTGCAGACAGGGGTGCTTCTTTCCAAAAGTGATACAGAAATGGGCTACAGCAGTAATTTTGTACCTGTTGATTTTTGAGATCACTCTTTTCATGCGTGTCATGTGCCCAATATTAAGTGATCTAATTTTAAGGAAATTTGCCTCTCTGAAACTATGCAGTTCCTATGGGTCAGAGGATGCATGCCAGAGGGTTCTTCATTAGCCAGCATATTTCCTGGCAGTGCCCATGAGCATGTTATCTGATGTTCATTGGATCCAAAGGGTTCTCCTGGTGGGAAAGCTGTCTTGAAGCTTACCTCATCATATGGTAAGGTAACATAATGTAAGGGATAGAGGCTTTGTGTCTCAGCCATGCGCAGGAACTAAGACATACATCATAATGATTTTTTGTGGTTCAGATACACTCCTCATAAAACTAAATGCTTTCCTTACCTCATCTTCCCTTGCCTTACCTTACACCTGTCAGGCTTTAGAAACTCAAAAGCCTGTATATCCCATTCTAGCTAAGCTCATGTGGTTACTAACTGGGCTCAGTCTTGGATTGGGATTTGGTACATTCGGTGGGTCCAGTGACAATCAAGTCTGGACTTGATGAGGTTAAGGGACATATACAGAAGTACCTCTGTGGGAAGAATGTTCTGGTTTTTGATGGCATGTATACTGTGGGTGCATATATGCAGACTCTGAATGATCCTCACACTTTGGAGAACTTCCAGCAGCAATGCTCCCAGTAGTTCCCCCAAGTGTGGATGGAGAAACAGTCATCAGGATTTCAATATATCCCTGCATGGAGCGGCTGGTACATGGCTGCCATATCTCTACAACACTTTCAGTACTTA
>NW_023596420.1:45027936-45038964 GCF_011947565.3 Pollicipes pollicipes | reverse complement strand
GCTCAGCACAGCTGAGGTGGTGCAAACTGAACTTCGAGACCGATTTAGCTAGATAATACCGTCGGTCACTTAGTTTGGGTGTCAGGGATTGGAGAGTATGTTTTACCTATCTGAGCACAGAAAGCTCCAAAGCATGCTGCCTTGGAGCAACTGAGCTGCAGCTATGGGCTGTGTTGCACCCCACATTGACTCCTGTCTCAACTCCAAATGCCATGAAGTACTAAAGACAGGTGGTAGAAGCTGCACTGAAGGCTGTGCATGCAAGCATAGGCATCCTGCGTTACTCTCAGATTATGAGGTTATGCAAGCTGGCATACTCACCCTGCATTACCCTCAGGTAATCTGAGAACAACCATTGTCCTCAGAATGCATGCAGGTGATTAGCTGGCTCATGCATAGCATGCCATCATGTGAATGCCCTGCCTGCAGTTGGAGTCGTACTGGACATACGAGGTTTGCCATGGGGACTTCGTGCGGCAGTACCACGAGACCAAGGAGGGAAAGCAGACCAAGCTGATCGAGTACTTCCTGGGCCGCTACAGCAAAGACACGCTCAAGTCTCAGAGTAGGTTCTCAGTTAAGAGTGGGCAAGCATCATGTGATGTGGGTTTTGGGTTGGCCGGCCATCATTAGTGGACAAAGTGAATTTGCTCTGGTTACACGCATTCACTTAAGTCGTATGACGTAGTGTGATATCAAGGTAGCTGACCAGCTAGACTTTTAAGCACCCTCTCATAGGGCAGAGATTCCTTGCGCGCTTAACTCATCAGCTGTTCACCGCGAGTTTAGCAGCAGGATGGGTTGCTCTTAACTGTGACAGTGCAAGTGTAGCGGACAGGGTTGGCTTGTGCTCGCGTCTATTAATAGCTGGCAGCCGCTGGGGTCTCACTTCTGGGGCCAGCGCTGTCGGTCGCACCCGTGACGCGTCGCTCTCGTGTCATGACGTGACGGGGAGCCGCTGGTCGTGACGCGTCGCTCTCGTGTGTCACGTGATGAAGCGCTGGCCGGCCGTGACGCGTCGCCCTCGTGCGTGACGTGACGAGGAGCCTGCCGGTCGTAACGCGCCGCTCCCGTCGTCAGTCGCCGAGCTGGACGCGGCCATCGCGGCGGGTACGGCCGCTTCCCCGGAAGAAGCTGCGGCTGGGAGCTGGACCTGCCGTACCTGGAGGTGAGTGGCCGCATCGGCGGCTGGCGTGCTGCCGTGCTTGCCGGGCCTCTCTGGCACATGACACGTCCGGGAAGCGGTGCTGCCCCGATTGTTTGCTGGTAAAGATGGGATTCCGGCGTTCTGTGTGAAGCGTCTACCTTGTGTCACATTGTGCTGTGCATTTAGTGGCATTCCAGCGCGTACGGGTTTGGGAACTGAGGACTGCGCACTGCTTCTCGGCGTTGTTGCCTTCCTTGTAATCTGTATGCTGCACACATTCCTCCTAGTTTTCCCGGTACAAATTTCCGGGATATTCAGGCCACTGAGATATGCCTATCCTCGCTCAGTCAAGGTAGTGTTAAACTTATGAGTTGTTCCTGGTCTGACTGGAATCACTGCTTTACAACCACATTCGTGCAGTCAGAGAGAATTTACACTCACACTCATACCTTTTTTACTGTCTGGTACCGGCGATAGGGCCAGCACCAACAATATGTCACAACACAGCTCGCCCCGAGTCAGCCGTTGCATACTATATGGTGGTGTTTGCATGAAAAGCGTGACCGGTCACGTCGGCTGGCCGTGTGTGCAGCAGCGGACTCTTGGCAGAGGTCCGCCGGAAAGCGGACTAGAACGTCCCGCCATGAGCGGAACCTCAAAATCCGTGCCTTTTAGCCACCTATTTTAACGCTTCTGCCTTCGTCACTGGAGCTTTACGACGCACTCTGCTGCTGAGGCTATATGACGTTCGCCTGTCTCTCCCCTTGGCAGGAAGTGCGAGGACCGCGGGAAATCGAACACGGGCTATGTGGTTCCATACGCGCAGTGGTTAGCGCAGATGCCTTAATACTGCGCACTGCGCGTATCGCACTCTATTACATATCGAGATATCGGCGGTATCGTTATTTGCGAGTGTCGGATCGGGACGCGTACTGACGCTTGTGCGTGCAGGTGCCGTGTGGGAACAAGGATGACCTGAGTTGTATTGTCGCGTGTGGCGCCTGACCTGCGCACGACCATGGTGTGGCTGCAGGTGCCGTAACCGGGACGGCACGGTGTGCGACTGACCGGGCGGCCGCGCGAGACGCTGGTGCGCTACGTGTGCCACGCCGGCGGCCGGCACGAGCTGGTCTCCTTCCAGGAGAGCTCCTCCTGTCAGTACGTGATCGTGGTGCTGTCGCCGCTGCTCTTGCAGCCACCCAGACTACAGGTCAGTGTGACGGGGCACCACAGGCCGCTGCTCTGCAGCCACCACGACCACAGGTCAGTGTGACGGGGCACCACCGGCCACCGCTCTGCAGCCACCCCGACCACGGGTCGGTGTGACGGGGCACCACCGGCCGCTGCTCTGCAGCCACCCCGACCACAGATCAGTGTGACGGGGCACCACCGGCCGCCGCTCTGCAGCCACCCCGACCACAGGTCAGTGTGACGGTCGGCGCCACCGGCCGCCGCTCTGCAGCCACCCCGACCACAGGTCAGTGTAACGGGGCACCACCGGCCGCTGCTCTGCAGCCACCCCGACCACAGGTCATTGTGGCGGGGCACCACCGGCCGCCGCTCTGCAGCCACCCCGACCACAGGTCAGTGTGACGGTCGGCGCCACCGGCCGCCGCTCGCACCCAGCGCCACGCCTGGGCGCCGCTGGTGTGTGGGGGTCAACAGTTCAGCTCTGGTGCGATACGATACATTTGGTGCGCGGTGTGGCGTAACTCGTGTCACGTCAAGTGCAGTATCCAGTCTTGAGTACGCTGTTTCATCCAGTGGCATCGTATGAGACACGGCGTGCGCCCATAAAATCTGCTAAAAGTATTAAAGGCTTGACGATTCTGCATGGGTTGTTGGCAGGCACGATCTACGGGGTTACCACTGTAACCAACGAACTTGTAACCAGCATTGTAAACAAAACCCTCGGTTGAAGACACATGTAGTAGGTGTTCAAGCTTGCTGACCTTCATTGCAAAGATATAACTACTGTGCACCGATGTTATAAATCGCAGTTGATTCGCCATACTGCGTAACCACTGTGGTGACCCCGTGTGGTGTGACGCCCCGCTGCCAGTGGTGACCCCGTGTGGTGTGACACGCCCCGCTGCCAGTGGTGACCCCGTGTGGTGTGACGCCCCGCTATTAGTGGTGACCTGGTGTGGTGTGGCTGACGCCCCCGCTGCTGGTTTGTGACCCCGTGTGGTGTGACGCCCCGCTGTCAGTGGTGACCTGATGTGGTGTGACTGACGCCCCTCCCCCAGTTGTGACCCCATGTGGTGTGACGCCCCGTGTTGTGGTGACTTCGTGTGGTGTGACACGCCCCACTGCCAGTTGTGACCCCGTGTGGTATGACCCCCACTGTCAGTGGTGACTCCGTGTGGTGTGACTTACGCCCCGCTGCCACTGGTGACCCCGTGTGATGTGACACGCCCCTCTGCCAGTGGTGACCCCGTGTGATGTGACTTACGCCTCGCTGTCAGTGGTGACCCCGTGTGGTGTGACGCCCCGCTGCCAGTGGTGACCCCGTGTGGTGTGACCGACTGACTGTTGTTAGTGGTGACTCCGTGTGGTGTTACTGACGCCTCGTTGTAGTGGTGACTCCGTGTGGTGTGGCTGATGCCCGCTGTCAGCGGTGACGCCGTGTGTGTGTACTGACGCCCGTTGTTAGTGGTGACTCCGTGTGGTGTGGCTGATGCCCCGCTGTCAGCGGTGACGCCGTGTGGTGTGACTGACGCCCCGTTGTTAGTGGTGACCCCGTGCGCTGACGCTCCGTCGCTCCGTGGTCATCACGCCGCCAGCCGTTCGACTGCGTCGATACTGCGCTGCTGCACCTGCCCTCATGTTCCCCGCTCATCACGCCATCCCCTCGCCCCCCGTGTGCAGGGTGACGGCCGACGTGGAGAGAACAGCACTCCACTGCATCGCGCTCTCCAACTCGCCCGAAGCGGCCGCGCTCACTGCTGGAGCTGGAGTCGGAGAGCCTAGCGCTGCGCCACCACCTGATGGCGCCGCCCGACGGCGAGCGCCAGCCGGGAGGCCGGGCCGAGCCGCGCCCCGACGCGTCCAGCTCCGGCTCCGGCTCCGGCTCCGGCGAGGAGCCCGCCGCCGCCGCCGAGTCCAAGGCCTTCGCCCGTCTACGGACGAGAAGCTGGTCCAACGATTTTCTGGCCGGCAGGCACTGCCTGAACGGGGGTGAGTGGAACAGGGACGGTTTGAGATCGGAACGTGTGATTGTGTTTGTGAAGTGGTTTGCATTTTGTGTGACCCAGATATGTTTTTTCGTGTAAAATTGGGGGGGGGGGGGCGGGCAGGTTCCAGTCTACTCTTAGTTTGTTTTTAGAATACGTGGGGAAATGCGAATGGAAACTTGCTTGGTGGCGCATTGTGGGAGCAGGCTTCCATCATTTATTCCCCCCCCCCCCCCCCCTGCACACACCTATCCGCAAAACTACGCCCGACGATGGACTAAATGGCCACGTTTGTGGTAATATTTCACGTCTCTATTACTTGCATTCCGAATTTGGTACTACAGTGCTTTCATCACGTTTTATGTTGCCCGTCAGAGATGGGGCGGGTGTTTCTTAGGGAAGACTTCTTTTTTACATGTGTGTCGACGACAGAAACGGTGCCACCAGATTTGGAACAAGGTGGTGGACAGCCTTTGGATATACTCGTGTTAGCAAGGTCCATTCGGACATTTCCCTTTCCTGAGATCCCCCGGCCGGTCGTGTCTTATGTGGTGAGAATCACATAAACCCCAGGAACGATGCGGTGCTTTGCATTGCAAACGCTCGTTAGCGAGTGCAGTAGAGTCTGGCCGCGTGTTTCCCCTCAACGTGAGCCCTGAACACGGCGTCAGGTGGTGTCATGCCCTGCACAGAATCTCAAGCCAGATCTTCACTGTGGGCAGCCACGGGCCTCCCGTGTTCGCTGTCCGATGCCGGCACCCTTGCCACCCTGACCCCATTGGGCGCGCGGGCAGGGCTCCGGCTGGTGGCGGTACGAGTTCTGTTACGGCAAGCGGGTGGACCAGTATCACGTGAACCGGGACGGCTCGCGCACCACCCTCCACCTGGGCTTCTTCAGCCACGACGTGCACCGCCAGTGGCTACGCGCCAACCCACTGAAGCGGCCCAAGCCGGTGCCGGCGCGCCGCCACGTGTCGCACTTCTACTCGGGCGGCACCATGTGCGACGAGTCGGGCGCGCCGCGCTCCGTCGAGGTCAAGTTGAAGTGCAAGCTCTCGGACAGCCCGAACGCCGTGTCGCTGTACCTGCTGGAGCCGCGCACGTGCGAGTACATCCTGGGCGTCGAGTCGCCCATCATCTGCGGGCTGATCGACTCGGCCGACGAGGACGGACTGCTGGACCGGTAGGGGCGCGCCTGCCGGTGGACGCGGTGCGATGGCGGGTGGGACCGGTGGAGGCCGGTGGACCGGTGGAGGGGTTCGGTTAGCTGCCGGAAGGACGGGTAGAGACCGGTGAAGACCGGGGGACCGGTGGAGGAGGGTTCGGTGAGCTGTCAGGAGGACGGATAGAGACCGTGGGGCCGCACAGAGTACGGCGGAGCTGACTGGCGGATGGGTCATTGGAGATGTCTCGTGGGCCGGAGCGTGTTCCCTTGTGCCCTGGTAATGACTCATGAACCCTGCGGTCCAAGAGCGTGGCCTGGCTACACGGCTGCTGGTTTGGTAGCCCGGGCTGAACGATGTGGTAGGCGTCCGGTGGAGCGGGCCCAGAACGGCCAGCGGGCCGCCAGCGGACCGACCACTGCCGTGTGTATAACCGAGCCTTGGGGTGGGGACGGGTGACGGGCCTGGCCGTGGCCAGTATTGTGTGGCGCAGCGTGCGGTGTAGTGGAGAATGCCAACGCTTGTGACACCGCTCCCGTTGGTGAGCTGCTGTTAACGAGGGCGGCGTTATACCACGGTTAGCTGGCACTAGAACCGCTGGGAGCATTCATATCCAGCCTATCGGCGATGTGGCCAGCAGTGACCAGTGGCGGAATCAAACACATCAGTAGATAGTCGAGGACGGCGTATGTTTTAACAGGTTGAATTAGGTCGTAGACTGATTTCCCTCTGCTCATCAAAAGTTGGTCGTGTCTGCCGTAGCATGTGTGTGATTATCCCACATTGTGATATGTTGTTGTTCCGTTACGTGCACACGGATCATATCAACACCAATACAAAGTTTTGAAAGGAGTGGTACGCATTCCATTGTGGTTTGAAAGGAGTGGTACGCATTCCATCGTGCACAAGAGCGCCAGTGCTATGCTGGGTTTAAACAGGCGGAGTGCTATGCTGGGTTCAAAGAAGCGGTCTTCGCTGTAGCCTAACGCGACCACGTCGCTGAATATGGCGACATCTGAAAGTGTGCTTATGGACTGGGACGGACCGTGTGATGCTTACCGCCCCAGGTGGCTCAGTCAGGTAAGGTCGTGTTTTCGCGCCGGCTGAATGTGGTGCGCCACGTTACGCCCAACCGTGCCTGGGCATGCACGTGGAACCTGTGAAATTGAACGCGTGAACGTTTGCAGGCGCATGACAGGTGTTTTCAACCAAACTATTTGCAGCGCTAGTCGGTAATGAACGTCTGGAAATTCTCGGACGCCGTCCACTGCCACCGCGTTTGCTCTTGCATCTCGTCATTGGCGATAGAAGGTCTTTGACTGGCACGGGACTCTCCAGCCCTGTTTGAAACAGCTGCCTTTCACCTGAGCGTCCGCACAAGACGTCGGCGGCGTGATGGAAGCGTTAAATTAGCTTCACCTTTGGAATGGACAGCGCTATTTACCAGTGGCGCCGGTAGTGTAGTGGTTGACGCGTCTGCGTTAACCACTGCGCGCCTGGGAAACCAGAGGTATGGGGTTCGATTCTCCGCGTTGCCCGCCCTTCCTGCCAGGGTGAGACGCAGGCGACGCCATGTGGCCTCAGTAGCTGAATGCGTCGTAGAGCCCCAATGACACACAGCTGCGATTTACCACCCAGTAAGCGTTGGAGCCGGTTGCTCATCGCAACAGCGCAGTGGCGCCTCCCGGCGGGAGAGCTTTCAACGAGCCGACCGAGTAACGGGCAACTGAATCCCGGCGTGAGTTCGAAATCACCAAAAGAGCGTGCGGGCAGGCCGCCCTCAATGCCACTCCTATGGAGTCGTTCCCAGTTTTGCATTATGAATCGGGGGCTCATCGCAACTGATGTAGAGCAGCGCAGTACTGTTGGTCGATTCGTTTTGTTTTCGGACTTCAATGCATCTCTTACAACTCCTGATACGATTGTTTTGGAGTCGTTCCGGCGGCATTTTGGAGGGACAGAAGTCCATAATAAGCTCTAGCGGGCATGTAAGTCCAAATACGGCATATTTTGATGACAGCATCAGAGGTATTTTGTGACACTTCTTGCCGTCCCAAGCTGTAATGACGGTATCATAAATTACAGCAAATGTCAGTCAATGTTGATGCCGACTGAATTATTAGCGTGACTGACGCATTGCAATTTGCCAGAGATATTGATCCCGCCCTGACCAGACCAGTCCCCTTGATCCGGACTTGATCCCGATCCCCTTGATCCCTGACGCCGGACGATGCCGCGCCCGCCCGCGGCATCGCCGAAGTCTCGATAACGCCTAGACAAGAATCCGAACACTACCGATTGTAGTCAGCAGGAGAGCGCTACGGACCGATTGTGGCCTGCAGGAGAGCGCTACGGACTGATTGTGGTCTGCAGGGGAGTGTACGGACTGATTGTAGTCAGAAGGAGAGTGCTACGGACCGATTGTAGTCTGCGGAGTGCTACGGACCGATTGTAGTCTGCAGGAGAGTGCTACGGACCGATTGTAGTCTGCAGGAGAGCGCTACTGACCGATTGTAGTCAGCAGGAGCGTGCTTTGAACCGATTGTAGTGTGCGGGAGAGTGGTACGAACTTCGTTTTGTTCTGAGTCAGCAATTGGCAAGACTGCGTTATACTCCTGGATCAAGGCTGCTTCCCGAAATGTGAAGCGACGACTTGCAGCCAAATAATATTCGCTAGGTTTCAAAGCCACAGGAATGCATCGGATAATTTATTTCACCAATTACAGCTATCACTTTCATAAAAATAACATTGCGAGCACCATATAGTCAACAGCGTATTATTCCGCGAAGACATACATATAAAGCATTCTCATCGCACGTAATTCCCGGGCAAGCGACGCCAGATGCGCCGCCCGCTGCCGCCCGCTCTGGCGCTGTCGTCGGCGCGGCCCAGATGCGCCTGTCACGGCTCGGCAGGTCGCGGCACGTCTGTCTGCTCCGCGCCGCCGCCGTCTCCGATGATGGCGCGCAGGACACTGCTGCTGCTGGCGGCCGGCTCGGCCGGCTGCTGCTCCGACAGCGACAGCAGCAGGTTGGACGAGGTCGAGCTTTGCCGCGAGTGGCTCGGCGGCGGCGTGGTGCGCGCCGCGGTCGCCGGTATCGGCGACGCCTGCGGGCCGGGGGCAAGGAAGCGTCACGCGCATGCGCGTACTCACAGCACAGCCGAATGCACGCCAGCAGCGTCCAAACACCGCGTAGTGGCAATCTATCTGACGTGAAATCACACAAGTTAGATCTCGCTAGTCCCCCACCTTCCCCTCCCCAGGTACGGTGGAATCTGCGCCGCTCACCCGGGCCGATCCTCCTCCCCGCCCCCCGGCATGGTGTGGCCGGTGCCGCTCACCTGGGAGCGGTGCGTGCGCGCCTCCGTGCGCCGGACCGCCTCCTGCGCCATCTTCTCCGCGGGCAGCGTGGCCGGCCGGCGCGGCGTCGACTCGGCCTCCAGGAAGCGTACGAACGCCTGGCTGAGCGACGCGCCGGCCGGGCCGGGGCCGGGCGCGCTCGGCGCCGGGTCGAGCCGCGCGCGCGCGCGCTCCTCGCGCGAGAAGTCGAGCACGGTGGCGATGACGCGCAGCACCTCGCGCTCGTGGCCGGCCGGCGCCGCTACGTACCCCACCACCAGGTTCTTGACCAGCGACCTGCGGCGGCGGCGGTGCGGAGGTCAAATCAGGGATCAGACCGAGGACACGGTCGACAGCGCACGCCCCCACCCGAGCAGGGCACGGGGCGCCGACCAGGCCGCCGCGATGGCAGCAGACGGGCCGCCACAGGGGGCGGCCGGCCAGTTGGAGCTGCATGGGCATGACAAGCGCCGGACAGCTCCGCAGAATGGCGGACGGCACACAAAGGCTCGCAGCTGCAACTGCGAGCACGGCGAGAAAAACCAGAACTGACGGCAGATTCAGGAGCCCTAAATGGGCCAACTTTCAAATGTCCCACAACGAAACCACTGGCTGCGAACGGAACGCCGACCGGCCTGGTCATTACTTGTCAACTTTTCCGGACGTGTTGCCCTTGAGCTCCTCCATCTCTGCCTGCAGACGAACCATGGCGTCCACCTTGGCTTCCACTGGAATAGGGCCCGGAGCTGGCGTCAGACGGCAGCGGGCGCACACACCAACCCCTCCCCGACCCGCCCACAGCCGGCGCCGGAGCTGGCGCCAGACGGTGGGGGGCGCACACACAACCCCTCCCCGACCGCCCACAGCCGGCGCCGGAGCTGGCGCCAGACGGTGGGGGCGCACACACTACCCCTCCCCCACCCCACAGCCGGCACCGGAGCTGGCGCCAGATGGCGGCGGGCGCACGCACCAACCCCTCCCCCACCCACAGCCGGCGCCGGAGCTGGCGCCAGACGGCGGCGGGCGCACACACTAACCCCTTCCCGACCCACAGCCGGCACCGGAGCTGGCGTCAGACAGCAGCGGGCGCACACACTAACCCCTCCCCGACCCGCCCACAGCCGGCGCCGGAGCTGGCGCCAGACGGTGGCGGGCGCACACACTAACCCCTCTCCCACCCACAGCCGGCGCCGGAGCTGGCGCCACGCGGCAGCCGGCGCAAACAACAAACCCCCACAGCCGGTGCCCGTGTAGCACGGCTGTACATGGGTAACACAAACCACGTTAAAAGCGCTTCGAACTTACATCTCTTTGGAAGAACAATGATTCACATCGTGCGCAATCGCAATGTTTCACAATTACTTTGGTTACTTGCAGTATGAATAACAATGACAAATCAATACTTGTTAAGCAATGTTGGATGCACTGCGTGACTTAAGCTACCTTCACCTACCTCGAACAGCCATACAGTTTTGTTGCTTTCGTTACTAGCGTAAGCAGCAGTTTCAGTGATTATCCGAAGCCCATTCTCGCGCGCTGTCCGCTGTCACTCTTTTATGGGCCGCAGCAAACCCTACTCCTTTTCATATAACCGAGCAGACATCCGCTAACGTACGTGTCATCCCCGGAACAGGCGGGATATTGTTGCATGAGTAATGTGCTTAAATCATGAGGACAATGTCGACAGTGAGCTTACAAAGCAGCTAGACACAACGACGACAGAATGAACAGTAATCGCGTACGCCTTACATTAAGGCAGACGACAAAACGTCACTCGCAAAATATGGCAGCACATGCCAAACAATTAACACCCTTAACATAAAATATAACAGCGCATGCCGAACAATTAATACAATCAACGCAACATCACAGCACATGCCAAACCATTAACATACGCGAACACTGATGCGGCTACTAGTCAAATTACACAGTATCACAAAATGGCAGAACCCAAAATAAGAGGGCGGGCGGGCGTGGCACAGCCCGGCTGGCTGAGCTGTTCGACCATGCGAGCCGCGGCGGGCGGACTCTCGGATGCGCAGACGCAGCCGACGACCGTCGCAGAGTCCGAGCATTGCTTCGACACTGAGATCGAGTCATCCAGTACCTGAAGTAATACTCAGATCTACGCAGTCCGGGGCGGGCAGCCGGCCCCCATGCCAGGCCGTGCGTCGTCGCCGGACGGCGTGCAGATGCGGCGC
>NW_023596420.1:44972039-45027076 GCF_011947565.3 Pollicipes pollicipes | reverse complement strand
ACTTAAACATCTACGGTGACAACGATTTGCACCGATGTACGTATAGTGATAGCCACATGTGCTGTGCCCCGTTCCCGTTTCTCAGAAAGGGGATCACACAAATAACAGCGCGCAGTACTTTTGATTGATGGTACACTTTGAATGCCCATTGTTCGAGAGCAAACGCAGTTGAACAACACGCAAGGCATGACCTTGCTACTCATATTTGTTAACGTTTTTATGCATCCAACATCCTCCAACAGCAATCTGGATCCAGCTGCGTCACACCGTGATGGGCGCCACGTCAAATCGATCATCGACCGGCACTGGCGGTCGGCGGGCAGGGGGTTGGTCGCTGAAATTGTCATTTATTGTCGCGTGCGCTCCGCGGTCACGGGATGGTTGTGTCACATTCGGCGGCCTGTCGATTGGCCTTCGAACTAAAGGGGAGCTGACGGCCGTCCGCCCCACGCGATGTATTGTCTATACATTGGTGCTAGCTGCAGAACCGTCCGCGCTATCCGAACACTCAGCACATGTGTCCGCACGAGATCGAGGCCGATGCCTGGGTTAATAAGGCCTGGGAAAGTCTTAGCTGATGGCCATGTCGGACCAAAAACGTGGTTAAATGTGGGATTCGCATGTGACGTGTCCAAGCGTGTTAGGCGCTTTTGCCTGGCTAATTTTTCGAAGCCACGTCTTGATCCGTGACTGAAGACCTTGCCATCGTAGGTCACTGACCTTCATTGACCTTTACCCCCATTTGTGTGGTAAACCGCTCTCCAGCTGTGTGGCGTGTCAATTTTAGTCATTGTACGTGAGGCTAACATCGGCGCTTCTGTACTTTCGGGCATCATTTACCCAGAAAGGTTATAAGTTACCAACGCTGACTACCCCCTCTCCCAATTTGATGAAACATAAGCTCTACAATCATAATTTGTTCGTTTCATCTGAGCTTTTTTCGGTAGTGTCGCCGCCTCATCTACACGGTACATTTGGCCGCGGAGGTCTTCACGGGCCTACTGACCTAGGATAGCCTTGAGATGCAACAGGTTGACCGAAGTTAAACGCAACAGGTTTATAACTTACCGAACCGTCCAAATGCTGGTGCGTTGACCCGACAGGGCGATTTGTGGGTCGATGTGGAATGAATCAGTGGACCAGCGACATATGACCTAAGCTGACCGTGACGAAAACAAAAAGAGAAAATAACAAAGTTTGTCCAGAATTGAAAAGCTATCTACGGCGTTACATGTGTCCCCCGACGACCCTCAATATTGCAGGGAAGGGGGTACCTGCCACGCCCACTCGTTAGTGGAGAGTTAATTGCGTTCAACGTCAAGAGCTGCAGAGTTTTAAGCTATGGCGATGCTGTGGCTCATGATGTGTTCATTTCGGACTGGCTGTGTTTCAAAACAGTCTAAAAATGTGAAACATTGCCTTTAAACTTCCTACTTCAGCTTCGCCGAATGGGATGTCACTCCCCGATGTTTCTCGTCTGTGTCTGTCTGTTGACCTCACGGAAATACCGCGTACACAGTGGAGCCGAAGTCAACCTCGTTTTCATGACTAGTAAAGGCATCGCAGTATGCGCGTTACTGGCTGACCATGCCCTGTCCTCAGCACTGGTGTCCCTCACTCACCCCCGTACGCTGGCAGCCCCGAGTGTGCTGGCCGGCGCGTCACTGTTTGCAGAGACTGCGTCGCACACCACAATTGACGCAACGCAAACCCATTGCCACGGGAAAGTCTCGTTTGTCGGCATAGTGACCGCGAGGCAACGAACATCGACGTTTGCAGCAGATGTATTTATGCCCGCGAAGTTCCGTAAAAGAGAAATGGTCGCCTAAACGTACGCATAACAGAACACTTCAACAACATAAACCCGACATCTCTCAGGCATGGGACAGTGCTTTGGTTTGCGCGACGGCGAACGTGGCCGTCCAGCCCTCCACACAGCAGCGTAAAACCGACCACAACCAAAATACCCCCCGCCGGGATGCAGCCCGACCATGCCGGGGCCACACAGCCCTCGCATCGACGCCGGTCCCAGTCCTGTTACCATCCCCACCCTTCCCCAAACTAGCGCGGCTAGCAGAACCTGGTGGTTAGCGGCCGCGGCGTCATGAAGAGCTTCAGCGTGTCGTCCGTCACTGCCTTCCTGCGCTCCTGCTGCTCGGCCAGCATCTTCTGCAGCACATCGATCAGCTCCTTCTTGAGGAAGCCGGTGAGGAGCTCGCCCGAGGTGTAGTCGGCGCAGATCTGCTCCAGCCGCGCGTCGTCCTCCAGGAAGAAGGTCAGGTACTGGTAGCTGATGTCGACGGCGCAGTCGCCGCCCAGCCGCCGGTGCTCCTCCACCGTGTCGCGGCCGCCGGAAAACGCGTGCCGGTTCACCTTGGTCTTGATCTGCTTGGGCGTGTCGGTGACGAAGATGGACGTGTTGGGGTCGCTGGCAGACATCTTGGTGGCGGCCCCCTGCAGCGCCGGGAAGAAGCACGAGTGCAGCAGCGCCGGCTTCGGGAAGCCAAGCCGCGGCGCCACGTCACGCGTCATCCGGAAGTACGGGTCCTGGTCGATGGCGCATGGGATCAGGCACGGCACGTCCTTGCGGCCGCCGAAGATGAAGGGGAAGGACGAGCTGAAGCTGGGCGCCGCCTGCACGGCCGGAAACGCGATCTTGCCAATGTGGTCGCTGTCGCCGAAGCCGAAGATACCCTTGATCTGGTTGTAGGTGACGCTGCGCTGGACGCGGCACATGTTGTGGTAGAACTGCGGACACTGCCTGCGGGGAGACGGCGGGAGTGGGTGCTGTGGGCCGGTCTGAACCGCTGTCCGCTGTCAACGGTCATCACTGCACTCCGTAGATCAATCTACTTTAATTGCTGGTCGCTCATGATACGTGAGAGCGGCACAACCACTGCGACATAAGTATGTGTTTAGGAGGCAGATAGTAAAAGTCAATACTGCATTCCTCCCTACCCACTAAAAATTGCAGGAGTCACACAGCTACTCATCAGTCACCAACAGCTGCTACACACCAGATACTCTTTTTGGTGCAGGCAGCGGGTTGTCAGGAGGTTCAAAATTCCATCCCTTCTTGAATCGTTTTCGGTATTACATGAGCATTACGTACCCGATGAAATCCAGGTCAGAAAAGATAAATGTCTTGGCCGGATCAAAGCCGCATGCGATGATATCCTTGGCATTTTCATGCGCCAGTCTGTTCGCCTCTTCCAACGTCAGATCCTTCCACAGGAACTTCTCGTCATCCGTCAACTGGATGACTAGCGGGACATCGAACGTGTCCTGCAGCCACCTGACGAAAACAGACAAATGATCATGTACTTAAATATCATACCTGCAATCCGACAGATGGCATCGATAATACCGATAATCGACAGGTAATTCACCAATGCAGCAGCTAGAACAATATTGCCCTGGGGCGTGGAAATGGGCGGCTCAAAAGCCAAATTGAAATCATATTTTCGTCGATGACGCTTTCAAAGTTCGAATACATGCATGCATAAATTCAGCTTTTTCGTTTCATGATCCAAACCACGGATGTATAAAACGCGCTAAGTTACAGCTTCGTGTGGCGCTATGCAAATACATTACTATCAGCACATGGAGACTTCGTGGAAGCAGAATCATTGAACGGAACGACTTCAGTGTGACAGCTTTATACGACAGTTTAGTTTTCACGGCATTAGGGTGCGCTAGTGGCACGCGTGCGCCGTAACCGCAGCCTTACATAAAGGAAACAGTGCGCGACACAGCCTCCCAGCCCAACAGTGGACGTGTGTGATGTATACCCAGGCGAACAGTGGCGGGACAGGAGAAGATTCCAGTGAAATCGCCAAGCATTTCGGCACTGTCAGGGGTGTATATGTTTTTTCAGATATGCATGCCATAGTATTGAAACAGTGGCGCCATACTGTCCAGACTGATAGTTAACAAGAGAATGCAAGCTGGCCATGGCCGAATGTAAAACCCATTTCAAGAAAAGCCAACCAATGTTATCTACAATGATAGCCGGACGCCCCATATATCTCACGCCGCAATTACAAGCCTGACAGTGCAGTCCGCCAACTGGTCGGGCCGATGCCGGGTGCCTGGTGCCGGGTGCCTGGTGCCGGGTGCCGGGTGCCGGGTGCCGGGTGCCGGGTGCCGGGTGCCGGGTGCCGGGAGCCGGGAGCCGGGAGCCGGGAGCCGGGAGCCGGGAGCCGAGATGCCAGGATACCAGGATACCGGGTGCCGAGAACCGGGAGCCGGATGCCCGTGTGCCGGGATGCCGGGATGCCGGGATGCCGGGATGCCGGGAGCCGGGGTGCCGGTGGGCTCACTTTGTCATGATGAACGGCACGAGGTGCCCGAGGTGCAGCGCCTCGGAGGACGGCCCCCGCCCCGTGTAGAGGAAGAACGGCTTCTTCTCCTCGTACATCGTCAGGATCGAGTGCAGGTCGCGGTGTGAGAAGAAGATGCCGCGCCGCAGGAAGTGGTGCACTGGCCGGCCGGTCACCTTCTCGATGCGATCCAGCAGCTCCGTGTCGATCTTGGACGAGCCGAAACGCTCTGAGGCAGCGTGACGATCGTGTGAACTGCAGCATTCGGGTCAGTGCTCGATATTGCTGGAGGCCCACTGCCATGAAGATGTGTGAATATTGCTACACATTGAACATGCATGCTATACTTACAGTTACACAGCCACACCTGTTGGCGACTCCAGATCAGTGCATGTGTTCTCATAACATTCACACCAACAGGGCAACATCCTAACATATGGAAACATATGATGCACACTGATGCACAGCATTCACTTGTATGAATGCACAACCTTCAAAAATTTTTCAGCATTATGAAAGGTTCACTGAATACACACATAACATATGTTTGATCACCAGCCTAGAAACTGACAACGTCAACATCACCATTTTACATTGCTTACTTATGAGTTTGTTGTAATCTATGCCTGTCTGTGACTGGCTGGATACATTCCATGGATTGACAACATCCCCTGCATCATCATCATTCAAACTCATTTTTTGTTCTTCCAGGGAAGCTCCAGACATCTTCTCATTAACTTCACTGGTCGCACTCATTGTAGCAGGCCTACTGCCATCCAAACTGCAAGCTGAAACAAAACGTGCAAATCAACAAGCTGTACAGATTGTGCAGTTACTACTGCTAGACATCGTATATGTGACTGCAGGCTCATGATAATAAGAACTGAGCTTGAGAGATTGAAGTGGTAAGCTCATGAAGTGACACCAGATTAGAATTAAATCAGAAATGAAGCCTAATGAGAGATCTCCCAAGTGTTTCTTAATATGTCAAATTAGTAGAAGTCATGGAAAGGAATGTTTTGCAAAGAGCCCTCTCTCTCTCTCTCTCCCTCTCCCCCTCTCTCTCTCCCTCTCCCTCTCTCTCTCTCTCTCCCTCTCTCTCTCTCTTTCTCCCCCCTCTCTCTTCTCTTCTCCCCCCTCTCTCTCTCTCTTCCCTCTCTCCTCTCTCTCTCTCTCTCTCTCTCTCTCTCTCTCTCTCTCTCTCTCTATCTCTCTCTCTCTCTCTCTCTCTCTCTCTCTCTCTCTCTCCTCTCTCTCTCTCTCTCTCTTTCTTCCCCCCCCTCTCTCTCTCTTTCTCCCCCCTCTCTCTCTCTTTCTTCCCCCCCCTCTTTCTCTTTCTTCCCCCCTCTCTCTTTTTTCTTCCCCTCTCTCTTTCCCCCCTCTCTCTCTCTCTTTCTTTCCCTCTCTCTCTCTTTCTTTCCCTCTCTCTCTCTTTCTTTCCCTCTCTCTCTCTTTCTTTCCCTCTCCCTCGTTCCCCCCTCTCTCTCTTTCTTCCCCTCCCTCTCTCTCTTTCTTTCCCCCTCCTCTCTCTCTTTCTTTCTCCCCCCTCTCTCTCCCTCTCTCTCTTTCTTCCCCCTCTCTCTCTTTCTTCCCCCCTCTCTCTCTCTTTCTTCCCCCTCTCTCTCTTTCTTCCCCCCTCTCTCTCTCTTTCTCCCCCCCTCTCTCTCTCTTTCTTTCCCCTCTCTCTCTTTCTTTCTCCCCCCTCTCTCTCTCTTTCTTCCCCCCCTCTCTCTCTTTCTTCCCCCCCTCTCTCTCTCTCTCCTCTCTCTTTCTTCCCCCCTCTCACTCTCTCTTCCCCCCTCTCTCTCTCTCTTTCTTCCCCCCCCCCCTCTCTCTCTTTCTTCCCTCTCTCCTCTCTCTCTCTCTCTCTCTCTCTCTCTCTCTCTCTCTCTCTCTCTCTCTCTCTCTTCTCCCCCTTTCTCTCTTTCTTCCCCCCCCTCTCTCTCTCTCTCTCTCTCTCTCTCTTTCTTCCCCCCCCTCTCTCTCTCTCTCTCTCTTTCTTCCCCCCCTTTTCTCTCTTTCTCCCCCCCCCTCCTCTCTCTCTCTCTCTCTCTCTCTCTCTTTCTTCCCCTCCCCTTCTTCCCCCCTCTCTCTCTCTCTCTCTCTCTCTCTCCCTCTCTCTCTTCTTCCCTCTCTCTCTCTCTCTTCCCCCCCCTCTCTCTCTCTTTCCCCCCCCTCTCTCTCTCTTTCTTTCCCCTCTCTCTTTCTTTCTTCCCCCTCTCTCTCTCTCTCTTTCTTTCTTTCCCCTCTCTCTCTCTCTCTCTTTCTTTCCCCTCTCTCTTTCTCTCTCTTTATGTATATAGCCACAGCACATACATGATTTCGAAGCACCTTGCTTCCCTTGGTTGAGGAAGCAAGGTGTTGATGTTCTTCCCCAGATGCTTCAGATACAGCAAAACTCGGCATTAACAGCCTAAACGGGGATCACTGACGGAGAACTCACAAATTCAAATTGGTATTGCAGAACTCCGCACATGTCAAAACAAAACACAAACATGGTCTTGGTCGCACATTTGATCTGCCTGTCTCAAGGACAGCATTGTGTGCGCGGTACTCCAAAATTTAACGCGCCCGCCTGTAACGCACTGAAAATGTGTGAGTATCTGGGCCGCACAAACACTGTCGCTGCTCCCCACGCGCTTTCCTTGTCGGATGTGGCTACCTGCGACTCGTTTTTCTTTCCCGAGGTAAAGTTCAAGCTGCTCGGTCACTGTTGTGATACTACAGATAGTAGCTGACGCGCTTAAAGAACAAAACTTCAAGGGAACATCCCAATGGTGGCAGAAGCACCGGGAGAGGCGTGGTGCCGCACGACGTAACTACTTCAAAAGGGATGGCGGCCAAATTTCAGCCATGATATTTTTATAGACGTGTTTCCGGAACTTTTTGTTCGCACCTCGGAATATCTACCCGCAATTTTTTACCGGTAGAAAAGTTGCTCACCGCTACAGTTAGATATTATTGAGAATATGATAAAATGCCTGTGATAACTTTATCCTTGTTTGTGGCAGTCCATTCTTTGGCAATTTATGTTTATTAGAAGCACACCTTTTGGGCCAAGTCAATAATGTTCATTGGTCATTACCTGGTAATGACCAATGGACATTACTGAAGAACAGAAGAACCAAAACAGAAGACAGTCCTCCCACCCAAACAATAAAAGAATAACTGGACTGCTTTGCTTACAGGTATGCTATTTTATGCATACAGTGTCTTTGTCTGGGTAATGTAACCAACTTATGGTCCGAGCATCATACAAAGCACATGCCTTTCAAATGGATTGAGAGAACCTAAATCTAATTGAGCAGCTTTGCTAATGCCTGATGGTCACCAACAGTCTTGCCAGAGGGTTGCATGCATGACAATTTGCAACCCCTTGGAAATATGAAACCAAGCTGATCAAAGTTTTAATATTCTATTATTTATGTCTTCTAATCTAATCTTCTGTTCAAGCAATACATTTCCATCTGACAACACCTGCCATCATTCACAATAACCCATATTGTGCAACTCTACATGACAAGCAATCAAAATCACTGTAGTATTAACAACTTAACTGCAGGTGAGACATGTGAAGTTGTGCTCATTAAGGATGACTATGCTACAGAGAGAGCTGATGAAACAGCAGAAATAGGAGCAAACAAAAATAAATAGGTAAAAAATTCAGAATTTGTTTCATGTCTAATTCTGTCATGCAACAGATGCCATGAGTCAGGACTAAAAATTTCATTCCTACCTAGCATGAATGAGGATGGACAGGTCAGATTTTGGTGGGTGGTAACTGGCAATACAATTCCTGGTCACTGCTTGCAGCTAAGGTCATGGATGCTATACCAGCAGGACCTAGCACAGAACAAGAATGGATGGTTTGCTATGAATACCAAAAGTCAAAGGTTCCTGATTAAATGGTAAGGAATCATGTCTAATATTTGCACTAAGAGAAGAGAATAATGTGGATGCATGAGTGTGTGCATGCTGATAAGCAAGGGTCTAGGCTATCCACCACCTTGACTTTTCAACCTGTGAAGTCTTTCAACCTGTGAGACTTTCAAACCAGCCTTTTCTTTCAGCTCAAATCTGGGTGCAGGAGCAGCAGTGAGCAGCATATTATGGGTAACAGATGTTTGAGAGGTTCCAGGCTCCAGGAGAAAAACCTATAATGAAGCAACATTGGATAGGATTCCCTGGGCAGGGATACTGCCTAGCTGGTAACTGGCAAAAGAGTGGTAAACCTGGCCTGAGGGGGCTTTGCATCTAGCAAGTGCCACTTCATAAGTAAACTCAAATGCTGTCATACAAGGCATTACATAAATACTTTTAGAAGCTTGAAAAAGTTTATTGGCAGTCAATAACTACCAGAAAAGGCCAAGCCATTGGGCTCTGCAACACACCCAGCTTCTGAAGATACATGACATTGACTGTCTCTTATCCTAGTAGGAATAGAAGTCTGCAGAAAATCTATGAGTCTTAATTATAGCAGTCTGCAAAAAAGCATCCACTGTGCCAGACTTACATAAAATTGGTGATCTGAGCTATGAGCACACATGCACGAAATGCAGACTAGGCCAAATTGAGGTGAGGTGACCATTGTTTTTGCCTGAAATTTCCTTTGCAGTGCCATTATACCTTCAAACATTGCATCAATGCTTGCGGAAACTTATGGTGACCATGCTCCAAACTCTATGCACTTACATTTATGACAAGCATGTGCCAAAATTACTGTTGTGGTCCCCTTGCTATGCTGCACATGTTCAATATGGCATACAGTTGTTTACAGTCAAATGGGTAGATATCACAGACAATGAAGCCCCGTACCTCTCGCTTCCCAGTCATGCAAGTACCTCCAGCCTTTTTTATATTGAAAAGGAAATATTACTGATGGGGCGGTGCCATCAAAATTTGACGACCACGCTGCCGGCCAGTAGAAACCCCGCACACAGCTCAATGACCTGGCGCATCCGCGCAGTCCCCACGCATGTCCAAACGTGTCTTAAGAAAATACACTGATCAGGGCGAAACTTCGTGACAGGGGCGAAGTGGCCTAATTCAGTAATTATCCATAAGTAGCGCCACGAGTCCGGCCCACTCACCACCACGCACCACTCCTCATTAGTCACTTTCGAAAACTTTTTCGTCAGCACTCTGCCAACTGCGGCGCAGCTGTCTAGGCTGCGCAAGGATCCCTTACACCGGACGTGGTCTGCCTTCAGAAACGAGTCAAACTTTGAATACATTTGCTTTTTTTCGTTAAAATACATTTATCATAAATAAGAACGTTCAAAAAAGTTATCATGCAAAATTAAAGCTTAGCTTGAGATATTCAACGACTGATGGAAAAATATGAATCCTTGATAGCGCTGCAATCACTATTATTGCGCCATTGTTACAAATATCGCTTTCGGCAAGAAAACAAAACGCGCTGAGAAGCGTGCGGAGCGTGGGGAGGTGGAGACGCCGCGAGCACGTGGAAATATATCCGCAGCTGTGCAACTACATAGGCGATTACGGTATGCCTCTTATCTTTACGCACGATGTTTTGTGCCAGTCGATGAGCTCATGGGCATATATTCGTGTACTTTGTGATGAACTCCGCACATCAGCACACCAAAAACTTCAGAAGCTTGTGGAGCAGATGTAACAGTATATAACTAGAGTTGCGGCAGATATCGGAAACGAACTATAATTATAACAACTCACATTTGGATCTACCCTCTCTAAGTACTGAAAGTGTTGTAGAGATATGGCAGCCATGTACCAGCCGCTCCATGCAGGGATATATTGAAATCCTGATGACTGTTTCTCCATCCACACTTGGGGGAACTACTGGGAGCATTGCTGCTGGAAGTTCTCCAAAGTGTGAGGATCATTCAGAGTCTGCATATATGCACCCACAGTATACATGCCATCAAAAACCAGAACATTCTTCCCACAGAGGTACTTCTGTATATGTCCCTTAACCTCATCAAGTCCAGACTTGATTGTCACTGGACCCACCGAATGTACCAAATCCCAATCCAAGACTGAGCCCAGTTAGTAACCACATGAGCTTAGCTAGAATGGGATATACAGGCTTTTGAGTTTCTAAAGCCTGACAGGTGTAAGGTAAGGCAAGGGAAGATGAGGTAAGGAAAGCATTTAGTTTTATGAGGAGTGTATCTGAACCACAAAAAATCATTATGATGTATGTCTTAGTTCCTGCGCATGGCTGAGACACAAAGCCTCTATCCCTTACATTATGTTACCTTACCATATGATGAGGTAAGCTTCAAGACAGCTTTCCCACCAGGAGAACCCTTTGGATCCAATGAACATCAGATAACATGCTCATGGGCACTGCCAGGAAATATGCTGGCTAATGAAGAACCCTCTGGCATGCATCCTCTGACCCATAGGAACTGCATAGTTTCAGAGAGGCAAATTTCCTTAAAATTAGATCACTTAATATTGGGCACATGACACCGCATGAAAAGAGTGATCTCAAAAATCAACAGGTACAAAATTACTGCTGTAGCCCATTTCTGTATCACTTTTGGAAAGAAGCACCCCTGTCTGCAGCTCTGGAAAGGTCCTTTGTGGAGCTTCAAACTCTGGCAGGCTTCCATCCTGGTTTGCTTTGATTGGGACAGGCAATTGCATACAGAGTTGCTGTTATATGTTGGGACCCAAAGGAGAGACCTGTGTAGGTTGTGGAAGCATTGATTCAGAGCAGTCAGATTCTTATAGGAGGAGTTCCAGCAAGGGATAGCCCCACTGAGCAACAATGTCAGCCAAGCAGAAGTGAGTGCTGCTGGTGAAGAGAGTGCAGAAGTGTAGGGATGCTGCTGATTTGATTGTGCAGCTTGGCAAGATTTTCAGAACCCCGGTCATACATGGAAGCAGTGCGGATAAGATTATCTTTTCTGGGAAAATATGGGCATTGTTACAGGCAATATCACACAAATCTACCCCTGCAAGCAGCTATAGCACTTGAAGCGAGATCAACAAGACCAAGCCAGGTTGAGTGCGGAGGGCATGCTGGCTTGAAATGGCAGCAGGGAAGTCCCTGGAAATGTGACTGTAACCAGAAAGATCAGCAGCATTGAAACTGACATAGTTGGAAAGGGATGAATGATTGAGTCCTGGTGAACACAGTAATCAGCCACAGAGCTGTGATGTTGGCCATCAGCAAGTGAGTCCTCTGTTAAGTTTTGGAGCAGTCAAAGAAGAGTCCAGAGTCCACATGCCCACTTCCCTGCAGGGTGCACCAGGGATCACACATATCATGTAAGCAACAAGAGATCATGGGGCCAGCATGCAGCTGAAGACAACTCAGAAGGACCCAGCCCTGATGCCACCTGTTGGAAACATAGGGGAGGGTTCTGTTTTAGAAATCAGCTTCCTTGCAACAGCATCATCTGCAAGAGATGTTTTCTGTTCTCTCAGGACAAAGACATTCTGTCCATCAGGAGGACTTCAAACAGATCTAAGAAGACCTCCTTCCTAGTTTAGAGCATCCAGCCCGTCATTCGGACTATGGCGAATGTTTGGAGCTTATCTAGCCTGTGAGCAAACCCTACAGGAAGTGCAAGGAGTCTGTTTATCCTGGTAGCTCAGTTGGTTTGAGCACCTGTCTTTGGGTTCAGCCTTCCTTGACACTGTGGGTTCGTGTCGCTTAAAGCACTCGCTATTTGTCTTTGATAACGATAGCCTGCGGCTGGTGGCGGCGGCCGCGCGAAAGGTCAGATGACGATAGAGGACAGGACAGACTGTGCCGAGGATTGCAGCATGTTGAGCTTAAACAACAAAAGTATGCCATGGATCTGGGATTTCACGATAGAATGGTGAAGTGAGTGCTCAAGCAACAAGAACTGCTTAGCATAGGCTTTGATCCCAGAGATCCATTGAAACAAAATATTCGGACCAAAAAGGAGAATCAGGCCGAGGTACGGAGGGAGTAGCGAGAGGCGAAGGGTAGCTGCTCAGGCTGCTGACGCCTAAGAAGTGCAAGAACACAGTGAGGACTCAAGTATCACAGGATGCCGCGAAACACCAGACGGCGGCAGTGGCGACCGGAACTGAACCGGGCCTGGCTTCAACAGCCGCCGCTGGAAGGGAAAACCGAATGGTTCGCCGCCGACGCCGACGCCGACGGCGACGGCGC
Source organism: Pollicipes pollicipes (assembly GCF_011947565.3). Classification (NCBI taxonomy): domain Eukaryota; kingdom Metazoa; phylum Arthropoda; class Thecostraca; order Pollicipedomorpha; family Pollicipedidae; genus Pollicipes; species Pollicipes pollicipes. The sequence goes on along the minus strand of NW_023596420.1, from coordinate 45,014,614 downwards.
TGGTGTCGGTCGTGCTGCCACCAGTCGATCTGCCGTCACCATAGCACGCTGGCGGCCCACGGACGGCCAGGAGGATGGCCCGGATAGGCAGCAGCGGAGACAGCAGCGGTGAAGGCGCGGCCGGTACCGCGGCCCGAGACGCCCGAGACTGCGGTTACAGGGCCACCAGGGACGACAGGACACGGCTGTCTGCGCTAAGCGAGGAACATCTGACTGGCATGCCAATTTCAGATGGTGTCAGGCGTAACGTCTGTACCTATTTTATTTAGTTCGTGTGTTTGCTCTGCTCGCACCAGATAGTTAGCATGTGCCTCCGTCATTGCAAGCCTTCCCCGAGACGGATCAGGAGCTAAGAGGAAACCTTGTTGCAAATGACTGCGGGGGGGGAGGGGGCATCGTCCACCCCACAGGTCAGGTATGTGGGGATCTTTAGGACTTCTGGGAGAGCCCCCGCCGGGGGCCGGTTAGACCATTATGGGCAGTGACGGGCGCTTGCCCAAGGAGTGCTCGGCGCTGGCGGGCAGTGACGGGCGCTCGCCCAAGGAGTGCTCGGCGCTGGCGGGCAGTGACGGGCGCTCGCCCAAGGAGTGCTCGGCGCTGGCAGGCAGTGACGGGCGCTCGCCCAAGGAGTGCTCGGCGCTGGCAGGCAGTGACGGGCCCTCGCCCAAGGAGTGCTCGGCGCTGGCATGAGCCTGGCGGGAGACCTGTTCATAAACGCGAGATGCGTCGGGGTCGGACAGATACAGGGTGTATGGTGTGGGAGGGTTGCATCATTGGTCTGAGTGTGGCCGGCCGAGGCAAAATTGACATTGGTGGCGGTGCGTCAGGTGAGCAATGGTGAATTATCGGCAAGACCTGCGTTGGGATGACTGCTGGTGCCGCCAGTGCTACTCGAGGCACCAGTGTTGTCTGTGTTTGGTGGACATTTTCGACAACTATATTGATCGATTGATTCCGAAACACAATATTGGAACATGCTGTTAGATCACCAAGGATGTCTGTTGCTCATAGCAGGAGGTAAAAAGTCAATTGTCCAAAAAATAGTTTTTGATGCCTAGGAGTTCCTGGATGCATTTTTTCATGCGGCTATTTTCTTGCAGTGCTGCTCTCAGCACAGTAGAAAGTTGGATGGGTTTGCTTTGCTAAGTACCACAAAGGTGTGGAGTATCTTAAATTAACGCAATACCCTGTCATTGAAGCATAGTGCTTTTTTGCTTCACTCACTGCTCCGTCATGTGACAGTGTTTGTCTTAACGTGATTGATTGTGCCATGTCCCCACTGTCATGCGCTCTGTTCTTATCTGCTGAAGCATGATGCATGATTTATTGCTTCTAAATCATTTCAGGCAGCAATGGACCAGGAAGTGTCACCACTGGGGTCCAGTGACCCAAACCTTCAGAATGATGTTCACCATCACGATGAAGAGATGCGGAGCACACGATCAAACTTGGATGACTGGGAGGAGGTACCCACTTAAATATCGGCGTTGTTGAACGTATTATTTGGTTTCTTTCATTGCATTGAGTGGCGCTGGGTTTAAGCAATTCGATTATTAGATTGGCGTAGGCGTCGTCTTTCTGTTGCCGATGTCGCCCACATTGTTGTCCTAATCTTGCAGAGAATACGACTTCAATGACTGCCGTGTGCATATTATCACAGCAGTAATGATAGGAGTTTAACGTCTCACAGACTGTCTGGGCCATTTTGAGACGGATGTTTTGATAAAGTGTCATGGAGATGCGGTTGTGGCGTGGCAAGGGCTCGAGCCGACGCCCAATACACATGGAAAATGGTGCCGAGGCTGACCGGTCAGCTGGGTTTCGAGGCGACAGCTGAGGGGCCCAGGACCGGCGGCTTATCAGCTAGCCACTTTCGTAATTAGGTGATAATCGATGACTAGTGCAGGGCCCCAGACTCGGTTACACTTGCGGGGTTTTTCAGACGGCGGGAATTTTCCAAATTTTTTACCAGACGTTAGGGTAACGAGAAAGTTGCATGGATAGCATCTAGTTACGCAGAAAGTTCGTAAGTTTGTGGAACATGACCGTGAAAAGTCATCGCAATTAAATACTTCCAATCACGACCAAGAACTGATCGCTGCATCAGTTCGCCGCTTTTTGTTTTCCACCAATCTAAAGAGTTTCCCTGTAACATACAGGGATTTTCCGGAAAGATGTGGGATTGCGTAAACGCGTCTTAATCACATGCAGAAGCTTGCATGCGAGTTAGTACCGGGCGCGACGTCGTCTGTCGTGCGCCTGCAGGAGGGGTCGGCGGATGACGCGATGGCGAGCGACCGGGGGGCGGCCGAGCCGCCAGCACCAGCCTCCTGCCAGGCGGCGCTCGTGCCGCCGTCCGGCCTGCTGTCGGCTCCCATCAACGCGCTGCCGATGACGGCGCTGACCCCGGCCTCCGGCGACCCGGCCATCATCCCGCAGATGCAGTGAGTCCCCCGGAGTGAGCGGGTCACGCGGCGCCGAGTGGGCGGGGAGGAGTTCACCGCGCGGGGCAGGCTCTGGCGCTGTTGTCAAAGTAAAAAATGCATATCTGCGAAGATACTGCTTGGCGGCGGTGCGAGACTGTAAAAAGCAATTGAATATGCTATCCTATCGCACAAAGTACCACCGCATGGCTTACATGATTTTATTTTGTAAGGAGCTGAAATCGTACGATTTTCGCTGACGTCGTCGAATCGGTTTGAGTCAAGTCTCGGCTCTCCGACCGCGCCGCGACCCAGAGCCGCGGGTCACTGAGCGGAGCCGCCTCCGCCTTCCCAGGAACGTGGTGTCGACGGTGAACATGCTGTGCGCGCTGGACCTGAAGCAGATCGCCGTGCGCGCGCGCAACGCCGAGTACAACCCGAAGCGGTTCGCTGCCGTGATCATGCGCATCCGGGAGCCGCGCACCACGGCGCTCGTGTTCGCCTCCGGCAAGATGGTGGTGACGGGCGCGCGCAACGAGGACGACTCGCGGCTGGCGGCCAGGAAGTTCGCGCGCATCATCCAGCGGCTGGGCTTTCCGGTGAGCGACTCGGCGGGGCGGCGGGGCGCTGGAGGCGCACTGAGGGGGAGGGGGGGGGTTCAGGCGACCGGTGCAGCCAGAGCAGGGGCGGGCGCAGGGGGTGTCAGGGAGGCGCACGTTGGGCAGCGGGCGCTGCACAGTGGGCGTCAGGGAGGCGCACGTTGCAGCGGGCGCTGGCGGCGCAGTGGGGCGTCAGGGAGGCGCACGTTGGGGCAGCGGGGCGCTGGAGGCACAGTGGGGCGTCAGGGAGGCGCACGTTGGGGCAGCGGGGCGCTGGCGGCGCAGTGGGGCGTCAGGGAGGCGCACGTTGGGGCAGCGGGGCGCTGGAGGCACAGTGGGGCGTCAGGGAGGCGCACGTTGGGGCAGCGGGGCGCTGGCGGCGCAGTGGGGTGTCAGGGAGGCGCACGTTGGGACAGCGGGGCGCTGGAGGCACAGTGGGGTGGGTGTGAAGTGAACAGCGAGTTGGACATCTGGGCGCCGCACACACGGCGAACGGGCTGCTAGGCTGGCCGGCAGAATGCGTAGTAATCTCGGAATGTCATATCCAATAAGTGAGCCTCACGCTTTTCAACACAGTGAAAAGTGATCCAAGTTCGAAAATGGTATGACAGTCGTGTGGTATCGTAATGAGGTATGGTGTAAGTCATTGCAATTCTGGTAAAAATACACTGTGCTCACCAGTATTTGCAGTTCGAAAAAGGCGGCGAAATCCAACTCTTGAACGCAGGGACAAGTAATCGAAGTACACTTTTACCAGGAGGATGGAGAATGATCTTCCTTCACACATCTTCTGCTGATCGCTGGCATTTTGGAAAGCAATCAATGTCCTTGACGAATCAACACCCTGATACTCTGATGACAGTACTGATAAGACGGCACTGTTAATCCCATCCATCGTAGAGTAACCAGGAGAAAGGAGATATATATGTATTGATATCTCGGCTACATGCATGTATCGAAACGAATATGAGTAGTCTACTATATGACTGTGTGACTAACATGCCATAACGGAATATCGTTACAGTCGTTTTGAGGAAGGCATGTATCCGAAATATCAATACGCATATTTGCTTGTGAAGGTCTCCGAAGGTGACATACCTCCTTTGCCTGGAGCCAAGTAATGTCACATCTGTCGTGGATTTCTATTGACATCCTCGTTTCTCTGATGGCCCCAGGCTGGTCGTGCGAGGCCCAGTCAGAAGCAGACTCGTGGTTGGCACCAGGTGGTGTTCGGGTCGATAGCTTATTTTTAAAATGGGTGTAGTCGGAGGCGGTTCACTCACAATTATGGATTGAACTAATCGATGGACATACTCATATAGGATTGTAAATAGCAATGGCTCGTCTTATTCGGACAACCGCTATATTAGCATCAAATGAAACCATGCATAATCAAGTTCGCTTGCTTTATTACAAAACAGATGCTCTCTGTAGGCATTGGTGTTGCCCACAACAGTTTGCCTCCTGACATATTGTAACGGGGCCGACTCCATCAGTGTCGATCCCGGGATTGAGTCAGATTTCCCTCGGTTGGAGTTGAACTTTACTTTAAAATTGCGCCGTACTGCTCGGAGTCTAGAGCATGAGTCAGCCCCATGCTCTGCGTCGGAGCAGGGGTCAATTTTGCTGGGCGAAATCAGGAAGAGATCATGTGAAAGGTAAGGGTGCACCGATTTAACGTAAACTTTTTCTGTAATCCTCAGACGAAATTCGCCAACTTCACTGTGCAGAACATTGTCGGAAGCTGTGATGTCAAGTTCCCGATTCGGCTGGAGGGTCTTCTGCTGACGCACAGCCAATTCAGCAGGTGAGCACCGACCGTCAGAGATGGCCTGATTAGGCGCGCAACGCCGATTTTTCGAGTAATGGTGGATTTAGAAAAAAACTGATTCTACCTAGGAATTTTTCTAGTTTCATTTTTCAAGAATGAACATAAAATGCCGACTCCCACCACGGGAAATCACGAACACCGGAAATCCTGCCAGGTGTGCTGTCTTCCGTCGTAACAGTATGAAGTCAGTTACAGCTGCCATAGACCAAAGGCCGGCTGAGTTTTCAGGGAACAGATAGAAAACTCATGGCAAACAAAGATAGCAAATTTGTTTGGAGAGTGAGTCACAACCCTTTGTATATTTCATTCAAGGGCCATTTGTCTGCAGGCGCAATGCCTTAAGATGCCATGCTATGTTGTCTTCTGACGGCCAAGCACTTGTATTCCCAGATCGACGTAGGTTATAATATTGATGAAGAGTATGTGATTGTGTATGAATCAACTACACGTTTAAGCACATGTATGGTTTGCAGCTACGAACCGGAGCTCTTTCCTGGCCTCATATACCGCATGGTGCAGCCTCGCATCGTTCTGCTCATCTTCGTATCGGGCAAAGTGGTCTTAACAGGTGAGTGCGTAAAGTTTGACACATTTTAACTGACTATGATGCAACGAATCCTCTGAGGAAGAGTTGTGCTCATTGTAAGTGCTGTCTCGCTCTACAGTGACGCAAGGCACGTTTTGGAAGTTGGTGGTGATGACGGCATAGGAAGGGTGTCCTGTGTCATATATGTACTGTAGCATGTCGTGGGGTACCACACTGAACCAAATGATCAGTTATGTCCCATATTGTCCAAACTGACATGATTTTCCGTTCTAATCGTAAGGGTACGCCATCGGGCATAGGCACCAGGGAGTAGTATTCAGAGCTTGCCAAGTCTGACGAGCGCACCGGGAAGCACTTGTCGTAACCCACCGACAAGGCTGAAGTCAGCTGAGGCGTGCTGACATACGCCTCATCGTGTGTCACCCAGGCGCCAAGCTGCGACAGCAGATCTACGACGCCTTCAACAACATATACCCTATACTGCGGAGCTACAAGAAATAGTCGGCGGCGCCTGCTCCGAGCTCGGCCTGCCGACGCCGGGCGGAGCGGACACACAGCAGTGGCGGTTTGCGGTGCACTGTGGTGGCCGGCCAACAGCGACGTCCCGTCTGCTGAGCGCAGAGACAAACAACATGCTGTCATTTCGGGGATCGGACGTGACTCGGGAGGTGTGATGTCGTCGTGGATAGTGGGAGGGCGTTGTGTCAATAGTTGCGTGTGGTGTCCGAAACCTCGGTACCCTTGGTCGCCTCTGTCGGTCCCTGAATGTGGCTAGCGCGTTGAACTGTGCACCGCAAAGTGCGGTGTGTCATGAAGGCTGTGATAACAGGACACCTGGCTTGCCGACATGCATGTAGTTCTGCCTGTGCTCTGACCAAAACAGAGCTCAAGGCTGTTAGGATGCCTAGGAGAGTACTTTACGCACAATGCGATGTAACATGATGTATCACATGTATTATATGATCGGTCTTCTGATATTCAGCGGGCAACGCCGTTTAGAAGCTTTTGTATCTGTGCTCAGAATCATATCACAGTAGGCATTGTTGTAATTGGTCGCCTAGTAAGAGGCGTGATCTGTCGTTTGGTACATTTTTGGACTGAGGGAGCCTACCTGTTTAAACCGCCTGCTGCATTGCCTTGTGTTCTTACATCGGTTCGGATAGGCTTTTTTCTTGAGAGTCTTGGCTAAAGTAAAAGTACTGCGACGGACAGTGCAGGCGGTTGGCGCACCTCCTGCTTCAAGGCCGGTATCGTTTACCTCAGCCAATATGCGTGGCAGCTGATGCATTTGACATTTTCTTAACCGAAGTTTTGGTGCGGCGGTCGCTGGTTATTACGACAATAAAGCACAACCTTTCGTTGCACCTGTCCGTGTCGGGAGGCGAGGTGCTGAACGGTGTGTGGCACAACCGGGATAAGCATATTCTTTAGCGTCCAGTTGTGTGATCAAAATTCGTTGAATTTGTGACGGAATAATCATAGCCAGATGCGGCGCTTTGTTACACAGGACTGATTAGAGAAGTTGTTCCACATTGTCAATATTACCATAAGGTGTGAATGGTGCCGGAAACCACAGCGTAAGGATGTTTCCGTGACCACGATTAGGAAACAAGTTTTAACGGCATGTTTCCTGTTTTGGATAGACTTTGATTATTGCAGAGCAATTTGGAAGCTTTTTCCACGACTAAAGCCAAGGGAATAAAGCTATTTTCCGCCACAAGTGATTAAGACTGCGTTTTACGTGCGAGCGTCGGTACCGAATTTGCCAACCTTAACACCACGTAAAACCCGTGCTCCAATCATACGTGATGTGGCGGCACGCTATTTGTGCCGGGTTGCCGCTACGTGGTTATTTGGTTTAGTATGGATCATAGGTATCATTTACTTGTATAAGGGTGTTCAATAATTTATTTTGACTTATAATGCGGTAGGACTGAAAGTTCTTGGGTGCGCTCCGCTCCCAATGAGGCATTCCGAAGACATGTTGAACTGAATCCACGCTACAGGCTATCCAATCAGAGGAGCGTGCCTTTTCCGCTTTGTTTTGGCACGAATAGGAGGCAAACCGTGGTGATACCTGCAGATGACACAGAGTGAATTCAACGGCCTCCAGTGTATGTGAGATTTGGAGGTTGATTGAAAATGAAGACCCTTGCAATATATATTCAGTATCTGTTCTTCATCTTGTGCATTGGTGCCGAAGATGGACCTTCAAAAGAGCCAGATTTGGGCAGTGAAGCTACTCCTAAGCCACATGATCATGCAAAATTCAGTGGCTTCACTCTGGATGATTCAAGCTGGAAAATTGTTTGGCATGGGAGCACAGACACAGAACTCCTTGTAAGTAACATACAGTTGAAAGAACATGTGAAATGTGTGTTGTAGTGGTGTAATATCATTTGCAGTTAGGATGGGGGAGGGGGGCTGAGCCCCAAAGTGTGGGAAGAAAGTGTCCCAAATATGACAAGAAACATGCTTTTCATATCTTGGGGTAGGGTGGGCTGTTTTCACCATTCACCACTCCTCCCAACTGATTTGCGAAGCTGTGGCACTAGTGTGTTATTTTTGTTCAAATGGATGTAGTATGTTGTTGTGACTGTGCCACCAGGAAGCTGATGGATTTGTTACAAATCAGAATAAGCTTATGGAGTAATAAGATAGTTTTTGCTTATATAATAAGCTCAGTTGTATCATGGCTTATGTGATAAGCTGTGATATTTTGTTCTTGTGATAAGATGTGGTTGATCTGTAGATTTGCATAAAAGCATACCATATCTTTCAGAATGCTCCAAATATGGAATCAATCCTTATGCTTACCAAGGACAATGAGCAGTATAACTGCCAGCTGGAAAATTCAAGGAGATTGACCAAGGTATGTGATGTTGTGCCTGCTGTTAGTTTTTTATTTTTCCATCAGCTGTAAGCAATAGGCTTGTGTGTTGATTGGCTCTGTTGTTTGTTTTCATGATGGTGATCAGTGTGGTCTAGTAGACCTATGGTGATAGTTCTGCTACACAGTCCTTGCTATCAATATCTGGTAATACATCTCCAGGCAAGTTGGAAGCCCAATTTCTGGTCCCTGTATTACATGGCTGAGGCGTGATTATTAGCTAAGTAATATATCACAACGCATTCCAATGTTTGGAATGTAACCACAAAATTTGGCTTACAGGATGAGGATGTTGCCTATGAAGGCCCCAACCCATTGGAGCTGCTGGAGCCACTGTTCAGCAAAATGGCCTGTTCTTATAGGGTAAGGCGGTGTGTGTGCATGCATCTTTAAAGCATGCTTTATCCAGAAAAGCACCTCAGGATTCATACCATGGTTGGTCATGTTGGAATGATGAAAGTAGGTTTTTATCTGTTTATGATAAGATTCAAATTTATTTGAAGCATATGGCTTAGATGACATTTGATTCATGAGTGTTTCACACAAGTGTACAAGTTATCGACATGGTGTGGACAACTTGGATTACCCCTGTATGTCTTCAGACAGTGAAAGTTAGATGATGTGCCTTGTCCTATATCTTCATTACTCTTAGATGCAAACAGCAGTCTGTCAAATAACCATACCCTCAGGCCCACATGTGCAGAACCTGTCCTATCCTGTGCTCTGTGTTACAGGAAGTGATATCACTGGTCTTGGGACCAGTGATCACTCACCAAACAATGTGTGACTGGCAGGTCCTCTGATTGTTATGTCCAAAGAATTTCACATTTCGGTAAAATATGCCTTCTGAATTAGAATAAGCTTCTGCTGCTGTCCACCAGTTTCATGTACTAAATTTCACCTGCTAAATCGACCTGGGAAGGTATGCACATATTACCATGCTTGACATGTATCACATCACTTAAGGCTACATCATGTAATTTATTTGCTATTTGGTTTTCTGAGCTTTCATTCAGCACTCAGTCCTATCCTGGCCAACAGCCTATCAACTGGGAAACACCTGCCCATGAGGTGGGATGCACCCATGCAGACCACTTTGTCTAGCCCTATGTGGGCAGTCATATGCAGGCTTACAGTAGGTACTCATCATTAGTGGACTGGTCCTGAAATGGTGGACCATTGTGGGCAGCCAGTGACTTGCCCACGTCGCGACCCGCACCACACCTTCAGTACTGATGGACGAGCTGCTCGTCAGCAGGCCCAGCGTGGCCTCTGGCGCGTGACATGGCTGCTGCAGGTCGGGCGTGGGTCGGTCCGCAGTCGGCCAACGAGAGGTGGCGTGGAGGGCGTGGAGGTGGCGTGGAGGGTGGAGGTGGCGTGGAGGGCTCAGCACAGCTGAGGTGGTGCAAACTGAACTTCGAGACCGATTTAGCTAGATAATACCGTCGGTCACTTAGTTTGGGTGTCAGGGATTGGAGAGTATGTTTTACCTATCTGAGCACAGAAAGCTCCAAAGCATGCTGCCTTGGAGCAACTGAGCTGCAGCTATGGGCTGTGTTGCACCCCACATTGACTCCTGTCTCAACTCCAAATGCCATGAAGTACTAAAGACAGGTGGTAGAAGCTGCACTGAAGGCTGTGCATGCAAGCATATGCATCCTGCGTTACTCTCAGATTATGAGGTTATGCAAGCTGGCATACTCACCCTGCATTACCCTCAGGTAATCTGAGGACAACCATTGTTCTCAGAATGCATGCAGGTGATTAGCTGGCTCATGCATAGCATGCCATCATGTGAATGCCCTGCCCGCAGTTGGAGTCGTACTGGACATACGAGGTGTGCCATGGGGACTTCGTGCGGCAGTACCACGAGACCAAGGAGGGAAAGCAGACCAAGCTGATCGAGTACTTCCTGGGCCGCTACAGCAAGGACACGCTCAAGTCTCAGAGTAGGTTCTCAGTTAAGAGTGGGCAAGCATCGTGTGATGTGGGTTTTGGGTTGGCTGGCCATCGTTAGTGGACAAAGTGAATTTGCTCTGGGTACACGCATTCACTTAAGTCGTATGACGTAGTGTGATATCAAGGTAGCTGGCCAGCTAGACTTTTAAGCACCCTCTCATAGGGCAGAGATTCCTTGCGCGCTTAACTCATTAGTTGTTCACCGCGAGTTTAGCAGCAGGATGGGTTGCTCTTAACTGTGACAGTGCAAGTGTAACGACAGGGTTGGCTCGTGCTCGCGTCTATTAATAGCTGGCAGCACGCTGGGGTCTCACTTCTGGGGCCAGTGCTGTCGGTCGCCACCCGTGACGCGTCGCTCTCGTGTCGTGACGTGACGGGGAGCCGCTGGTCGTGACGCGTCGCTCTCGTGTTGTCACGTGATGGAGCGCTGGCCGGCCGTGACGCGTCGCCCTCGTGTCGTGACGTGACGAGGAGCCTGCCGGTCGTAACGCGCCGCTCCCGTCGTCAGTCGCCGAGCTGGACGCGGCCATCGCGGCGGGTACGGCCGCTTCCCCGAAGAAGCTGCGGCTGGAGGAGCTGGACCTGCCGTACCTGGAGGTGAGTGGCCGGCATCGGCGGCTGGCGTGCTGCCGTGCTTGCCGGGCCTCTCTGGCACATGACACGTCCCGGGAAGCGGTGCTGCCCCGATTGTTTGCTGGTAAAGATGGGATTCCGGCGTTCTGTGTGAAGCGTCTACCTTGTGTCACATTGTGCTGTGCATTTAGTGGCATTCCCAGCGCGTACGGGTTTGGGAACTGAGGACTGCGCACTGCTTCTCGGCGTTGTTGCCTTCCTTGTAATCTGTATGCTGCACACATTCCTCCTCCTAGTTTTCCCGGTACAAATTTTCCGGGATATTCAGGCCACTGAGATATAGCCTATCCTCGCAGTCAAGGTAGTGTTATAACTTATGAGTTGTTCCTGGTCTGACTGGAATAACTGCTTTACACCACATTCGTGCAGTCAGAGAGAATTTACACTCACACTCATACCTTTGTTTCCTGTCTGGTGCCGGCGATAGGGCCAGCACCAACAATATGTCACAACACAGCTCGCCCCGAGTCAGCCGTTGCATACTATATGGGTGGTGTTTGCATGAAAAGCGTGACCGGTCACGTCGGCTGGCCGTCCGCAGCAGCGGACTCTTGGCAGAGTCCGCCGGAAAGCGGACTAGAACGTCCCGCCATGAGCGGAACCTCAAAATTCCGTGCCTTTTAGCCACCTATTTTAACGCTTCTGCCTTCGTCACTGGAGCTTTACGACGCACTCTGCTGCTGAGGCTATATGACGTCGCCTGTCTCTCACCTTGGCAGGAAGTGCGAGGACCGCGGGAAATCGAACCCCGTGCATATGTGGTTCCATACGCGCAGTGGTTAGCGCAGATGCCTTAACTACTGCGCACTGCGCGTATCGGCACTCTATTACATATCGAGATATCGGCGGTATCGTTATTTGCGAGTGTCGGATCGGGACAGCGTACTGACGCTTGTGCGTGCAGGTGCCGTGTGGGAACAAGGATGACCTGAGTTGTATTGTCGCGTGTGGCGCCTGACCTGCGCACGACCCATGGTGTGGCTGCAGGTGCCGTACCGGGACGGCACGGTGTGCGACCTGACCGGGCGGCCGCGCGAGACGCTGGTGCGCTACGTGTGCCACGCCGGCGGCCGGCACGAGCTGGTCTCCTTCCAGGAGAGCTCCTCCTGTCAGTACGTGATCGTGGTGCTGTCGCCGCTGCTCTGCAGCCACCCAGACTACAGGTCAGTGTGACGGGGCACCACAGGCCGCTGCTCTGCAGCCACCCCGACCACAGGTCAGTGTGACGGTCGGCGCCACGGGCCGCCGCTCGCACCCAGCGCCACGCCTGGGCCGCCGCTGGTGTGTGGGGGTCAAACAGTTCAGCTCTGGTGCGATACGATACATTTGGTGCGCGGTGTGGCGTAACTCGTGTCACGTCAAGTGCAGTATCCAGTCTTGAGTACACTGTTTCATCCAGTGGCATCGTATGAGACCACGGCGTGCGCCCATAAAATCTGCTAAAAAGTATTAAAGGCTGACGATCTGCATGGGTTGTTGGCAGGCACGATCTACGGGGTTACCACTGTAACCAACGAACTTGTAACCAGCATTGTAAACAAAACCCTCGGTTGAAGACACATGTAGTAGGTGTTCAAGCTTGCTGACGTTCATTGCAAAGATATAACTACTGTGCACCGATGTTATAAATCGCAGTTGATCCGCCATACTGCGTAACCACTGTGGTGACCCCGTGTGGTGTGACGCCCCGCTGCCAGTGGTGACCCCGTGTGGTGTGACGCCCCGCTATTAGTGGTGACCTGGTGTGGTGTGGCTGACGCCCCGCTGCCGGTTGTGACCCCGTGTGGTGTGACGCCCCGCTGTCAGTGGTGACCTGATGTGGTGTGACTGACGCCCCTCCGCCAGTTGTGACCCCATGTGGTGTGACGCCCCGCTGTTGTGGTGACTTCGTGTGGTGTGACACGCCCCACTGCCAGTTGTGACCCCGTGTGGTATGACCCCCACTGTCAGTGGTGACTCCGTGTGGTGTGACTTACGCCCCGCTGCCACTGGTGACCCCGTGTGATGTGACACGCCCCTCTGCCAGTGGTGACCCCGTGTGATGTGACTTACGCCTTGCTGTCAGTGGTGACCCCGTGTGGTGTGACGCTCCGCTGCCAGTGGTGACCCCGTGTGGTGTGACTTACGCCTCGCTGCCAGTGGTGACCCCGTGTGGTGTGACGCTCCGCTGCCAGTGGTGACCCCGTGTGGTGTGACTTACGCCTCGCTGCCAGTGGTGACCCCGTGTGGTGTGACCGACTGACTGTTGTTAGTGGTGACTCCGTGTGGTGTTACTGACGCCTCGTTGTTAGTGGTGACTCCATGCGGTGTGGCTGATGCCCCGCTGTCAGCGGTGACGCCGTGTGGTGTGACTGACGCCCCGTTGTTAGTGGTGACCCCGTGCGCTGACGCTCCGTCGCTCCGTGGTCATCACGCCGCCAGCCGTTCGACTGCGTCGATACTGCGCTGCTGCACCTGCCCTCATGTTCCCCGCTCATCACGCCATCCCCTCGCCCCCGTGTGCAGGGTGACGGCCGACGTGGAGAACAGCATCCACTGCATCGCGCTCTCCAACTCGCCGAAGCGGCCGCGCTCACTGCTGGAGCTGGAGTCGGAGAGCCTGGCGCTGCGCCACCACCTGATGGCGCCGCCCGACGGCGAGCGCCAGCCGGGAGGCCGGGCCGAGCCGCGCCCCGACGCGCCAGCTCCGGCTCCGGCTCCGGCTCCGGCCGAGGAGCCCGCCGCCGCCGCCGAGTCCAAGGCCTCGCCCGTCTACGACGAGAAGCTGGTCAACGATTTTCTGGCCGGCAGGCACTGCCTGAACGGGGTGAGTGGAACAGGGACGGTTTGAGATCGGATCGTGTGATGTGTTTGTGAAGTGGTTTGCATTTGTGTGACCCAGATATGTTTTTTCCTGTAAAATTGGGGGGGGGGGGCGGGCAGGTTCCAGTCTACTCTTAGTTTGTTTTTAGAATACGTGGGGAAATGCGAATGGAAACTTGCTTGGTGGCGCATTGTGGGAGCAGGCTTCATCATTTTATTCCCTCCCCCCCCCCGCACACACCTATCCCGCAGAACTACGCCCGACGATGTGACTAAATGGCCACGTTTGTGGTAATATTTCACGTCTATTACTTGCATTCCGAATTTGGTACTACAGTGCTTTCATCACGTTTTATGTTGCGTCAGAGATGGGGCGGGTGTTTCTTAGGGAAGACTTCTTTTTACATGTTGTGTCGAGACAGAAACGGTTGCCACCAGATTTGGACCAGGTGGTGGACAGCCTTCGGATATACTCGTGTTAGCAAGGTCCATTCGGACATTTCCTTTCCTGAGATCCCCCGGCCGGTCGTGTCTTATGTGGTGAGACTCACATAAACCCCAGGAACTGAGCGGTTGCAAACGCCGTTAACGAGTGCAGTAGAGTCTGGCCTGCGTTGTTTCCCTCAACGTGAGCCCTGAACGCGGCGGCGGTGCCATGCCCTGCACAGAATCTCAAGCCAGATCTTCACTGTGTGGGCAGCCGCGGGCCTCCCGTGCTGTTCGCTGTCCGATGTCGGCATCCTTGCCACCCTGACCCCATTGGGCGCGCGGGCAGGGCTCCGGCTGGTGGCGGTACGAGTTCTGCTACGGCAAGCGGGTGGACCAGTATCACGTGAACCGGGACGGCTCGCGCACCACCCTCCACCTGGGCTTCTTCAGCCACGACGTGCACCGCCAGTGGCTACGCGCCAACCCACTGAAGCGGCCCAAGCCGGTGCCGGCGCGCCGCCACGTGTCGCACTTCTACTCGGGCGGCACCATGTGCGACGAGTCGGGCGCGCCGCGCTCCGTCGAGGTCAAGTTGAAGTGCAAGCTCTCGGACAGCCCGAACGCCGTGTCGCTGTACCTGCTGGAGCCGCGCACGTGCGAGTACATCCTGGGCGTCGAGTCGCCCATCATCTGCGGGCTGATCGACTCGGCCGACGAGGACGGACTGCTGGACCGGTAGGGGCGCGCCTGCCGGTGGACGCGGTGCGATGGCGGGTGGGACCGGTGGAGGCCGGTGGACCGGTGGAGGGGTTCGGTTGGCTGCCGGAAGGACGGGTAGAGACCGGTGAAGACCGGGGGACGGGTGGAGGAGGGTTCAGTGAGCTGCCGGGAGGACGGATAGAGACCGTGGGGCCGCACAGAGTACGGCGGAGCTGACTGGCGGATGGGTCATTGGAGATGTCTCGTGGGGCGGAGCGTGTCCCCTTGTGCCCTGGTAATGACTCATGAACCCTGCGGTCCAAGAGCGTGGCCTGGCTACACGGCTGCTGGTTTGGTGGCCCGGGCTGAACGATGTGGTAGGCGTCCGGTGGAGCGGGCCCAGAACGGCCAGCGGGCCGCCAGCGGACCGACCACTGCCGTGTGCATAACCGAGCCTTGGGGTGGGGACGGGTGACGGGCCTGGCCGTGGCCAGTATTGTGTGGCGCAGCGTGCGGTGTAGTGGAGAATGCCAACGCTTGTGACACCGCTCCCGTTGGTGAGCTGCTGTTAACGAGGGCGGCGTTTATACCACGGTTAGCTGGCACTAGAACCGCTGGGAGCATTCATATCCAGCCTATCGGCGATGTGGCCAGCAGTGACCAGTGGCGGAATCAAACACATCAGTAGATAGTCGAGGACGGCGTATGTTTTAACAGGTTGAATTAGGTCGTAGACTGATTTCCCTCTGCTCATCAAAAGTTGGTCGTGTCTGCCGTAGCATGTGTGTGATTATCCCACATTGTGATATGTTGTTGTTCCGTTACGTGCACACGGATCATATCAACACCAATACAAAGTTTTGAAAGGAGTGGTACGCATTCCATTGTGGTTTGAAAGGAGTGGTACGCATTCCATCGTGCACAAGAGCGCCAGTGCTATGCTGGGTTCAAACAGGCGGAGTGCTATGCTGGGTTCAAAGAAGCGGTCTTCGCTGTAGCCTAACGCGACCACGTCGCTGAATATGGCGACATCTGAAAGTGTGCTTATGGACTGGGACGGACCGTGTGATGCTTACCGCCCCAGGTGGCTCAGTCAGGTAAGGTCGTGTTTTCGCGCCGGCTGAATGTGGTGCGCCACGTTACGCCCAACCGTGCCTGGGCATGCACGTGGAACCTGTGAAATTGAACGCGTGAACGTTTGCAGGCGCATGACAGGTGACAGGTGTCAACCAAACTATTTGCAGCGCTAGTCGGTAATGAACGTCTGGAAATTCTCGGACGCCGTCCACTGCCACCGCGTTTGCTCTTGCATCTCGTCATTGGCGATAGAAGGTCTTTGACTGGCACGGGACTCTCCAGCCCTGTTTGAAACAGCTGCCTTTCACCTGAGCGTCCGCACAAGACGTCGGCGGCGTGATGGAAGCGTTAAATTAGCTTCACCTTTGGAATGGACAGCGCTATTTACCAGTGGCGCCGGTAGTGTAGTGGTTGACGCGTCTGCGTTAACCACTGCGCGCCTGGGAAACCAGAGGTATGGGGTTCGATTCTCCGCGTTGCCCGCCCTTCCTGCCAGGGTGAGACGCAGGCGACGCCATGTGGCCTCAGTAGCTGAATGCGTCGTAGAGCCCCAATGACACACAGCTGCGATTTACCACCCAGTAAGCGTTGGAGCCGGTTGCTCATCGCAACAGCGCAGTGGCGCCTCCCGGCGGGAGAGCTTTCAACGAGCCGACAGAGTAACGGGCAACTGAATCCCGGCGCGAGTTCGAAATCACCAAAAGAGCGTGCGGGCAGGCCGCCCTCAATGCCACTCCTATGGAGTCGTTCCCAGTTTTGCATTATGAATCGGGGGCTCATCGCAACTGATGTAGAGCAGCGCAGTACTGTTGGTCGATTCGTTTTGTTTTCGGACTTCAATGCATCTCTTACAACTCCTGATACGATTGCTTTGGAGTCGTTCCGGCGGCATTTTGGAGGGACAGAAGTCCATAATAAGCTCTAGCGGGCATGTAAGTCCAAATACGGCATATTTTGATGACAGCATCAGAGGTATTTTGTGACACTTCTTGCGGTCCCAAGCTGTAATAACGGTAGCATAAATTACAGCAAATGTCAGTCAATGTTGATGCTGACTGAATTATTAGCGTGACTGACGCATTGCGATTTGCCAGAGATATTGATCCCGCCCTGACCAGACCAGTCCCCTTGATCCGGACTTGATCCCGATCCCCTTGATCCCTGACGCCGGACGATGCCGCGCTCGCCCGCGGCATCGCCGAAGTCTCGATAACGCCTAGACAAGAATCCGAACACTACCGATTGTAGTCAGCAGGAGAGCGCTACGGACCGATTGTGGCCTGCAGGAGAGCGCTACGGGCTGATTGTGGTCTGCAGGGGAGTGTACGGACTGATTGTAGTCAGAAGGAGAGTGCTACGGACCGATTGTAGTCTGCGGAGTGCTACGGACCGATTGTAGTCTGCAGGCTACGGACCGATTGTAGTCTGCAGGAGAGCGCTACTGACCGATTGTAGTCAGCAGGAGCGTGCTTTGAACCGATTGTAGTGTGCGGGAGAGTGGTACGAACTTCGTTTTGTTCTGAGTCAGAAATTGGCAAGACTGCGTTATACTCCTGGATCAAGGCTGCTTCCCGAAATGTGAAGCGACGACTTGCAGCCAAATAATATTCGCTAGGTTTCAAAGCCACAGGAATGCATCGGATAATTTATTTCACCAATTACAGCTATCACTTTCATAAAAATAACATTGCGAGCACCATATAGTCAACAGCGTATTATTCCGCGAAGACATACATATAAAGCATTCTCATCGCACGTAATTCCCGGGCAAGCGACGCCAGATGCGCCGCCCGCTGCCGCCCGCTCTGGCGCTGTCGTCGGCGCGGCCCAGATGCGCCTGTCACGGCTCGGCAGGTCGCGGCACGTCTGTCTGCTCCGCGCCGCCGCCGTCTCCGATGATGGCGCGCAGGACACTGCTGCTGCTGGCGGCCGGCTCGGCCGGCTGCTGCTCCGACAGCGACAGCAGCAGGTTGGACGAGGTCGAGCTTTGCCGCGAGTGGCTCGGCGGCGGCGTGGTGCGCGCCGCGGTCGCCGGTATCGGCGACGCCTGCGGGCCGGGGGCAAGGAAGCGTCACGCGCATGCGCGTACTCACAGCACAGCCGAATGCACGCCAGCAGCGTCCGAACACCGCGTAGTGGCAATCTATCTGACGTGAAATCACACGAGTTAGATCTCGCTAGTCCCCCACCTTCCTCTCCCCAGGTACGGTGGAATCTGCGCCGCTCACCCGGGCCGATCCTCCTCCCCGCCCCCCGGGCATGGTGTGGCCGGTGCCGCTCACCTGGGAGCGGTGCGTGCGCGCCTCCGTGCGCCGGACCGCCTCCTGCGCCATCTTCTCCGCGGGCAGCGTGGCCGGCCGGCGCGGCGTCGACTCGGCCTCCAGGAAGCGTACGAACGCCTGGCTGAGCGACGCGCCGGCCGGGCCGGGGCCGGGCGCGCTCGGCGCCGGGTCGAGCCGCGCGCGCGCGCGCTCCTCGCGCGAGAAGTCGAGCACGGTGGCGATGACGCGCAGCACCTCGCGCTCGTGGCCGGCCGGCGCCGCTACGTACCCCACCACCAGGTTCTTGACCAGCGACCTGCGGCGGCGGCGGTGCGGAGGTCAAATCAGGGATCAGACGCCGAGGACACGGTCGACAGCGCACGCCCCCACCCGAGCAGGACACGGGGCGCCGACCAGGCCGCCGCGATGGCAGCAGACGGGCCGCCACAGGGGGCGGCCGGCCAGTTGGAGCTGCAGGGGCATGACAAGCGCCGGACAGCTCCGCAGAATGGCGGACGGCACACAAAGGCTCGCAGCTGCAACTGCGAGCACGGCGAGAAAAACCAGAACTGACGGCAGATTCAGGAGCCCTAAATGGGCCAACCTTTCAAATGTCCCACAACGAAACCACTGGCTGCGAACGGAACGCCGACCGGCCTGGTCATTACTTGTCAACTTTTCCGGACGTGTTGCCCTTGAGCTCCTCCATCTCTGCCTGCAGACGAACCATGGCGTCCACCTTGGCTTCCACTGGAATAGGGCCCGGAGCTGGCGTCAGACGGCAGCGGGCGCACACACCAACCCCTCCCCGACCCGCCCACAGCCGGCGCCGGAGCTGGCGCCAGACGGTGGCGGGCGCACACACTAACCCCTCTCCCACCCACAGCCGGCGCCGGAGCTGGCGCCACGCGGCAGCCGGCGCAAACAACAAACCCCCACAGCCGGTGCCCGTGTAGCACGGCTGTACATGGGTAACACAAACCACGTTAAAAGCGCTTCGAACTTACATCTCTTTGGAAGAACAATGATTCACATCGTGCGCAATCGCAATGTTTCACAATTACTTTGGTTACTTGCAGTATGAATAACAATGACAAATCAATACTTGCTAAGCAATGTTGGATGCACTGCGTGACTTAAGCTACCTTCACCTACCTCGAACAGCCATACAGTTTTGTTGCTTTCGTTACTAGCGTAAGCAGCAGTTTCAGTGATTGTCCGAAGCCCATTCTCGCGCGCTGTCCGCTGTCACTCTTTTATGGGCCGCAGCAAACCCTACTCCTTTTCATATAACCAAGCAGACATCCGCTAACGTACGTGTCATCCCCGGAACAGGCGGGATATTGTTGCATGAGTAATGTGGCTTAAATCATGAGGACAATGTCAACAGTGAGCTTACAAAGCAGCTAGACACAACGACGACAGAATGAACAGTAATCGCGTACGCCTTACATTAAGGCAGACGACAAAACGTCACTCGCAAAATATGGCAGCACATGCCAAACAATTAACACCCTTAACATAAAATATAACAGCGCATGCCGAACAATTAATACAATCAACGCAACATCACAGCACATGCCAAACCATTAACATACGCGAACACTGATGCGGCTACTAGTCAAATTACACAGTATCACGAAATGGCAGAACCCAAAATAAGAGGGCGGGCGGGGCGTGGCACAGCCCGGCTGGCTGAGCTGTTCGACCATGCGAGCCGCGGCGGGCGGACTCTCGGATGCGCAGACGCAGCCGACGACCGTCGCAGAGTCCGAGCATTGCTTCGACACTGAGATCGAGTCATCCAGTACCTGAAGTAATACTCAGATCTACGCAGTCCGGGGCGGGCAGCCGGCCCCCATGCCAGGCCGTGCGTCGTCGCCGGACGGCGTGCAGATGCGGCGCGTTCGCTCGCGGGGCGCGCCATTCACACCCGCGTACGCGCGGCGCGCGCTCCGAGCGTGCCAACGGCCGACTACGAGCAGACGGCGCCATTCGGGTGCGACTGACAATGAGCGCATGCTGACGCCTACGATATCGAAATAAACCGGGCGAGTGTACCGGCGTCGTGCTGGGCGTGAGGTCGCCGATCGCCAGGGGCACGAGAGGGGGAGGGGGGGGGGGGGTAGTTAGTCACATGAAGTGCTTTACCGGGGGTGTGACCTCTTGGACAGGCCAGGGGCATGCATGTCAGTGAGTTACGGGATGACGAGCGGTGGTTACTACGAGACACATACACTGTACACAAAGCACGAATAGCAGTGGTAAGAGCGGGCTATACACAGACAAACGTGCTCAAAACAGTTGGGACACCGAGCGAGTTCCTTGTTTGACCCCTCTCGGAAACCAGTCTGGACGGCAGATGAACCGCCTGATATCGTTTACGTTAGTTCAGAGGCTGACCGAGTCCACGGTGCTCCACAGCCACCACGTGAGAACTGCGACTTGGTTCACCAACACGTCACTGACTTCCCTTCACCAAAAGCATCGTAGCTTACAACTGAACAAAGCGCGCTGGCCGCTTTTTGCACGCACCAGAGGCCAGGACCACGGCCTGAGCAGCGGTCTGCGATGTGTGCAGCCGCCGGATTGCGAAGCCAGCGACCGATTCATATGTACAGAGACAGAGACAACGCCTGGGCCGTCGCATGGCAACGGACGGCGCGGACCGGACCGGACAGCTGTCCGCCGCCGCGCCGCGCCGGACAGTCGCGGCGGGTGGCCACAGAGAGCGAGAGCGAGGAGCGCCGGCGGTAGCGGCGGCAGCAGCAGTGGCGGCGGTGGCGGCGGCGACGGCCGGACGGACGGACAGCGCAGAGCGAGCGGGCCGGGCCCGAGACGCACCCCACACGGTCCGCCGAGTCGGCATCGCTCAGCGTTACCATGTGAGATTAGCCCCGCGCCGGCACGGTCCGTGGCGCGTGCAGCAGCGGCGGCGGCGGCGCGCGGACACGGACACGGGTGCAGCGGTGGCGGGCGACGGGCGCTGCGTCGGCGACACATGCGGCCGTACGCAGACCGGGGGGGGGGGGGGGGGGGGAGTGTGGCACGTGACCGGGCCGCCGGAGCCAGCCCGGACATAAACCGGGGCCGACTCATCCCGACAGCGGGTGGGAAGGGGCCGACTGGACGACACTGATAACCAGGTCACTAAAGAAATGCGAATTAGAAATGTGCATCAGCTAAATCCGGCCAGAGAACCGATCTATTGGCGAACTTTCACAATCACGGCCAATAGTTTAACACTGTCTTGAACGACAATAAATCCTAGTTTTTGCATCTCAAAAAGAGAAAGCAAGGATCATGATGTTTGTTGGTCCACAGGCGTTTCCCTGAGAGGCCAATTCGTACCCGGACCCGCAGCCACCACGGCCGTCTCAGGGATATGAAGTATACCGCGCCTCTTGCCGACACCAGGAAAAGACCACATCACTCAGCACGCGGCCCAAGACCATGCACGCATGCAGGCAAGCAGGCAACTACAGCAGGGAGGGCGCAGCGGCGCGGCCTCGGCCTCCATCCGTGCAGCAGCGGCCGGAGCGGGGCAGCGCAGGAGGCGGTCACGGCGGGATGGCGGCGCTCGGAGGGCACGTAAGCGGAGCGGTGGCCAGAGGGGGTGCCACGGCAGGCCTGGACACCCGACTGACGGGGCTATCGCTGCTCGGACGCTAAGGGTCGGTGGCGAGCGGTGAGCTTCGCCGCCTTGAGAGCGCGCAGCTGACACCGACGCTCCTGCGTGATGAAACAACGGAGGTTGCGCGCAAGGCTCATTTCTCGGGCCTCCGTGCACAAAGCAGGAACGAGATATTAAGCCAAGCATGAGGCGATGTAGATCACACTAAAGCCAAATGTCGTATGACAGCAAGCGTTCGGTAACTAACTCGGAGACCAACTGCAGGCGATCTGCTGAGCCCCAGGTGAGGTGAGGTCGGGTCAGGTGACATGCCGGCACCCAGCTCGGGTTGCACATATACCAGTCAGGTACCTGGGCTTAGTCAAGTCATCCCAGAATTACCTGCTGATATTTGTACACGCCCAGCGGACAGCAGCGCCTCTGGTGGAGACGTCCCGAACTGGCCGTCGCAGCTGCCAGCCGCGCCGAAGCCCCGCCACGGAGCTGGTCGCTCATGCCCGCGCACACCCGAGCTCGCGCCACACCACGGCCCGGCGCATCACTCGAGCGACGGCCGGCGGCGCCGCGCGCGCCCCGCCATCGTACGGACGGGCAGGTGTCCGCCGCTGCCCTCGCATAAGCCGAGCCCAAACACGCACACACACGCACCAGCGCGGCGCGGCCGACAGGGTCGGCCGTGCGGGAGCAGCACGCCCCACGGGTGGCGGGCCAGGTCACTGGGTCACAACCCACCACACCCGCAGGAGGTGGTGGGTCACGACCCACCACACCCGCAGGAGATGGTCGGTCACGACCAACTACACCCGCAGCAGATGGTGGGTCACGACCCACCACTAACGCAGGAGATGGCGGGCCAAGGCCCACTACACCCGTACCAGACGCGCCGGTTTATGAACCGCCACAATGCAACGGAATAATTCATGACCCACTACAGCTAATGTAGGGTACATAAATTTATCAACTGCTGTGCCAATGCAGGGTATGGAGATTTATGAACACCGAACCAATGCAGAGAAGTCATCACTGACCTGCCCCAGAAATGCTGGGCCCAGTGCTGCAATGCGTGGCAGTGATTCATGACCCCAAAGGACAATGCAGGGTGCAGCAGGTCATGGCCCAGCACAGCACCGCAGCGTGCCGCGGGACACGGCCGACGGCCTCCCCGGCCACCTACCGTCCGCCTTCAGAGCCACTATCAGCTCCTCCTTGCGATCTAGCTGCTCGTTGAGCCGGTTCGCTGCGGCCAGACCCTCGCTGGCTTCCTTCAGTTGGGTCTGAAGACGGAGCGCGGCTATCAACAACGACGCACCGAGACAGACAACACAAGCCAGCAACCACAACGACGCGAGTCTCCGCCGGAAATTAACACCATAACAGCCATTCATTACGGAACACCTGGACCCCTAGTGCTTCCTCGTAAGCACACCGATCCAGGGGCTGCCCCCGACAGCATATGGGGACGCCATGGTGCGGGCAACTGACGGCTGGGAGGGCCCACATGGTGGGCGAATGCCGGCGCGCGGTGTATACGGGCCTTGAGCGCGTCCACGTGCTGTGTCAGTTGCGCCGTCTCCCCGCTGGGCGGCGCTGGTGGCCATCTCGATCTCTCGCCGCTTGTCGCGCTGGAACTGCTCCAGCACACGCTGCAGGTTCGTCAGCGAGTGTGTGACGTCATCCAGCTGCAGAGTGACGTCATCACGCTGGTGGGAAACCACCGTCAGCTGCTCCTGGAGTGACTCGATCTGCTGCGAGGCAGCCTCACTGGAAGAAGGGCATCCCTCCAATCAGCAGGGCTTCCGAAATGAATCTAAGCACTGCAGTGCGGGGCTTTAATGGTGGTGTACGCGAAGTGAAGCCACAGGAATCACAACGAAGCATGCCACACAACCGAGTGTCACACAAGCAACGACGACAGCTGCACCGTCAGAGAGTGGCCCCGTGCAGAGCTGGCCGGCGGGCCTGCGCACCGGCGGGGAGAGCCGGTACCTCTCCGCCGTCAGGTGCAGCTCGCTGCTGAGTCGCTCGCGCAGCGCCGCCGCGCGCTGCTCGGCGTTCAGCGCATCCTGCGTGTAGTTCTCCTCGATGGCCACCAGGTGGTCGCGCAGTCGGCGCAGCTCGACCTGCAGCCGCCGCTCGGTCTCCTCCTGCTGCGCCGCCTGCGGGGCGCGCCGCTGAGAGTCAACAGGTGCGCCGACTGGGTGCGGCTGGAGGACAGCCGCGTCCGTTGGCCCAGTCACGGCTGGCACGCGCCAGCAACGTACTGAGTCATGTGAACACCATCGGCAGACTCGGCAGATAGCCATAATCATACTCTACAGGAAAACGGCACAGATCCAGGTTAATTGAGTTACCTGCACGGTGAATTGACAACGGGCGCGAAATACTTCCTGAGCGTTAGAGCTCACTGCTGCCAAAGCAACTGCAATCAACGCTAACCACAATTAAAGGGCTAATATGAACTATAAGCGCTCCAACTTCGAGCTGTGCCAGCCCGCATTCAAACCAGCATCCATCCCCACGCACCTGCTGCCGCAGATCCTGGATGGCCGCGTTACGCTCCTGCAACTCGATGAGCAGCTGGTCCTGCGCCGGCCGCAGCTGCGAGGCCTGCGCCAGCGCCTCGTCGCGAGCGCGGCGCGTCTGCGCCAGCTCGGAGGCCACCAGCTGCAGCTGGGCGGTCAGCTGGTCGTGCTGCTCAGCGCTGTCCCGCAGCTCGGCGGCGCGCGCCTGCTCGGCGCCGGCCTGCGCCGCCTGCAGCCGCTGGATCTCAGCGTGGTACTGCAGGCTCTCGGCGTGCTTCTGGCTGAGCGCCGCGATCAGCTGGTGCCGCTCGGTGAGCCACACGTCTCGCTCGGCGGCCAGCTGGCGACGCGCCTCTGCCTGCTCGTCCAGCTGGCGGCGCAGCTCGTCGGCCGACTCCAGCAGGCTCGAGAGGCGGCCGGGGTCCGGCGACGCCTCCGCCTCCGCCTCCACCTCGTCCACCTCCTTGGTATCCACGTCTTGGCGCTCCTTGTCCGACGCGTCTGCCGGCGCCTCAGTGGTTCCAGCTTGAGAAACCTCCGCTTTGGTGATGAGATCCGCCTGCTCCGACGACTGCCTGCAGGTCTCCAGTTCGGCCTCCAGCTGGCGACATTTCTCCTGCGAAGTGAGCAGCTCCCCCTTGTGCTCCGACAGCTCTTGGTGCACACTCTCGAACTGGCGTATCACTTCTGAGTTCTTGGACTTCTCTTCTTCGATCTGCAATATGAGCTTCTCCATCCGCCTATCCGACTCTTGGATGGACATATTTAGTTTGTCCTTTTCTGACAATGCGTTGTCATGTTGTTCTTGCATCTCTTTCTCCATAATGCTTACTCTACTTGACAAAGTTTCCCTTTCCAGACGGACCGCCGCGAGCTCGGCGTGCAGTTTTGAAAGTTCTACAATTTCCTCAGCACATTCTGCCGCTTTCTTTTCCTCATTCCTGAGCCTGACTCTCAGCTCCGCAAGTTCGGCGTCTTGTATCTGCAGTTTGATGTCTAGCTCCTCCTTCTCGTACCGCAGCTGCTCTTCCTGTTCGTTGCGGCCGTCAGCCGCGTCCAGCTGCTCCTGCAGCATCAGCGCCCGCTGCGCCGCCTCGTCGCGCTCCAGCCGCGTCTCCTCCAGCTGCCTGGTGAGCAGGTGCCTGTCGGCCGCCAGCCGGTCCAGCTCCGGGTCGGGCTCGCGGCTCCTAGCGTCGGCGCTGTCCGGCGCCGGGTCGGGCGTCTGGCGGAGTCGCGTTACCTCCTCCTCCAGCTCGGCCACGCGCTCGGCGTCCCTCGCTGATCGTCTCCAGTTTGTCCGACGAGCCGGAGCACAGCAGCTGCTCCTGCTCCAGCTCCTGGAGCCGCTCCTGCAGCTGGACCCGGCCGCGCCGCTCCTGCTCCAGCTGGCGGCCCGTCTCCTGCAGGCTCCACTGTAGCTCCTTCAGACTCGTCTCCAACGAGTCGAGCAGCGCAGCCGTGCACGAGTGGACGCGTATATCTCCTCAGAGTTGAACAGCGTCATTATTTCGAGCAGGCGAATGGCAATTTGCCGGTTCTCGGCGGCAACGGGCTCCGCCGTGTCCAGCTGCGCATCCTGCTCGTCCCTCTCCGACTCCAGAGACTCCACTCGCTCGGTCAGACCTTTGACCGTGTCCTGCAGCGTGTCGTTCAGCGACCGAAGCTCCGAGCAGCGCTCGCTGGCTTCGGCTGCGCGCCTCTGTTCCGCCTCGAGCTGTGTCTGCAGATTCTGGAGAGAGGTGATCGCGGTCTCGTTACCCGAGAAATGCTGGCCGTTTTCCGTCTGTCCTTCGACGGCCGAAAAGTGGTGATCAGCAGTATTTAGGTCAGCAGTTTTTATTCGGGACAGTTTCGGCTTCCAGTTCCAAGTTCATTGCTTCAAGTCCACGATCCGACTAAGCAACGCTTCCTGGCCGCCATGCGAGGAATCGTTCATTGTCTGGGACTGTTCTGAGGGCGCTGCGCTTAAATGATATAGATTCTCTTCACGACCACTCCCTCGTTTTCGAATTTAGACAAACGCGTCTTCAGGCCAGCCATTTCTTCATTCACTGCTTTATGACTTTGCACGTTCTCGCTGATACTGGTCTGAAGGGTGTCATTTGAGCTTGAAGCTCCATGTTCTGTGCGTTCATTTTTTCCAAAGCATCCTCCGATTTCTTTAGAATGAGAACGGTAGCCTTCTGACCATCCTCAGCACATTTCAGAGCCCTCTTCAGCTCATCCACTTCAGTCATGAGCTTAGCCTTCTCCGCACTCTTTTCGCGCAGCTCCAGCATGGCCTGTTCTCCCGCTTCCTTCAAAGTAGCCACCTCTACTTCCCTCGCCCTGCAGCAGTTCTTCTCTCAATGCCGCTACCGCCTCGTGCTCTTGTAATGCCTCAGTCACTGAATCTTTGCTTACTGTCAGTCGGATAATTTCAGCATCTCTCTCCGCAATCTTTTGCTCCAGCTCGCATTTGGCCTTTTCAAACATTTGTTTATCTAGCAAATGCTGCTGTATTTCCTCTTTGGTGGCCGACTCTGTCTCTTTTACCAACAAAGCAGCTTCTCCTTCCTTCTGTCGCAGCTTCTCCTGCAGCTCATCCCTCGCTGATTTCAAAGAAGTAGCCTCCAGCTCCTTCTCCAGCAGTTGCTGTCGCAGCTCGTCTTTCAACGCCGTCAGTGAGGTCGCCTCTCTCTCCCAATTCTGCAGCTTCAAGAGCAGCTCTTGACCACCTGTTGACTCCTCTTGCAGTTTCTCTGCAAGCTCGTCTCTTGCTG
This sequence comes from Pollicipes pollicipes, assembly GCF_011947565.3. NCBI lineage: Eukaryota > Metazoa > Arthropoda > Thecostraca > Pollicipedomorpha > Pollicipedidae > Pollicipes > Pollicipes pollicipes. Next base: position 44,987,546 of record NW_023596420.1, on the reverse strand, counting down.
ATGTCAGGGAAGATGTCTCCTGCTCTTTCAGTTGCAGCTTCTTCAGCAGCTCATCTCTTGCTGATGTCAGGGAAGCAGCCTCTTGCTCCATCTCTTGCAGCCTGTTTTGCAACTCATTTTTAGCTGTCGCCAGTGTAGTCGCCTCCCTCTCCCACTCTTGTGATTTAAGTAGCAGCTCATCGCTAGCCGTCGACTCTTTCTCCCGCACTTTCTCCTGAAGGTTATCGTTTGCTGACAGCAAAGAAGTGGTTTCTTGCTCCTTCTGTTGCAGTTTCTCCAGCAACTCATCTCTTGCTGACGTCAGGGAAGCAGCCTCTTGCTCCATCTCTTGCAACCTGTGTTGCAACTCATCTCTAGCTGTCGCCAGTGCAGTCGCCTCCCTCTCCCACTCTTGTGATTTAAGTAGCAGCTCATCGCCAGCCGTCGACTCTTTCTCCTGCACTTTCTCCAGGAGCTCATCTCTAGCTGACAAAAGAGACGCCGCTTCCTGCTCCTTCTGCCGCAGTTTCTCCAGCAGCTCATCTCTGACTGACGTCAGGGAAGCAGCCTCCTTCCCCTGCAGCTTCAGTTTCTGGACCAGCTCATCCCTGGCCTGCTCGAGCAGACGGGCGTCCTGCTGGCTCTTCAGCAGCTGCTGGCCCAGCTCGTCGGCGGCGGCCGCCCGTGTCGTCGCATCAGCGTGCAGCCGCTGCACCTGGTCTGTAACGGAGGCCGGGCGGCCGTGAGTCAGCAGCGCCGCGCCCCAGGTGCGCCGTCGGCGCCGCCACAGGTGCCGCGCGTCACAGCCGCAGCTGCGGCCGCCAGCCGCGGCGCCGCCGCACCGAGCGCTGCCGCCCGGCCGCAGGGCGCGCTCGGGGTGGGACGACGGCCCGGCTGCACGGCCGCGCCGCCGCCGACGGGCACGACTGTGAGCGCCGCCTCCGGCGTTCGGGATCTGGGCACGCCAAGCACGGGAACAGGCAAGAACTCGCGGCGGACCGCTCGCGCCGGCAGCCGGGCTGGGGCCGCGGCCCTCGGCGTCAAGCGTCATTAGAGCCGATAGCGTATCGCCGCGTCCAAACACGATAGGCGCGTCGGTCGATTCATTAGGGCGCAGTAATCTGACCACAGGGCCCCGCCCGCCTGCCAGCGGTACTCGGGTATTCAGGAAAGCTTATCGTCAGCGTGCTCGGGAAGGCCCGCGCATCTGTCGGCGTACCCCCTTCTGATGCGTTCAGGTCACTGAGCGACCCCAACACGAAGCTTCGCCTACACTTCCAACTAGGTTTGATTAAGCTACTCGGCGGATCATTTTCGCTCCTTTGAAATGTAGCCAGCGCCCTCTGTGCTCTGGAGCGGCGGTTCTATGCCCTCGTAATGATGGGATGGAAACGGGAGGAAAACCGGAGCGTGCGTTCATTTCCGACTAAATCGCTCTTACCATTGGCCGCCTGGTTTTGAACGTCGAGTTCCTTGAGGCTGGCCAGCAGCTCGTCCTTCTCGACAACCAGCTCCTGCAGCCTGGCGCTGACGCTGTCCCTCTCAGCATACACATCTTGCAGGCTTTTGAGCAGCTGGTCGTTCTCAGCCGTCCGCTCCTGCAGGCTGGCACTGAGTGCCTCTCCCTCAGCAGTGATCTTCTGCAGACTGGTGAGCAGGTCCTCGTTCTCGGTGGCCAGCTGCTTCAGTCGGGCGCCGACCGCGTCCGCGTCGGGTCCGGCGGCCACCGGCTGAGCGGCGGCACCGCCGTCGGGCGCGTCACGCACCGCCTCGTCATCGCCCTGCGGCCGGTGACAGCGCCGTCAGCACCTGCCCCGTCCTCCCTCCCTCTCTCACCGCGACGGGGTGTCACGCTACTGAGAACTCCGAGGGGAGCACGCGTCATCGAAGCCTACGAACAGGAAGACACGCCGAGATAGGGACGCACGCCACTGAGCCGTCTAGAAACGGAAACAAATCACTCAGCCCTGCAAACAGGCAGACACGTCACTGAACCCTCTGGATAAGGAGGCATGTCACTCAGTCCCCTGGGCAGGTAAACACGTCACTGAGTCACCTGAACAGGGAAACACGACAATCGATACTCGACACAGGGATTCAGGTCACCGAGCTCTCCAGACAGGGAGGCATGTCACAAGGCCCGGGAAAAATGCGTCTGAGTCCGCTAGATCAGGAAGTAGCTATGTGCATGCTTTTGAACACTTGCTGCTTTTGCCGCTTTTGCTTTTGAACATAGACGGATGTCGGCATTGGACCGCATGCTCCAGTGTTTTGCTTTGGACATAGAATTCGATAGTAATTTGAACTGTGTGCCCACTCTTCCCTTACCTCCAATTAACAACTGAGGGAACGCAAATGGCCCCTCGCGTACAAAAACAGCACGCCACTGTGCACAAACGATAACAATCTGGATCACGTTTCAGTCTAAAACGTTAGAGAAACATAAACCCAAGGCCAGAGATCGAAAGCCAATAAAAGGCCTGCCGTCTCGGACGGCACGTGGCCGCGACAACACCGCCAGCTGTCGCCTGCCACACAGTGGCACCACTTGACGCAGCTGATATACTCCATCTGCATTTGCTGCCGAGCCTGGGCCGCACTGTCAGCTGATAAAACATGCGGGCTGCATTAATGGATACAGGTGTGCACCGGCTCACCGATCGATTGAGGCAGAGCGCCCGCTGGTCGGGACGGGGAGGGGGCCGCCCGCACGGTGCCCCGCCGCCCTCCCCTGGTACGGGCCGCGATATTGGTGCGGGAACGCATCACCTGGCGCACAGCGCTATCTTATCGAGGGCGACGGCGGCGGCGGCGGCGGCGGCGGGGCGACGAGCGTGTGGCCGCCGCCATCCGACGCCACGCCGACCCATGACGTCACGGCCCCTGGCGTCACAGCCCAACACCAGAGGGCGCCGGGCCTCGACGCGCCGACAGACCGGCCCGAGGATCACGTGCCACTGAGCGACGCCAACACCAAATGTGTGGGAAGGGCATGACAGAAAAATATACGTAAAAGCTGGGTGGCCCAAACACAAGCGTTTGTTTCGCAGTGCCCGGCACCGTGCTGCTCACCTGCCGCGAGCCTGCGGTGTCGGCCGAAGCCCTGAGCTGCTGCAGCTGCTGCTGGTGGCTGTCCTGCAGCGCCGACAGCTGCTCCTGGTGCCGGTCCACGGCCTGCTGCAGCTCCGCCTCCAGCTCCTGGCGAGAGGCGGCGCCCTGGTCAGGACCGTCGCGCCCGGCGGGCCTCGCCCAGGTCTGGTCCGCCCGGCCCGAATCAGCGGACTATCGGAGGTGCGGCGGCGGATACAAAGGCTCGGGCCACCGGCGGCATGCAATGGCCGCCAGGGACCACTGCAAAGGCGAGGTAATTCACCCCGTCCAGTAATCTGGGCGCCAAGGCCGGCATGTTAGGCCGCCACGAAAGCGTTCATCACGTGCCAGCGCTGCTCGTAAACATCTCAGGACGATAAAAGCTGCACTTCCACCTCACGCAACACGCAAGAAGAAAACAGACGGCGGCGCCTCTCGCCGGGGCTCGGCTGAGCGTGGGGCAGGGTGAGGCGCACCGGGGGAGGCCGCCAGGCTCCCGCACCCGCGCCCGCACCCCGCGGTGACGTCATCGGTACGGTCACCTGAGTCACCGGACCACAGTCACCCACGCCAGCCACCGGCGGAAAGGTCGGCGAGTCGGCTGACGTCGGGGCGGTGCCGGCGGGCCGGCGGCCGGGCGGCGACCGCCCGCCGCGCCGCCACGTCACGCGCGGCCGGGGGCGTACAGTGCGCTGACTCAGAGGTCGGGCTGCGGCGGAGCGACGTGGCCACGCGGTCCGGTCCGGCTCCGACGCGGCGCCGCGCCGACCCGACCCGACTCGACCCGGCTCGGCTCGGCCGGCCACCTCGGGAGCGCCGGCTCCCAGCGGCGGCACAGCCCGGCCGCTCCGGTCACGCCCGGGCTCGACGCGCTGACAGGCGCCGCCGCGGGTCGGCTGGGCCGAGACGGGCAACGCTCGGCGCCGCGGGCGACGGCGGGCCAACCTAAGAGCAGCCCCTCCCCAGTCTGGCACGGATGCGCGGCCCGTTAGTCAGTGGCGACTAACGAGAGTGCTTCCGAGCATGCCGGCCGAATCAGAAAAGGAGACGTTTTCCATCAGCACAATGCGCGGGGAGAATGCAACGAAGCGATGAAGCAACAAGTAAAAAGGCCGCTTTTTACACAACAGCGGAACAAAAAGACATAAAACTGGTCTTTTGGAACAGCCAAGCTAGTGAGGGGACACGCAGCCACCAAGTGTTGTCACAGCTCCACCTGGTGGGATGGCTGGAGGGAGGTTATCTGGAAGGCAGTCGGAAAGGCTAAGGGAACAAGCTTCAACTAAGGCCAACAATCTGCCGCCGGGTCAGTGGACGCGCGGTACTTTGCCACACTGCTGAACAATCGCTCAAATTTGAATAGAATTGATCCACGCGTGAAATGGCAGCGTAATTATAACGTCGCGGCGCCCGAGGCAATGTTTAGCCGAGTCCCAGAGTGCGTCATTAGCACAGCAGGTGCTGAAAGGGACGTAATGACTGCGACCGCACGGCTCGGATTTCAGGCAACCAACGAACGCTGAGAGGAGTGGATGCCTGCCTGGAGGGGGCGGGGGGGGGGGGGGGGGGCGTAATAATGTACGGGGGTGGAGGACAACCATCATTGTGACACATGACACATGGACGGAGAACACAGACTGATATACTCCGACAGTGGTGCGGGCAGATTAGAGGGAGGCCGCCGCGGCCACTGTCCCGAAAAGGTATCACATCCAGGGAGAGCCGGAGCTTCAGTGTGCGGGAAGAGAGCCAACATCTCTCCAGGGGGAACTGCAAGCTCTTTTGCGGTGACAACGACCACCGCATGGTGCGAGAACCCGCACAGTTCCACAGCGAGGGAGCGGACCACTTTCCGGAGGGGGGGGGGGGGGGGGGGAGGGGAGGGGAAGGGTGCGCCGCCGCGCTACGGGTCGACGGTCGAGGGTCGACGCTCCCGGCCGGAGGTTCACGAGGAAAAAGGCGGCGGCGGCGGCGGCGGCGGCGGCGGCGGCCGCACGGCCAGACAGACCTTCAGTCCGCCGCAATTTCTGGCGATTTTTGCAGCAAACCGGTCGGTCGGGTTGTCGGCTGTAGAAAAACGGCGGCCCGCCGCTGGGCGCGCCGTGACGTGACAAGGACAGGGAGGCTGGCGCCGCCGCCGGACCGCTGGCGGGCACGCGCCGCGCGTCCAACGGTCGCCGGTGCCGATCGGTTTCGCAACTCAATCTGGCCGGCCGTGCCAGCTCGGCCCGGCAACTGGAGTGTACAGCCGGCCGTGGGAGGGGATGCCAGCTGCGCTGGCCCCGGCCCGGACCGGCCCGGAGGCCGGCCGGCCCAGCCCCCGCCGCCACGCTTAGCTCCGCTGCGCCTGCGTTCCTCCCCCGTCAGTCCACCCACGCCGTCCGGTGCCTTGTGTGGCAGCACGGCGGCAGAGGAACGCCCGTCCAGCCGGCCATGGCGACCGCTGCCGGGCGAACGGCGAGCCGCCAGCGCCGAGCCTGCCACGTCGGCAAAGCTGTTTGGCACGGCGAGCTTGGTACACAGCCCCCGTGCCGACACTGGAGCCGAGCCGGCCCGGTCCGCCGCCGGCCGTGTGTGCCGCCCGGCGCACGCCGCCGCGCATGCTCCTGCGATGCGCACGGCGCGGTTGGCGGGGACACCGGCCGACGCCGGACCGCCGGCCGCTGGTCCGCGCGACGTGCGACGGCACACGTGCTGAGGCGCGCGGCGCTGCGGGCTGAGACTCGCTGCGTGTCCGCTTCGGAACCGCGCGGGCCGACCGGCTTACACCGGCGACGTGCCCTACGGCCCCTGATCTCCCACGAAGGGTACAGCGCAAATTAGCCCAAGTTTTCCAAACACCACGTGATGAGCGGATTGGAAGGCATTATGCATCTCGCCAGATACATGCCGACAAATGCGGTGCGTGATTTGTGGCTGGTAATTCCGATGGGACTAGAACAAAGACTGTGGAAGAACATGACGTTGATCCTCATGTGCCTGCCGGAAAGAGCATGGTTCAAGCACATGACACCTTGCAACGGAACGCCATCCGTCAACCGCGGAGGGTCGGTCCGAGCTCGACGGTGGGTCATGTGTCAATTACGCGTACCGGTGCCCCCTGACATGTGTCCGGAAAAGAGGACAAAGGGAGCACGCTGGCGGGCTGACATTTCGCGGCGGTCGCCGTGTCCTCCGCAGCCGGAGATGCCGAGCGTGCCACGTGGCCTGGTCCGAGACGGCAGCAGGCGGACGTGATACGGCGACGGCGTGATGTCGGCGTCAGGGTCCGGACGGGCCTGAGCCCAGGGTCCGGACGGCGCCGCGGGCCAAGCAGAGCCGCGGGGCGTGCCGGCGGGTGACAACACCAGGCAGGCGGGGGCTGCGCCGGTCGACGCTGCCCCCCTCCCCCCTCGCCCTCGAGGCAAGGCGTCCGGCTCTCCAGCCGTACCCGCGACTTTGCCCGCGGAGCCGCGTCAAATGCTGAGCTCCTTTCGCCACGGGTGGGCCGCGGCACGCCTCGGACCGCGTGAAGTGGCGCCCCCCCCCCCCCCTCCCTGCATGCGGGGCGCCGGCGCAGGGGCGCGCGCTGCACCAGCCGCCGGCTCGGCCCCGAGCGTGATGGCACGTTTTGTCGGCGCACGTGCCGCAGCTCGTGGCCCAAAGCGCACGGACGTGCCAGTCAGCCCGCACCATTGTCCGCGCACAGGTAAACGGGCGTACAGCATTGTCGCTGGTGTTTGGGACCAGGAACGCAGCGCCACCGGCAAACCCCCGCCACCGCGGCCATTGTGGCGCGACGGCTGTCAGAGGACGCGACGTGCGCCCGTCCGCGTGCCGGCGGCGCCCGCCCGCCGGCCGAGACCGGCCGACTGTCTCGCCGCCGGCCGCGGCTCCGTCCACAGCGCGCGAGCGGCCGGCCGAGCGACGCGCGGCGTGCTGGATCGCGGAGCAGAGGTCGGCACCGCCGGCATCCGGTCCCTCACCGGCCGCGGCGCCGCCCAACAGCGGCCGTGAGCTGCTATCCCGAGACTCTCCCGAAATACGTCACGTCAGCAGCAGAGGCGCGATCATAAGGCGCGATCATACCCGGCAACTCTACCGAGGCTTGGCACCGACAGGCTTAATCCGCAATTGATTAATTGCACTGTGCATTGGCCTGCTCCAGCGCTACCTCAATGCTCACAAAAATACCAAGACTCCACCAGAGTAATTTTCAACAGCCCGATCCCATTAATGCCAACGGGAGATGCGTCACGGAAAGTAACCGTCGTGTCGGTGACAAACACCGCGACAGATTACCAAGAGCCGGCAGCCACTAATACCCGTGTGACGTTAACTTTTCCATACCTTGTATCTGGCTTTTAAAATTGCGTAGAGCATGCGATGTTTCAACCCAAGATCCGACACTCCGCAAGCATTTAACAAAAACCAGCATAGCGCAGCATTCAGCCCCGAGATCCGAGGAGTGTTGCCCTGCGGCGGACGTGACGTCACAGGTTGCCCCGCTTACCTGGACTCTGGCCTGCAGCCGGCCGCGGTCGGGAACGCCATGGTGGTCGGGCTCCGCCTGGAACACGACAGGAGCGGCCGGTCAGTCGCGCCGCGCCACCGCACGCCGCAGATCGTACGGATGTGTGTCGGCGGCGGGCGAGGCGCTGCGTCACCGACCTCACATGCGGCACCGCCGGCCGGACGGGCGCGCCGGCTCCCGGCACTCATTCCGCACACTCCCCGGACACGGCACCGTCCGTCGGACGGGCGCGCCGGCCCCCGGCACTCACTCCGCGCCCTCCTTGGCACACTGCATCAAGACACGGCCCGGAGCCAGGCACACTCACACAGACACAGCCCGGCGGACGACACAGTCCCCCCAGACACGGCCCGGCGGACGGCCACACTCCCTCGGACACGGCCCGGCGGACGGCACAGTCCTCCCAGACACGGCCCGGCGGACGACACACTCCCTCGGACACGGCCCGGCGGACGGCACAGTCCTCCCAGACACGGCCCGGCGGACGACACACTCCCTCGGACACGGCCCGGCGGACGGCGACAGGACGACGGCTCTCGTGGGCGGACCCGTCCCCGGTCCGTGCCCCCCCCCCCCCCCTCCAGCCGGCCGCCGGTCGGGGCGGCACCGTCACGAGCCGGTGGCCGGTCACGGTGGGGCCCACAGACGTCGCGGCCGGAACTGCCAGCACGCCCCGGCGGGGCAGCGCCTCACAATAGCTGCCGCCGGTGCCCAGGAGAGCATCCGCCGCACCTGAACAGCGAAAACTTCAGGTGGCGTCGAGGGCAATCCGCCGTGGGAGTCGCACTGGCCATTCGATGCCGGCCGGACAAAAACGTCATTGCGGTGTCACAAGTCTGCGCCCTAAGCCAGGGAATGCTCTGGACCAGTTTGGTCGGTGTATGAATTAGGGTCTACGCCTCGTTAGTTGGAAAATGTCCGTTTTCAGATCAGGTATATCCGTGCGATGAGCAATTTGGTTAACATCCTGAATGGACATGATAACTGAGTATATACTACAATGAAATACCCATTCAGATGCTGCTTTCCACAGCAGGAAACTATGACACACGCTTTCAAACGTGTGCAAGTCAAGACCACCTCCCCCGGGCTATGTACATTGCAAGTCGCTCACAGATTCCTCACTGATAACGTCACTAGATTCCAACGCTGGGACACCGGAACTCACTTAAAGATGTGGGGGGGGGGGGGGGGCAACGACAACTCTTGAGCAATATTCCTTGTCACGTAACACAAAAGTGTTCATGATAAAAAGGACAGATGGAATGGGAACACTGCGTTTTCCATAATTCTGCACGGTACTAGTCACAGCTTGGCTACGGTGCCCTTCATGAACTGCATACAGGCCATAGGCAGCCGCACCGCCGACACAACGCCGGCTCCAACAATGCTCGCTGCGGAGGAGCCGGCGGCCGCAGCCGGAGCCGGAGCCCCAGCTGGTGCCGGTGAAGGGGACGGCGGCGGCCGTGGCCGGCCATGGCGCCGCGTGCGGCGTGCGGCGTGCGGCGTGCGGTGTGCGCGTGTTTTCAGCCGGCACGTCGGTCGACGGCGGCGTTTTTCCCCGGCAGACGGCTGATCCCATAATGAGGGGTATCGGCTGACACGTCCGTGTACGGGCGTGAACGGGCGGCCGGCCGCACGTGAGCGCACATACGCCGTGCGCCGTGCCGCCCCACCGCATTGTGCTCCGGGGCCAGCAGCGGCAGGTCCGGGGCTGGCGGTGCCAGCACTGCAGCGAGACGGCGGCAGCGACAGGGGAAGGACCGCGACCTGGGCGGAAACAGAAGCAGGGGCGAGCCCCGGCTCCGGGCACGACCGCGGCCGGCTCGCTGCAGCAGTACTGAGTCAGGGCAGCAGGCTGGAGCCAGCAAGCTGCCAATCCTTTTCGATGCCGATATCGAAAAAGGGAGTTTATGTATCCTGACCTTAGCCCAGTTTGGAAAAAACATTGGTGAATATTGCAACTTTGCGCAGGAAGAAAAGGCTGCGGCCCTCCATTGTGGAAACGTCCCTACGCGCATGCTGTTGAGGGCTGTTCTCGAGCTGGTATGATCATGCAGTGACCCAATTCGGTACCAACTCATAAATGAACGAAACTGGGACATAAACGGGAACAGCCCCTCGTTTGTCGCCAGCTCTGTCAAAACATCCGGTCAAGTTTTATGTGTAAACATTTTTTTGTCATAATGCACTTATTCGTTATTTCATGTACGCCGAGCTGACTCCACGGGACCATGTCATTCACTGCCATGAACCTGAACTGACAACTAAATGCATGGCGACGAAGCAAAAGCGCTTCCACAGTAAGATTTACCGGCTTTTTTGATGGACTTCATGTCATTTCATTGGTTTCGCGCATCTATCCTGTTTTTCGTGCAGTTTACATTTGGTGTCAAATAATGACCTCTTTGTATTCATATAGGCTCGTAAAAGGCTGAAGGACACAAACCCAGCCCTTCAAAAGCGTCGAGACAACGCTTGCAGAATTTGACAAGTCCGCAGAGACAATCTCACACGGGGTATGGATGCGCGCAACGAGGCCCAAACCCTCCCAATCGGACAACTACGAGAATCGCCGAGAGGACAGCTGCCGCCGCCTGTCGACAGCACACCAACGTCACGTCAGAGCCGGGAGCGGCCAGAGCAGCTGCGCCACAATCGCAGACAATGGGGCTGCCATCGGCGCATACCGGCGCCCGATCGACTTACTGGACACGGCCGGCTCGCGCTGCCCGTCGGTGGTGGGCGGCGATCAACCGGGCCCGGCTGGCTGGCACTGGCCCGTCACACCCGCCGGGAGCGGCGCCACCGCCCCGGCGCGCCGTCCGCCAGCGCCTCTCCGGGCCCGGAGACGGCGCGGCACTGCGGCGGCGGCCGGCGCTCGCCGTGCAGCGCAGAAGGAAAACGGGTTCGCAGGTGACGCAACGCCTGTCGAGGAAGCCGGCCGCCAGGAAGCTACCCCACGGGCGAATGGCGACCCCGGCGCCCCGGCCGTCGAGCGCCGCCCCCGCTCCGGCGGCCGACCGGCGCCTCTGAGAGCGGTGTGCCGGCGTAGCCCGAGCGGCGCCGGACGGCACTCCGGACCGGGCCGGACGGCACTCGAGCTGCGCCGTCTGCTCGGCGGGGCAGTGAGCGGACGTAACCCCGGCCGCGCCGGGGCGAGCCTCGCGGCGCCGCGGGCCGAGACGGGACCGCCGGCCGGCCGGCGAGCCCACGCCGGCGGCACGCGGACGCGATCCGCTCCACATGCCGACCAACAGGGAAAGTCGCCACCTCGCCAGGAAAAGACTGGCCGGGAGACTGGGCCGCTGCATTCTGCAGCCGCCCGACGTGCAGCGGCCGCTGCCAATCTCGCGGGACGCGCTCGCGGCCGACCTGATGCGGTCCGTCGGCCGGGCCGCCCCCCCCCCCCCCGCAGGATTAACACTGTCCGTACCACACGGCTCCGGTGAAGACCTGCCCCGGCAGCCGTCGAGCTGACCGTCGCCCCGAGCTGAGCGCTCAGAGGCCGAGGGCGAGGGTGTGCTGAACGATCTCCAATCGGGCAATATCCATCTCGAAGCAAGCTTTAGCACACAATCCGATTTCGACCGAGCGGATTGGTTTTGAGGCGCGTCCGAGTCGACCGCGGGGGGGGCCATTTCCAATGGGAACGACGTGCAGGCGGTTCTCAATCCGACTGCTCGCGTGTCCAGTTTGATGGCGTGCGCAGAGCACATGCCGACAAATGGTCGCAAACACACAGAACGGTTCGCCACAAAAAAGCGACGCTAACATTTCAATTATGCAATCGAGTCCCGGCTCCGCTCTCACCACGTTGTGACATCCTGCACACAAGCCTGAGTCCGCCGGGAAGTCGCGAATGTCAGCCACGCGACCTCGCAGAAGGCGTTTCAGATTTAAGGTCTCTATCCCACTACTTTTTGCGGGTTATATAACACACCCTGATGCCTTCCCTGGTTCAGTTCATATAAGGTTCCGACGTCAACAGAGCTGGTAGCCTCGGAAACGGCACCCCACATGTACTCAGAGCTAGGCAACCGACAGAAGGCACCATACACCACAACGCCAAACCGCGCTAAAACCGACATTCCAGCCCGGCCGCCATTACCGTTTGCAGAGCGAGTATCGTGTCCTATCGTGGCGGCGTGGCCTAGTCTGGCCTGGGCCGTCCTATCGCGGCGACGTGGCCTGGCTAGCTCCCGCTCTGGCGGCGCCACGTATGGCCGTCGGCCGGCGCACTCCCCCTCTGCTGGCGTCTCACACTGGCGGCCCAGGTGTGCGCCCCCCCCCCCCCCCCCCCCTCCCGCTCCGTCGCTCCGATAGCGGTTCGACGGCGATAAATGTTTGCCGAAAACACGCCACGTCGCCGGCCCGTCTGCGCGTCACGTGTCGGCGGTCCACACGGCCCGCAAACAGCGGCATGCCGCGGCGACGTACCGCAGCGGCACCGCACCGGCTCCGGCAGCGCGCCGCTCCGACTCGGTAACCATCCGGTGCCGCTTGCGGCACCGGTAACCATGCGGTGCCACTCCGGCGCCGTAACCATCCGGTGCCGCCCCGACTCCGGTAAACCATCTGGTGCCGCTCCGACGCCGGTTACCATCCGGTGCCGCTGCGACTCCGGTAACCATACGGTGCCACTCTGACTCCCGTAACCATCTGGTGCCGCTCCGACGCCGGTAACCATCCGGTGCCGCTGCGACTCCGGTAACCATTTGGTGCCACTCATGACTTCGGTAACCATTTGGTGCCGCTCTGACTCCGGTAACCATCCGGTGCCGCTACGACTCCGGTAGCCATCCGGTGCCACTCTGACACCGGTAACCGTCCGGTGCCACTCTGACTCCAGTAACCATCCGGTGCCGCTCCGACTCCGGTAACCATACGGTGCCGCTCCGACTCGGTAACCATCCGGTGCCACTCCGACTCCGGTAACCATCCGGTGTCGCTCTGACTCGGTAACCATCCGGTGCCACTCTGACTCCGGTAACCGTCCGGTGCCACTCTGACTCCAATAACCATCCGGTGCCACTCCGACTCCCGTAACCATCCGGTTGCCGCTCCGACTCGGTAACCAGCCGATGCCGCTCTGACTCCGGTTGCTGAAACAGCCGGGCGCGGGAAGCGGCGGCCGCGGCGGTCATGGCAGCTGCTGCCGCCGCGGCAGCCACGCCTGGCGCTGGCCTGGCCCGCAGCACAGCCGCCGACGTCGCGGCCCGAGGCCAGCGCGTGATTGTAGCGTCCAAGGGCGGCGCCGCTGCGCACAACGCACTCCCATCGCTCCGGCGCCAGAATCTGGTATCCTCGCATTGTTCGCGAGCATACGGCGCGCGCCGGCTGAAGCTTGTGCCAACAGGCTCCCGCTGCGAGCAGCAGGTCCATTTCCCAGCCGAAGGGCGTCGCTGCCTGCCTCACGAGGTGCACGCCACAGCGTCACGAAAGCCGGCTGATTGGCCCGAGGCAGGGCCGCAGAATTCAGCCGCACAGTGCAAGGGCATCTCTCCAGTCAACGGCCGCATAAGCCGTTTTCAAAAACCCGATAGCAATCGCGGAAAAGCCCCCGCTCCGGCCTGCACAAAGCCGGAGCCTGGGAACGACACGTTTCAGATTCGCCAGCTATGCCGGCGCAACGGCCGCCTCCAGCTCAGACCACGTCCCATGCAACGATTTCGCCGTCAAGCGGATGAAATGTGCGGCGGTCCATTCCGATCGGAAGAAAACTTTGGCAGTGAGGACGGCGTCCCTGAGGGGCGCCAGTCTCGGATGCCCAACGGACGCGCCGATGGGGACACGTGCGCGCTGCGCCCGTGCCGCGGCGGAGACGAGCGGGCCGCGCCGGCAGCTGGGACCGGCACACCTGGGCGCCACAAGACACGCATTCCGGATCGATAATGGCGCCGAGACGCGGCAGTCTCGCCGGTCGAGGTGCACGCGGGTGACGTCACGTGCCAGACGCCCCCGACCGCGGTCGCGTGGCGCTGCGTCTCGATGCTGAGGGCGATTTCGGAGCATGTATGACCGCAATGACGCCGATCAGTGGAGCCAACGGGGGAGGTGGCAGGCCGGACACGAAGCGATGGCTGGCATGGCAATACCAAGGGGCGGTACGGTCGAACATGGAATTCAAGCTTTCGTACCAACGCCATGCAATTTCACAACGCTCTGGCAAGTGGACAGTCTACGTTGCGAAACAGGAAACAGACGAGATGCCTGACGAGACGCCGTCTGCGCCTGCCCATAGCCGTGCACCGGTTCGTACCTGGCTAACGGGCTGGTATTGCACTGCGTCCCCCCACCCCCCTGCCACCAGTGAGAGGGAGCACAAAGCGAATGACAACTTATATTGAAAGTATCGTAAAAAACAACAATCGCCGAGTCCTCACGCAGGGTGAATTGTGAAAACAGCGGCGACAACAATGAACGCGTTAGGCTACGGTGAGCAGCAGCGCTAGATCCAACATAAATCCGACAACTGCGGCCAATCCGCCAGGATCCCACCAATGGAGGCCGGTCCGCCGGGCTCCGACAGCAGACCCCGGCGTGCTAGCGGGCCGCCGGGTTCGCGGCCGCCGCGCCGGTTTTTGCCGCCAGGCCGTCGGCCGGACGTGGTGGGGCGGCCGTCACACGTGTTTGCCGTACGTGGCGCGACGGCCGTCACACGTGTTTGTGGGGTCGGAGCGGCGGGCCATTGCTCCCCGCCTCGCCAGGTGTGTCGCCGCATTGTTTACAGGGGCCGCGTGTAAATGGGCGCAACACGTCCGCCTCCCCTCCCCCCTGTCACCTTCCTCGCGGCCGGCGGCGCCCACAAACCGGCGCGACGTCGAGTTTGAGCGGGCCCCGCCGGCCGGTCGACGGGGCTGCCGGGGAAACCTTATTCAATCCCCACTACCCTTCACTTCAGCGGCAGCGGCCCGGCGCCTTCAACCCGCCTTCTATCGCGAGGGCAGGTCAGGTGGATCATCAAGCGGTGGTCGTGGCCCTTGCCACCAGGGCCCCGAAGTGCACTTTGCGAACCGTCCGTCCAGAGAAGCCGCCCGGCGGCAGCGCTTCCAGCAGTCGCCGGCGAAGTCCAGCACGGCGCTGCTATCCCGGCCTTCAGAAGCCCCTGGCGCGAGCCTAGCAGCAACGCCCCAACCAGCCCAGCATCAGCGCTCCAACCAGCCCCGGCTGCGGCGTCTGAGCACGCGACCGAGGCCGCCGTGGGGCCCGGCTCGGCCGGCATGGCGCCCGGCTCGGCCGCCGCGGGGTCCGGCCCGGCCGCCGCGGCGCCCGGCTCCGTCATCGCGCCGCCTGGCCCGGCCTGGCTCGGTCGGCGGTCGGCGGTCAGCCGTCCGTGTCGTGCCGCGGCGGCTCAGCGCCGGTAATCCGCTCCTCCTTCCAGTTTTGCCTCTGATCCGCCGCAGTCTCGGAGCGCAGCAGCCCCGCCGGCCGCCGAAGGCCAGCTGGTTTTTACTTGGACGCTCGACGACGCCGCGTTTAATTACCGGCGGATCGCAGATGCACGGACACGTTGCCGGACGAGCGAGGCGCGGCGGTTCGCGGCGGCGAGGCAAGATGGCTCGCGACTCAGACCCTCACGCCCGGCCTCCGTCACAGATCACCGATCTACGCCACCAGTGACGGTACCGATGAAGTCAAAATGCTATCACGTCGTTAAAAAAATCCCCATCGATAAACCCTTCATCATGAACTGCAGGAATACCGATAAGTGGTTGAATCAAAGGAGAACTGATTTCCGACAGGACTGCGGGCAAGTGGCTGACTTCCAGCCAAGTCATTCTTAAGCAGCAACCACGACAGGGATAAACCCGGTTTAAAGGTTAGGAATGTAACGAGTCATGTGAAATCATATGAAGGGAATTGCTTCAAATTGCTTCAGCAAGACTTGGGAAATTCAGCGGCATATATCCAGCATTTCGCAG
>NW_023596420.1:44890055-44971939 GCF_011947565.3 Pollicipes pollicipes | reverse complement strand
CCATGTGCATCCGCATTTCTTACCGTATGGACGACATACACCTACGCCCTGCTGGTGTGCAATGATAGCTCCGTTATATGCCGTCCGTGCCTTCGTCCCCCGGACGCGGTGACCGCCGTCGCCCAGCCTCAACCCGCCGCAAGCCGTGACCCGGCGCCCGCCACCTCCGTCCGGCAGGTGAGCGCGAGGACTCGCGGCGCATCCCGAGCGTGCCGTGCCCCAGCGTCGGCTCGCACCCCTACTGGGCCAAGACGCCGACCAGTCGTCCCGATGGCCGGCACTTCGGCGACCCGCTCGGCGCCGCCGGCATCGCGCACAGCGCAGAGCCTGACCTTTGCAAAGCCCTTCGACCAGTTGACGGCGCATGTACTCGCTGGGACCGGCATCATTCTAAAGCGGCATGAGACGGTCCGGTCCAGTCTGATCACCAGCTCCAGCCGTCGCGGCAATACCGTCGGCGCGTGGGCCGAGGCGGTGGCGGCCACCTCGGCCACGCCGGCGGCGCGACGGCTACCGGCTCCGGCCACCCCTAGGAAAGGCCTGGTCCGGCCACCGCCAGCGCGTTACGTGACGGCGAGGCGCCGCCTCCCAAAAAGCCGTCGGCGACAGCACACTGCCCCCCCCCCCCCCCGCCTGGTATGCTGCGCCGCAACATACTAATCCAGATAGCAGCGTGCACTTTCACGGTATCTCAGCTAACGTTTGTCAGGCAATTCAGCCCACGGCAATATAGGAGCGACAGCAAACTGACGGGTCACTATCCAGCTGCATCGTCCGACAGCCTGTCCACGTGACGTTAAAGAACGGCATCACGCTTTAAAACACGTACCAAGCACAACATAGCCTTTGGACTGACACGCATTCCAAAAATCCACAGGCCTCTGATGATGGCAGTGGTGATAACTCATCCACAAACATCTGAACAGAGAGCTAGCTGTATGTCTGAAAAAGACGAAGCTGCCGACATGCCGAGAGCATTAAATGGTAACCCAGGACGGAGCCGTGAAGCCCGCAACACAAGTAAGGACTGTATTTCCTGAGTCTCTGATCTGTATTTCCCGAGTCAGCAACCATACAAGCATTATGCTGGCTATCTTAGACGCTGTACGTCCGCAGCGGACGCCAAGTTTGTTATGATCACGCAAACATGTGGCAACGGCCCAATACATATGCGTTTTCCGCAATGGAATCGGTGGTTGCACGACTGAGTGCTAATCTGAATCCCAATAGTGGCGGAATCGGACCACAATCACAGACCTGAATTCCGTATCAGGAAGATTCCCGTGAAAACATTGTGTTACGGCAACGGTAGTGCACGGCATCAGATATGGCTATCATCTCCCTCCGTCACCCGCACACACAACAGCGGCAACGAGCATCACATTCCGGTAACACAGATAGATAACCACTCAGCACCTGGCGTTACCTATCGTTTTCCAACCACACTCCCAAGCGTCCCCAAGCGTCCCCAAACGCTGCGGTCCGGCCCCAACCCACGCCGAGGTTCGGTCCGCCTCCTCGGAGCTCGACCACGACCGGCGCGCGGGCATGCGCGAGCGAGCGAGCCGCCGAGGCCGCGTCAGTCACCCCCCGGCGACCGACGGCGGCTCTCGCCTCAGCAGAGACCCGAGCGGGACGGTCGCGTCCATTCAGCCGACCGCACTCACACCCTATCTCACACGGAGCCACGTGGGACAGGCCGGCCTCATGGAAAACAACTACGCTAAGCGCAGCAAAATTACGTGTGAGGGGATTTGAGTTGTACGCCATGCCGTTACGCCAACATTCCACGCCACCAATGCGACAACGCCGCATCGCTACAGCTTAGCGAAATCGGCCGGGGGCCTTGCGGTCCATGGAGGCGGTGGCCGCCTTCATGATGTCCTCCGACTGCAGCATGGCCGCGTTCCAGGCCACCATGTGGTCGAGGCCCCCTGCACCGTGTGGTCGCGCGAGAAGATCAGGTTCTGCTTGGTCGACTGCACCGCCACCGGCGACTTCTGCGCGATGGTGGCTGCCAGGCTGATCGCCGCCGCCAGTAGACTGCGGACAGGCGGAGGAGCAGGCGATGCCGGTTACCATGACAACAGGGCTGTGTGGCTGTCACAAGCGGGGAAGGGACTGGAGTGGAGCAACGCAGCGAAGACGCGATGCACAGCTGTGGCCAGCGCGAGACGAAGGACAGACGTAACAGGAATCTAATTGGACACCCTGGGGAGAGCAGTCGCGTTGATGTACAGTAGAGCGGCGGGGAGGGGGAGGGGGGGGGGGGGGGAGGTGTGGGGGAGGAGGGGAGACTCAATGAGGAAATTAGCCAAAAAATTGGAAAGGACAATATTGCGAAATAATCATGAACACACCAGCAATCGGATGGCGGCGGCTACAATGCTACAACGGACACGCAAACAACAGACGTGTTGTTTATGGATTCATTTTTACGGCTTGTAGTGAATGATACGTGGGTTCCAGCCTGGACACAGGGTACTAAATGCGCCACTGCAGCACAATTCTGATGGATGCGATTGGGAAAGCGGTACGTTCCCGGCGGGTTCCGTATTTTCATACTACGAACCACACTGCGATACATTTCTACAAATTTCACTAAAAAATAATTCCATCGCGCACACTCGATGGCTGTATCCGACATCATTTTCAAGTGATTGCAAGATGTGATTCTTTTTCGGTGTCATACATCGCGGTGTCTGCGGAGAATGAGGCACTTTTTAACAAGCAGTAATAGCAATTGGGACTTTCCGGCGCTTTGACTACGAAGTGATATAATGCCCATCAAATCACTTATTTTGTGTTGCGAGCATTATGCAGCCTTTGTCACTGGTTCATGACCTCAGAGGTAAATTATCTATTTAGTTTTCTTTTTGTCATCCCTGTTGTTCATTATCATCTAACAGTATAATGGAAATGTCATCGCCACTTTATATAAAGTGTTTTTATTCATTTTGATAAGATGAGCAATGCAAGGCGCCACCTATCCCTGCATCCAGGTAGCAGCACCGACGGACTCGCTCTCCGGGTACGGAACAGCCGCTTACAGCCTGTCACTGGGTACGGGTCAGGCCAACAGAATCGTCACTGGACCGGGGACGCCGGGCCGTGTCACTGGTTACTAACCCCGCACCATCCAATTGTTGTGGCTTCTGCACGCGGGACAGGCGATCGAACTGGGACGCCACAACGGATGTCTGGATTAGGGATGTGGGTTTTCTTTGGAGGAGCCTTCAGGATACAGGACATGTTCATACATATCCATAACGTCAACTGGTCATTAAACCCGCACCATCCAACTGTTGCAGCTTCTGCACGCGAGACAGGCGATCGAGCTGGGACGCCACAACGGATGTTTGGATTAAGGATTTGGGTTTTCTTGAGGAGCCTTCAGGATACAGGATATGTTCAGTTATATCCATAACGTCAATGGGGAACGTCATAACGTTATAACCACGGGATACGTCCATAACGCCAATAGCATTTAGTGATGCGAACATGGGACAACCACTTGTCACTGATCCCAGGCCCCCCCCCCCCCCCCCCCCCCCCTGTCCCTGTGCCGGTACACCCACCTGTCCTCTGTCCCTGTGCCGGTTCACCCACCCGTCCCCACCAGCGAGCCCTCAGTCCCGGCCGCACCTGTGTATGTCGCTGAGCACGCGGCTGACGAGGCCGCACTGGAGCGCCTCCTGCGAGCCGAGCCGGCGCGCCGGTCAGGCACAGCTCGTTCACCAGACTCCGGCTGCCAATCACCTTCGGCAGCCGCTGCAGCGTGCCCACGTCCGCTGCCAGCCTGCGACACGCGTCGATGTCAGCGACCACCCCAAACAGCGAGCAGCTGTGAGCTGTCCGCGACACAGCGCCCCTTCCTTGCGAGCCTCTGACGTCAACGATGGACAGCAGCAGGTGTATCTTAATGCCTGAAGAACGGCTTCTAAAGAGGTGAGCGGACCAACACCACAATTCAATGGATCACGCGAAAAATTTCGCCTTGGTCCAAGATTTTGGTGGAAAACACAGTTGACGTAGTACCTGGTGATCCCACGTAAGATATGTCATTTCAGCACTATCAAGCGACAGCAAACAGGTGGCCTTGGTCAGTTCGGCAGGTCACGCTGCACAACTATCTTAGCATACGGCCTGCCAAGCAGTCGTATTTTCTGCCAGGAAACAGTTCGTTTTAAGGTCTAATGAACCGGTGACCAATTTGACAACACTATTTCTCCAGGTCGCTGTACCTTGTGAACTTACATTCCATGACCCTAGCTAATAGCAGGAGTGGTAGGCACAAATACGCACTGCTTTCGGCTTAGAATGGATTCCCATAATTGAACTCCTAATAACAAAACACATATTCGTTCTAAAATATCGATTGCTACGATGATTATGAGCCATAACCATGTCTCTCGTCGCTCCCCATCAAAACTATGCGCCCTGATGTCACGTGCCTTCACGTCTGTTTACAAGTCTGTTTTCAAGTCTGCTTCACAATGTTTTCACGTTTTCTTTCACGTGCCAGTACCAATAGCTATCAACGTTGCCAGTCTTCAACACAGCCATACACGTCCGTGCGCGCATCACGCCAGGCGGCGCTCCCCGTGCCGCCGCGCCCGCTCCGGCACCGACACTACCGATGTCCACCTCCTTGACCTGAAGAACGCATCCTGGGAGCGAGGCGGACGTCGGCCGCCGTCACCATGTCGACGCCGCCGCCCACGCACGCGCCGTGCACGGCGGCGATCACCGGCTTACGGCACTGGCGGTCACGGGCACACACTCACGGTCAGAGGGGATCAGCCGCAGTAGAGTGAGTTGTTACAGCGACAGGGTTCCCTCGCACAGTCCGACGGAGAAGAGGGGCGCGAAAGTTGTCCGATAGGCGAGATAAGCCATGATCAGGCAGGGAACCCCACTACACAGAAGGGACAGTAGTCAGACAGAGAAATTCACGATGGCACAGAACGAAACACAGGTTTTGAAAGAATAGGGAAATGTCACATTAGGAGATTAGCCCCGACACCATCGAATGACACATCAGATCTTAGGTACATTCTAGGAAATGAGCAAGCCACCGAGTTATCCACAATGGCGCCGTCGCGAAGCATTGTATTTCCGAAACGTATGCCCGGCTGACTGCCGTGGCACATACCTTTCAATATCAGTGAACCAGTCCTGGTAGTTTTTGATGGTGCGGTGCAGCTTGAAAGCCTTCCTAGACACGTCACCGTCGCCCATAGCCACGCTGCCAACGGCCATCAGGTCGCTGAGGTCAATCCCGGAGCTGAAGAGGCGGCCGGCGCCGCTCAGCACCACGGACCGGCACTCGGCGTCCTCGTGCAGCTGCTGGAAGCACACACCCAGTCCCTGCCAGGGTGAGCAGGCTTCCGTTATGGCAGTTCATGCTGGTTTGGTGAGGATTATGTCATGACATAGCAGTGCTGGTCAGGACTGAATTGGTGCAATGGGCTGTGATGATCCAGATAAAAACATGTGGACTGCACACTTATTTACATGTTTCTTATTTTGTGGGGTTTAGCAGCACCATATCACTCTATTCAGGCATACAAGGCAGACCCCCTGAGCTTGCTTACTTCCACATTTCAGTGTTGAGAGCATTCAGCTTGTCAGGCCGGTTCATCTCCACATGAACCACATACTCCACAGGTTGTGTGACATTCAGTGTCTTGTACTGGGCATAGTCAGCCAGGCTGCTGGCCATCCTGACTGTCTGGAGGCTTTGCCGAGCTGCTGTAAATGACAGGATGATGTAAGAAAGACTACTAAATCAGGAATCAGGACATAGCCAAAGTGTCCTGTAGGCTAGTCAATGGCATAATTACCCCCCCCCACCCCCCCAACTCTTTGTGCAGGTATATCTCTCCCAGGCTGCTAAGGTTAAATACATGCAGAGCTGATGCCAGCTGTCGGATGCAGTTAAAAAATGCAACCAACATGAGCATGGCAAAATCAGCCCATCGGCTATAAAACAGGTACATTTTGCATGAGTGACATCCAAGGTTTCTGTGTTTCTTTCCATGTGCTTCAGGGGTGACAGATAAAACCAAGGGTGGATAAGGGAAAGGAGATAAGATGCCCTAGTGCCAAAATGCAAAGTATGCATGTACTCTGAACATAAATAGCATAACAGTGACATTCTGGTGACATTTCAGACCATGTATGCTGCACATCAGATCTCTCGGATTTTGTACACAGGCATCACCAATAACAGGGCATAATGACCCAACCCAGGCCTCAATTAAGTATGGCAGTGGGAAGACAATTTCAGGCAAGATTACCTCCAAAACTCTTTCACACAAAAACAATTGAAGGTTTCAGTGTAGACTGTAGTGCACCACTGTCACAAAAGGCGTCTTAGTGCAGTGCTTGAATTTTACAGACCAGGCCCTGAGCAATGCTAAACATGGGTGAACATGAAGAGAATAACATAAAACCACATTTGCTGAAAATCATCACTGTAGCCAGGGCTTCTACCCGCATCCTCTGTAACATCATCATTCATCATCATGATGTGAAACATACCAGATATGACTTGAAATACCAGATAAGCCAGCATCGTTTCAGCCGATCAAACAGGTAAACAACGAAGAAGCACGCGGGTTGTCAACGACTGGGAACGCTCTTCCGCACCCAGTCGTGTCGTCGACCCTCAGTTGAACAGTTCAAGGCTAGGCTTGATACGCACTGGGCTGACATCATGTACGACGTCCCACACTGAATATTCCCATAATTTGAGACTGTTTGGTTACCGGACCGGGAGCCTGACGAGACCGGGACCCTACAGGCCTAGTGGCCTTTTACAATTCCCGATCACCATAAGGTAAGGTAAGGTAAGGAGAAGCGATAGACGATCATACCACAGATGGTTTAGTATTAAGCTAAAGTTATACGATTTCGAATTGACGCGGTAGAGTTGGTACTTTTCCAATCTATCCATACATCATCCCAGTAGCACATGGTATCCACGAAACATACCAATTCTCTGAATCTTCAACATAGCCGCAAAGAATGAGCTTTAATGTCCGCAGCAAAAAAGGAATCAAAATAGCAGAATGGGCGATGGAGACGAGACGCGAATTTGCACCAGCTCGGTACATAACATATTACGCTTATAGCGCATACGTGACGAATGCGGGGGCTGAACGCACTAAAATCCGAATTAGCAGTTTTTAATCATCACAGTTTTAATGCGTGTTAATCCCAAATAAGATGGAAATGGCGCTGTCAGGCAGTGGTGTGTGGTCGATGCCGTGTAAGCAGCTTTTGATGGTACCCAATGCTTTAAGTGGCGTGACAAATTTTCAAGCCGAAAGTGTCGCACCTGGTTTTCCTCTCAATCATGCTCCGTGTAGACGTCCTCCATCTTTCCTGATCATCTCACGCGCAAGGCAAGGAACCGTCAATCATCGATGTTCCAGATTTCCTGTACAGACCTCTTCACATCGATTAAGGGCACGTATCAACATAACCTTAGCGATGGATACGAAGGAGTCCAAAGAATCCAGGCGCCGCCACGCCTTGTGAACTCTACTGAATTTGCTAACTCAACTGAGACTCATGGTGCTTCTCTAATATATTTTACTTTTATACATAACGTGTAAGCACATGTGGCTCAGACAGCCGTGGCAAAGACTGAACAGAACAAAACGGTCCCGAGAGCCCTCCCCCCTCCCGCTCGCGGGAGCGAGAGTTGGGGCCACCGGCGGCCACCTTCAGCGCAGCAGGGGCCCCAAGTCACAGCGTTAACCGGCGGGAATCGAGAGCTCGAACGACGGTAGCCACCGACAGCTTTGTGCAACTAATGCTGCAAGGACACACAACTAACTGCCGACGCCGATGGACCCCTGACTGGGAGAGCCGAGGCAGGAACGGAACCTCCGGCGCGGAGAAGCGAAATTCGGGCGTGACTAACACACACGCGATGACAATGCATGCCGCGCGCCTACCAGAGCGCTTCTAACAGACCGCAATCGGCAGTTGAACACGTGCGACGCAGCCTGGGCGCCACCTCACAACCGAGATCCACCACAAGCGCAGCGCCGCTCGGCGGCCACTCCCCGAACTACCTAGCGCGGGCAGCCGGGGCGGGGGGCGGGCCAGGCTGCCTGCCATGTTGTGACCCATCGAGCGCGCGCTCCGGCAAACGGCCGCCGCCACCCAGCTGACCAAGCCCGGTGCAAACATCACACACACGCCTCCACAGCGCGGAGCCATAACCCGGCCGCCCACACGCGCCTCACCGCACCGCACTGGCACGTCATACCGTCCCAAGCCCGGCCGGAAGCTCCGCTGCCACGCCGCAGCCCAGCCCACACGCGCCCCTTAAAGCGACCGCGGCCTCACCAGCAGCGAACGGACGGGTAAAACGGTCCTTATCCAGCTGTGCGTCTCTTTACAGAATACCTTCAAGGCCCTACGCTTTAGTAATTATTAAATAATGCGTGCAAAGCACAACAAAAAGCTTTGACTGAAGGTGCGCTCTAAAAATGAACAGGCATCTGATCGCAGTGGCAAGATGGTGTCCGTTGCCTACAAACATTCAAACAGTAAGGTAGCTGTAGACCTGAAAGAGACGGGGCTGCAGCGCTGAAGAAAAGCATTGGAACGCTACCCACCACGAAACGGGTGGTTTCACAATGTAAATAACATCTCTGACTTGTATTTCTCCGAGGTAACGAGTCATACACATATTATTAGCTATCTCACGACGCCGCACGTTAGTAACTGATGCGTAACTTATTAATCTATCGTTAGCCACTCATGTAGCTGCAGCAAAAACACACCCTTTTTCGCAATGGAACCGGAAATGCTGCGGTAATGGAATCGGCAAGTGCTGCGACGATGGAATCCGTAAGTGCAGGACTGCGTGGCCGTCACAGGTGGTGAAGGGACTGGGCAAGGTCAGCACGGCGAAGAAGCGATGCATAGCTGTGGTGGACGCGTGGCAAAGGACACTACGCAACAGGAAGCCAACTGAAAACCTCGCCCGGAGTCGCCATTATTGTTAGCGGGAGGGAATACTGCGGCAATGAGGAAATCAACCATGTAGTTGGGGGCTGCAAGAGATGCGGAACATGAATGAAAGCGCACGAACAATCAGATTATAGTGGTAACGGTGATACGGCGCTACAGGTTATGACAGCAACGGGCCATGTCGTTGATTATAGTATATTCTATTGCGGTATGTAGTGGAATGTATCGCCTCCTGTCTTGACGCCTGGCGCTCAATGCGCCATTCCGACACAACACTTATGGATGAAATTCAGAACGAATTCACGGTCTTATTGATTTGGTATTTGTAATGCTATTTAAGACACTCACATGCAACAACCCTCCTAGCCCAAGAAACACCTCCAATGACAAATAGATGCCGCAGAAACTCGGGTTGCTACGGTAAGCGTGTATTCCTTATTCCCAATCCACGAAATTACGCGGTCCTCACCAGCCAATGTGCATGGCTTTGGCACCCTCTTAATCGTGGCTGCATACTTCCTTTATTTCGCTGCGGTCAGGCATTAAAAAAAGCTTTGCACTTAACACCTGCTCTGAATTTCTGGCACCACAAACGCCCACGAATAGCTGAGATTGTCACCTTGTGTTTTGTTTATGCAGTATAGCTCTCGCCTCCAGATGTTACGGACAGACTAAATCACTAAATCTCATAAAACCCTATGACCGCCATCAGCTTGCTCGCATGAGACCCAGGTCGCCCACTCCGGTGCACCATCCGGCATGCAAACGGATCGTTGACACCCTCATAGCCACGGGCTGCCAAGGACGACCGCGGCCGGCAGCCTTCGCGCTGGTTACCATTGGAACGGGCCCACCTGGCAGGCCGTGTGCCCTATGATAACCGACAGTATACCGGGCCTCGTCAAATAAACATGCTACGGGGCGCCACCTGTCTCTGCAACAAGGTGGCAGCACTGCCGGGACTCGGTCTCCGGGTACGGGACAGCCACCTGCAGCACCCGTCATTGGGTGCGGCACAGGCCAACATACCTGAACACATATATCAGGAAGATTCCCTTGAAAACATTGTGTTACGGTAACAGTAAAGCATGCATTAGATATGGTTATCATCTCCACCCTTCCCCCGCACACATCACAGCGGCAACGAGCATCACATTCCGGTAACACAGATCGATAACCACTCAGCACTTGGTGCTACCTTTCGTTTTCCAATCACACTCCCGAGCGTCCCCAAGCGTCCCCAAACGCTGCGGTCCGGCCCCAACCCACGCCGAGGTCGGTCCGCCTCCTCGGAGCTCGACCACGACCGGCGCGCGGGGATGCGCGAGCGAGCGAGCCGCCGAGGCCGCGTCAGTCACCCCCCGGCGGCCGACGGCGGCTCTCGCCTCAGCAGAGACCCGAGCGGGACGGTCGCGTCCATTCAGCCGACCGCACTCACACCCTGCTATCTCACACGGAGCCACGTGGGACAGGCCGGCCTCATGGAAAACAACTACGCTAAGCGCAGCAAAATTACGTGTGAGGGGATTTGAGTTGTACGCCTTGCCGTTACGCCAACATTCCACGCCACCAATGCGACAACGCCGCATCGCTACAGCTTGGCGAAATCGGCCGGGGGAGCCTTGCGGTCCATGGAGGCGGTGGCCGCCTTCATGATGTCCTCCGACTGCAGCATGGCCGCGTTCCAGGCCACCATGTGGTCGAGGCCCTCCTGCACCGTGTGGTCGCGCGAGAAGATCAGGTTCTGCTTGGTCGACTGCACCGCCACCGGCGACTTCTGCGCGATGGTGGCTGCCAGGCTGATCGCCGCCGCCAGTAGACTGCGGACGGGCGGAGGAGCAGGCGATGCCGGTTACCATGACAACAGGGCTGTGTGGCTGTCACAAGCGGGGAAGGGACTGGAGTGGAGCAACGCAGCGAAGACACGATGCACAGCTGTGGCCAGCGCGAGACGAAGGACACGATGTAACAGGAATCTGATTGGGGACACTGGGGAGAGCAAAGTTGGGTTGGTGCTCAGTGGAGAAATGGGGAAGGGGGAGGGGAAGATGTAATGAGAAAAGTAGCCAACTATTTGCAAAGGACAATACTGAGAGGCATTGATGAAAACGCACAAGCAATCTGATGGCGGCAGCAACAATGCTACGGCGTTGCAGGACGTGCCAGCAACGGACCGTGTTCTTGATCAGATTATTTTTTCCGGCTTGTGGTGAATGACAAATGGGTTCCAGACTGGACACTGGGTGCTGAATGTACCACTGCAGCACACTTCTTACGGATGCGATTCGGAACAGCAGTACACTCCTGGCGGTTCCGCATCTTCAATACTACGAGCCCCACTAGATATAAATTAAGATGTATCTCGCCAAAAGCATCACGTTGCGCACACTCGATGGCTCCATCCGATATCAATTTCGAAAGTGATTACAAGATGTGGTCCTTTTTCAATGTCACGCATTGCAGTATTTCCAGAGCATGAGTGCACTTTGTAACCACCATTAGTAATAGCCACTGGAGCTTTCCGGCGCTTCGACTACGAAGTCATGTAGCGCCGATCAAATTTCTTCTTGTTGCGAGCATTATGCAGCCTTTGTCACTGGTTCATGACCTCAGAGGTAAATTATCTATATAGTTTTCTTTGTGTCATCCCTGTTGTTCATTACCATCTAACAGTATAATGGAAATGTCATCGCCACTTTACATAAGTGCTTTTTTCGTATTGATACGGTGAACACTGCAAGGCGCCACCTGTCTCTGAAACAAGGTGGCAGCACTGATGGCACTCGGTCTCCGGGCACAGGGCAGCCACCTACAGTACCTGTCACTGGGTAGGGCTCAGGCCAACAGAATCGACACTGGGCCGGGGACAGCCGGCCGTGTCACTGGTTACCAATTCTGGATTGCCCAATTATTGCGTCTTCTGCACGCGGGACAGGCGATCGAGCTGGGACGCCACAACGGACCTCTGGGTTAGGGATGTGGGGTGACCTCGGAGGACTGCCTTTAGAACACGGGATATATATATCCATAGCCAATGGGGGAACGTCGTAACACCATAACCACGAAACATATCCATAACGTCAATGTGCGTTTAGAGATGTGACATGGGATAACCATACGTCACTGACCCCAGCACCCCCCCCCCCCCCCTCCTGCCCCCTGTCCCTGCCCCTGCACCGGTACACCCACCCGTCCCCACCAGCGAGCCCTCAGTCCCGGCGCACCTGTGTCTGTCGCTGAGCACGCGGCTGACGAGGCCGCACTGGAGCGCCTCCTGCGAGCCGAGCCGGCGCGCCGTCAGGCACAGCTCGTTCACCAGACTCCGGCTGCCAATCACCTTCGGCAGCCGCTGCAGCGTGCCCCCGTCCGCTGCCAGCCCTGCGACACGCGTCGATGTCAGCGACCACCCCCAAACAGCGAGAAGCTGTGAGCTGTCCGCGGCACAGCGCCCTTCCTTGCGAGCCTCTGACGTCAACGGTGGACAGACAGCGGTGTTTTTAATGCCTGAAGAACAGCTTTTAAAGAGGTGAGCGGATCACACCACAATTCAATGGATCACGCGAAAAATTTTCGCCTTGGTCCAAGATTTTGGTGAAAACCAGTTGACGTAGTTACCTGGTGATCCCACGTAAGATATGTCATTTCAGCATTATCAAAGCGACAGCAACAGGTGGCCTTGGTCAGTTCGGCAGGTCACGCTGCACAACTATCTTAGCATACGGCCTGCAAGCATTCGTATTTTCTGCCAGGAAACAGTTCGTTTTAAGGTCTAATGAACCGGTGACCAATTTGACAACACTATTTCTCCAGGTAGCTGTACCTTGTGAACTTACATTCCATGACCTAGCGTAATAGTAGGAGTGCAGGCACAAATGCGAACTGCTTTCGGCTTAGAATGGATTCCCATAATTGAACTCCTAATAACAAAATACATATTCGTTCTAAAATATCGATTCTACGATGATTATGAGCCATCACATGCTCTCGTCGCTCCCCATCAAAACTATGCACCCTGATGTCACGTGCCTTCACGTCTGTTTACAAGTCTGTTTTCAAGTCTGCTTCACATATGTTTTCACGTTTTCTTCACGTGCCAGTGCCAATAGCTATCAACGTTGCCAGTCTTCAACACAGCATACACGTCCGTGCGCCGCATCACGCCAGGCGGCGCTCCCCGTGCCGCCGCGCCCGCCCCGGCACCGACACTTACCGATGTCCACCTCCTTGACCTGGAAGAACGCATCCTGGGAGCAGAGGCGGATGTCGGCCGCCGTCACCATGTCGACACCGGCGCCCACGCACGCGCCGTGCACGGCGGCGATCACCGGCTTACGGCACTGGCGGTCACGGGCACACACTCACGGTCAGAGGGGACCAGCCGCAGATAGAGTGAGTTGTTACAGCGACAGGGTTCCCTGGCACAGTCCGACGGAGAAGAGGGGCGCGAAAGTTGTCCGATAGGCGAGATAAGCCATGATCAGGCAGGGAACCCCACTACACAGAAGGGCAGTAGTCAGACAGAGAAATTCACGATGGCACAGAACGAAACACAGGTTTTGAAAGAATAGGGAAATGTCACGTTAGGAGATTAGCCCGACACCAGCGAATGACACATCAGACCTTGGGTACTTTCTAGGAAATGAGCAAGCCACCGAGTTATCCACAATGGCGCCGTCCGCGAAGCATTGTATTTCCGAAACGTACGCCCGGCTGGCTGCCGTGGCACATACCCTTTCAATATCAGTGAATCAGTCCTGGTAGTTCTTGATGATGCGTTGCAGCTTGAAAGCCTTCCTAGACACGTCACCATCGCCCGTAGCCACGCTGCCAACGGCCATCACGTCGCTAAAGTCGATCCCGGAGCTGAAGAGACGCTCGGCGTCCTCGTGCAGCTGCTGGAAGCACACGCCCAGGTCCCTGCCAGGGTGAGCAGGCTTCTGTTATGGCAGTTCATGCTGGTCTGGTGCAGATTATGTTGTGACATAGCAATGCTGGTCAGAGCTGAATTGGTCCAATGGGCTGTAACAATCCAGATATAAACATATGGACTATGCACTTGTTTACATGTTTCTTACTTTGTGTAGTTTACCAGAACCATATCACTCTATTAGGCATACAAGGCAGACTCCCTGAGCTTGCTTACTTCCACATTTCAGTGTTGAGAGCATTCAGCTTGTCAGGCCGGTTCATCTCCACATGAACCACATACTCCACAGGTTGTGTAACATTCAGTGTCTTGTACTGGGCATAGTCAGCCAGGCTGCTGGCCATCCTGACTGTCTGGAGGCTTGGCCGGGCTGCTGTGAATGGCAGGATGATGTTAGAAAGACTAATTGATCAGGGATCAGGACATACCCAAAGTGTCCTGCAGGCTAGTCAATGGTGTTATTACCACCTAACTCATTGTGCAGGTATATTTCTCCCAGGCTGCTAAGGTTTAATACATGCAAAGCTGATGCCAGATGTTGGATAGTTTAAAATGTGACCAGCATGAGCATGACAAAAACAGCCCATAGGCTATACAACAGGCACAGTTTGTATGAGTGATATCCAAGATTTATATATGTTTCTTTCTGTGCACTCAGGGGTGACAGATAAAATCAAGGGTGGATAAGGGGAAGGAGATGATAATATGTCCTAGTGCCAAAATACATATCAGATCTTTCAGTTTTGTATACAGTCATCACCAATAACAGGGCATAATGAACCTAACCTAACCCAGGCTTCACAAAATTATGGCAGTGAGAAGAAAATTTCAGGCAAAAATACTTCCAAAACTCTTTCACACAATCACAATTTGAAGGTTTCAGTGTAGACTATAGCACACCACTGTCATAAAAGGTGTCTTGGTGCAGTGGCTTGAATTTTACAGACTGGCCCTGAGCAATGCTTAACATGGGTGAGCATGAAGAGAAATAACATAAAACCACATCTGCTGAAACTCATCATTGTAGCTGGGGCTTCTACCTTCATCATCTGACATCATCAGCTGTAAGATCATCATTCATCATCATCATTATGCGCAACATACCAAATCTGACTTGAAATACCAGATAAGCCAGCATCATTTCTGCTGATCAAACAGGTAAACAATGATAAGCAATAAACAACCACAGATGATTCAGCATTGAGCTTAAGGTTACGAATTTCGCATTAACGCGGTACAGTAGGTATTTTTCAGTCTATCCATACATCATCCCAGCAGCACATGCTATCCACGAAACATACCAATTCTCTGAATCTTCAACATAGCCGCAACGAATGAGCTTTAGCGTCCGCAGCAAAAAATGGAACAAACACGCAGAATGAGCGATGGAGGCGGGACGCGAATGTGCACCAGCTCCGCACCGCTCCGCACCAACTACTCAGCAATCCTACCCAGCATGCAATATATTACGCTTATAGCGCATATGTGACGAATGTGGGGGCTTAACGTTAGATAGCCCTGGGCTTAATTAACCACTGCGCGTCTGGGAAACCAGAGGTACGGGGTTCGATTCCCCGCGGTGCCCGCCCTTCCTGCCAGGGTGAGAGGCAGGCGACGCCATATAGCCTCAGCAGCTGAGTGCGTCGTAAAGCCCCAATAACACACACACACAGCCTTGGGCTTAACGCACCAAAATGCGAATCATCAATTTGTATTTATCACAGCTCCAATGCGTGTTAATTCCAAACAAGATTGAAATGGCGCTGTCAGAGCAGCCATGTGTGTTCGATGCTGTGTAAGCACTTTTTGATGGCACCCAAGGCTTTGAGTGTCGTCACAAATTTCCAAGCCAAAAGTGTCGCACCTGGTTTTTCTCTCAATCACGCTCCGTGCGGACGTCCTCCATCTTTCCTGATCATCTCACGCGCAAGGCAAGGAACCGTCAATCATCGCTGTTCCAGATTTCCTAAACAAACCTCGTCACAGCGATGAAGGGCACGTACCAACACAAACTTAGCTGGACACAAACAAACTGGATACAAAGGAGTCCAACGAATCTAGGCGCCTTCACATTTTATGAACTCTACTGAATTTGCTGACTTAACTCAAACTCGGGCGCTTCTCTAATACATTTTATTTTTATACATAACGTGTAAACACATGTGGCTCAGACAGCCGTGGCAAAGACTGAACAGAACAAAACGGTCCCGAGAGCCCCTCCCCCCTCCCGCTCGCGGGAGCGAGAGTTGGGGCCACCGGCGGCCACCTTCAGCGCAGCAGGGGCCCCAAGTCACAGCGTTAACCGGCGGGAATCGAGAGCTCGAACGACGGTAGCCACCGACAGCTTTGTGCAACTAATGCTACAAGGACACACAGCTAACTGCCGACGCCGGTGGACCCCTGACTGGGAGAGCCGAGACAGTAACGGAACCTCCGGCGCAGAAGCGAAATTCGGGTGCGACTAACACACACGCGATGACAATGCATGTCGCGCGCCTACCAGAGCGCTTCTAACAGACCGCAATCCGGCGATGAAACACGTGCGACGCAGCTTGGGGGCCACCTCACAACCGAGACCCAGCACGACGCATCGCCGCTCGGCGGCCACTCCCCGAACTACCTAGCGCGGGCAGCCGGGGCGGGGGGCGGGCCAGGCTGCCTGCCATGTTGTGACCCATCGAGCGCGCGCTCCGGCAAACGGCTGCCGCCACCCAGCTGACCACGCCCGGTGCAACATCACACACACGCCTCCACAGCGCGGAGCCACGTCCCGGCCGCCCACACGCGCCTCACCGCCACCGCACTGGCACGTCATACCGTCCCAGCCCGGCCGGAAGCTCCGCTGCCACGCCGCGCCCAGCCCACACGCGCCCCTTAAAGCGACCGCGGCCTCACCAGCAGCGAACGGACGGGTAAAACGGCGCGCCGACCGCGCGCCGGCGCTGCGGCCACCCCGCCTGCGCCACGGCCGACACCCCTCGCGTGCACGCACACGCACACGTCCGCACAGCCGACGCCAGCGCGGG
Source organism: Pollicipes pollicipes (assembly GCF_011947565.3). NCBI lineage: Eukaryota > Metazoa > Arthropoda > Thecostraca > Pollicipedomorpha > Pollicipedidae > Pollicipes > Pollicipes pollicipes. Next base: position 44,954,989 of record NW_023596420.1, on the reverse strand, counting down.
ACGACAGCCCAGCGCCCGCCCCGCTGGGGAGGCGGCCCTCGGCGGCGCGAAGCCCGGCTCTGCCGCCTACTTGCGCTTGGGCGGCGTCTTGGGTGGCGTGACCGGCCGGCTGTTACCCATGCCGGCGTACTGGTACTTTGGCTTCTTCTCCGACGGCTTCAGGATCTGCCGTGCCAGGACACCACAGGGTGATCAATCAGGTGGCCAGAACAGGCCGACACGGATATGCTTCGTCTTTAAAACGCATTTCAACCCAACTACTAGGGCCTAAAATAGTTCCAGCTGCACTCGATCACATGTTCTTTATAAACACACTGGGGCCAAAATGCTTGAGTGATTTAGCCCCACATTCAAAGAACAGACAAACGGTCTCCTAAAGCCAACGATGCTCCTCGCGCCTGGTCTCTCCGCAGCGCGGCACACCCCATCACATCACACTCGGGTGCGGTCACGGGCCGACGCTACCTGCCGGTCCCGAGCGCCACCCCATCACGCCACACTCGGGCGCGGTGACGGGCTAGCGCCACCTGCCCGTCCCGAGCTACACCCCATCACGCCACACTCGGGCGCGGTGACGTGCCGACAATAGCTGCTGGTCCCCCAGCTACGCCCCATCACGCCACACTCGGGCGCGGTGACGGACCGACAATAGCTGCCGGTCCCGAGCCACACCGCATCACGCCACACTCAGGCGCGGTGACGGGCCGACAATAGCTGCCGGTCCCGAGCCCACACCCCACCATGCCATGCTCGGGCGCGGAGACGGGCCAGCCCACCGCCGGTTCAGCGCCACGTACCTGGAAGGAGCACATGAGCGTCTCGTCCACGGACATCATGCCGCCGGCGTTGTCGAACTCGCCGCAGTAGTTGGGCGCCGAGAATAGCGTCACCAGCTGCCGCTTGGCGAAGAACTCGTAGCCGTCCTCCACCACCTGATGTCACAGAGCACTGATCACGGAGGTGACAAGTGCGCCGAACTGACACCGAACAACGCCACGACAGTTCGGTGCTGGTTCGGGGGCCTCGCGGCGGCCAGCTGCGAGTAACGCACGAGGCCGGCGAGTTCCGTTTCACCTGGGTCAAGAACTAGCACAAAGACGGTCTGGAGACACGCGTCCGCGCCCGGCGGCTCGTCCACACCAGCTTCTGACCGTGGGAGGGCGGCACGCCGGTGCCCATCAGTCCCACAGTCCGACGCCGACTTCCGCACACCGCGGCTCACACTAGCCGTCACAAAGAAACACCCCCTGGACTCAGGGGGCGCAGATGCCCTCACCGGTGCCCGGCGCGCGGAGCGGCGGGACCGACCTGGTGCGCGCGGCAGATGAGGTCCAGGTCGTGTCGGTTCAGGAACTTGGAGACGACGTCGGCGCCGAACGTGAAGGACACGCCCCGGTCGTTTTCGCCCCAGCCCTGCACGTCCTTGTCGGGGTCCGACCAGAGCAGATCACACAGCAGGCCTGGCGGGCAGGCGCCAGTCGGCTCAGTGCGAACACCGGGGAGGCAGCACAGGAGCGCGCGACACCGCCCTGCCTAATGTATTGCGTGGCGCCTGGTAACAAGGGGGGCAACACTGCGGTATACAGAACCGCCCTGCCCAGTGCGCTGCATGGCGTCTGGCAGCAAGGACACGTCTGGCCAGGTCTCCGATCTCTGTCGACACGTCTCTGTCCCGCATCGGGGACGTCTCTGACCTGTGTTGGGCACGTCCCTGCCCCGCGTCGGGGACGTCTAACCTGTGTCAGTCACGCCTCTGACCTGTGTCGGTCACGCCTCTGCCCTGCGTCGGGCACGTCTGTCCCGCATCGGGGACGTCTCTGTCCCGCGTCGGGCACGTATCTGAGCTGTGTCGCCATGTCTGGCCTGTGTCGGGCACGTCTCTGTCCCGCGTCGGGGACGTCTCTTTCCCGCATCGCACGTATCTGACCTGTGTTGGCACGCCTCTGACCTGCGTCGGCACGCCTCTGACCTGTCGGCACGCCTCTGACCTGTGTCGGGCACGTCGGTGGGCCGCATGATGCGCCGGATCTGCTCCATGTTGTGCAGGTCGGGCGATAGGCCGCCGTGACAGCAAAAGATCTTCTCGTCAATGATGGCCGCGATCGGCAGACAGTTAAAACAGTCGGTGAACGTCTTCCACAGCTTAATGTTGAAGCGTCGTTTGCCTGGAAACCAATGACACAAACCCATTTATATCCGTCAGGGGAACACAGATGTACCGCGAACACTGACATAGGTTATGGAACACTGACATAAGTTAGGAAACACTGGCATACTGCGCCATTCCACCCAGCGTGCAAACGTCCTACTTGTACTACAGATTCGTGGTTAACAGGAACATGATAACCAGCTGATGAACACGTGATTAACTTCACATTTTTAACTGTTTGATTGCGATTAACCATGGCTTTAGCCACACCATCCCCTGTGCCTCACATCTGTGACAACCAGAGGTGTGATGACCAGGTCAACAGACGGAAGTTTGGTGTTAGGGCAGGACGCCTTTTTCGCCACCTGTGCATGAAGGCCCCACAATTGGACACAGGACAGCCTTGTTTCACACGACTCATACAAAGAAAGCCCTGTCGCCGCTCACACTCGTCGTAGAAGCCGTAGATGCGGTTGATGCTGGCGCACTCGTGGTTGCCGCGCAGCAGGAAGAAGTTCTCCGGGTACTTGATCTTGTAGGCGAGCAGCAGGCAGATGGTCTCCAGCGACTGCTTGCCCCGGTCCACGTAGTCGCCGAGGAACAGGTAGTTGGCTTCGGGAGGGAAGCCGCCGTACTCGAACAGCCGCAGCAGGTCCGTGTACTGGCCGTGGATGTCGCCTGCAAGCAGAGCAGGTCAGGTCGGGTCAGGTCTGTGCACCGACACTGGGTGTCGCCTGAGCGCCGACTGGATCCCGGCAGGTCCGCATCCTGGCCATGGGTGCCGCTCAAGGTGTTAGCAGGTGTTGCTGTCAGGTGCTGTCCATGCACCAGCCACATGTAACACCTCAGAGTGGGCTGGAACAGGTGATCTGGTCAGCTGGGTCACAGCTGGGTCAGAGCATGCCCATGCCAAGCCTGAGGATATAACCCAAGTGCAGACCATATCAGGCTAGTCAGGTGAATTCAGTATCGGCTACGCAGGGTGACGTTTCAATATTCAGCCACTTGGGTGACAGGGATGTGAATTTTTCGTGCTGTGATACATCCAGCTTGGAGTTCCTTGTCTGTTGCCCCTTCCCTTCCTTAATACAGGCCAAGTCAGTATCAAAACGGGCAGCTGTGAACCCAGTATCTAAGTGCCTCAACTTGATTAATGGACAAGGCTGGTGAGAGGTCTGGTTTGGGGGTCAAAGGCCGACGGATTAGACCCGACGCATCGCGTGAGGAAGCTGCTCGAGAACCAGGAATGCTGTTTATTTCTGGTGGCATGAATTTATATTTACATCCTGGACACCCTACCAGATTGCATTTTGAAGTGCTGATGGATGGCACCAGGCATTTAAGAAGCTTGAGTCGGGCCAGTCAGGTCAGCAAGCTGTTGAGCAGAGGGTAGAGTCCTGACACGATACATCACACTTCACTGCAGCCAAGAATTACAGTCAGAGCCTGCGCCATACATGCCATGACTTGTCAATTATCATGATCACTTGATGGCTATCCTGCAGTGCCTGCCAGTCCTGCCACGGTGAGAGGCAAGTGACACCAGTTGTAGCCTCAGCAGCTGAGTGCTTTGCAAAGCCCAAGTAGCGGTGATGACAATGATGACTTGATCGCTACAAGTACAAAACAAAATGCTTGACATACACTGTTCTGCACGCTGCATATATGCATAGTTGATGATGATTTGGGGTTTTAGGGCGCCATCGACTGCTAGAGGTCATGCAGCGCCCATAACTATCGATTCATGCAGAGCCGTCAATCAGAGAAGTGCATCAATCAGGTCACCCTATAGAAGCCATGATGATTGGCCCTAGCATCATGATGAGAAGATTACAGGAAAATCTACAGCGCGAAGGAACTGGAGCACTTTACCAAACCCGACGATGTTCGAAGAACCCCCTAAAAAGTCGCATAGCGTGCGACTCTGGACGTGGCGTCCGAAAAACTGCGCTCTCGTTGCAGTAAGGTGGCGGCAAGCGACCAGTACGTGATGCACGGTCAGTGGATCAGAGCATCGACCGCAGCATGGTCTGTCGCCAGCCAATAGCAGGTGACGGTGCGTAGCATATGTGTGACCTATGCGTAACCGGCAAAGGGCAACTTCTTTCACCCTATTGTCCCGAAAGCACGACTGCCATAATCCAATGCGGGGTTTCACCGACTGCAGCTTGCTGGCGCTCAGCGAGTTCCAGTAGAACTGCCATCGCTTCTGCACCAAACAGCGACACTGCGGGAGGTACATGTCTTGAGCAGGTAGTGGTGTTATAGGAATTCTAGTCCCTGTCGTAGCGCGCTTGCTGCAGCTGTCAGCAAGATCATTTCCGCATATCCCCACGTGACTTGGGATCCAGCATAGAACGACCGTTTTTCCTGCTCGCTCCAGTGAGCTAAGACGAGAATTGAATGTCCTGAACCAGTGGATTCGACGGGGAGAAGCCGCTAACAGCCAGCAGGCTGCTCAAGGAGTCGGAAAGAATTAAATGCAGATTGCTATCGTCCACTTCAACAAAACAGAGAGCTTTGCTAATGGCTATAAGCTCGGAAGTGTAGACCGACCGCGTGTGAAGGCAGTGTGAATGACCGTGTGGTGGATCCGCACACCAAAAGCGCACCCTACACCTGCATCCATCTTCGAACCATCTGTATAGTCATCTTGCACCCGTCAAAGGAGGGCCATGTGCTCTAAAGCTGCGCCTTTGAGTTCCGTCATGAGGACACGTTGCTTTTGCATATTATATGCGTAGTTCAAATACCACAAAGCCAGCAGGAGATCAGAAAGGCACCCCATGAGTGCTGTGTTCTTACCACATATTTTCAGGGTGCTTCCAGTTCCAGGAGGATGGGCTGCTGCAGGAAGATCTCACGCGACTTAAGGCACAGGCTGCGCACCTCCATCTCTGACATCTGCACTGACTTGCCTGGCCGACATTCCTCGCACTGAGGGAACATGTCATCCTACACCGAGACCAAAATGTCCTCCTCCCCCCAGAAAAACACATGATCCACACACTGAGAGAAAACATCGTCCTCACAATGTGAGAACACATCATCCTCACAATGAAAGAACACATCATCCCTTGCACCACAGGGAAACATCATCCTCACACTGGGGGAACACATCATCCTGGCACTGGGAGAACACCTCATCCTTACACTGTGGGAACACATGGACAATTACAAACACTGCCAGTGAGGGCAGCACAAGCTGGGCTTACCTTCTGCTGGCCACATTAATTCTCCGACCAAAGTGGAGTAAAACGACAGACAGAGCATTGTGTTAGATGCTCAGCTATTAGCAGCAGCATTAGGTGCAGATTCCTAGAAACTGACCTTACTATAGGAGATGTAGCAGAGAAATCAAAGAAGGCTTAAAACTACATTTAAGTGCAGCAATACACATCATGCCATATGATGATATAACACCATGAAAATGTGTTATAATCATGCATGGTATCAGCTGTTGGCCACACCAACTCCCCACATTGTTTTTCTTGCATGGCTGTAGGACAACAAAATCACAAGCATGGAAGAGGCTCTACATACAGCACCAGAGCTTCCTCTCATATCTTCTCACATGTTGACAGTAGCACTTGATAATTTGATGTGCTCAACCGATAGTCCAAATCTAGCTATCACACAACCATTTGGAAATGATATATTTGTAACTCACTTTGTCAGAATATCTGTCCTTGCATCCAACTATATGTTGCACATTGGGCTTGAGCCACATTTTGAACATGCCCATCCCTGCCCTGACAGGGATGGCCTATGGTCAGTGCCAGGTGCCACACTTAAGTTGAAGAAATCAAGGGCAGTAAGGAATATTCTAAGCATCACAGCACATTCAGCTGCTAGTGCCAAACTTCAGTTTGATGGTGGAGTCAGGGCTTCTTGAAGCACTAAAATGAATGGTGAACCTATAAAAATTAGGTGCAAGGCTAAACACTTACACCAAAAAGTATATGTACTTTACATATCATCATGACAAACTCGAACCAAACCTCCCACCCCCACCCAACTCCGGCACGTACACCTAGATATCTTTTCAAGAAACAGCATACATAATCAATTTACCTGTATCACTTGAAACCATTTACAGAGATTAAGAATAACTAAAAGCAGTTTTGGATTTGTTGCTAACAACATAGCCAATAGTATGACAAAGTGCATAAAGAGGTGGAAATGGCATTCTTTCAACCACTTGCTACTCCTTAAAATTGACAGTCATGTGAATGATACTTTTCTGTTCATTCACTAACAACATTGCTTTTCATGCGATGAGTTCTTTTAATCTGTGCATTAGAATTCACTTTTTCGGAACTCACTTTTTTAAATATTAACCAGTCTGCAAAAAGCTACACTGAGCATAGCCATCATAGCAACCATGCTCACTGAACAACTTCAGCTCACATAATTGATTTCAGTGCATCAAGTTGAGCTGACCACCATCAGCAGCTTGTGCATGAAATGCCAATACTTCAACTGAATGTGATGCACCAGACCATTTTTCAAGTTAACAATGTCAATTCCTTAAGTTCTGCATAAAACAAGCATTGAACATGCATGCAACACATTCAGAGTCTCAGACCATCAAAACCACTGATGAATCTGGCTTGGTGGACAGGTTTTTAAGCAGAACAGCACCGGAATGTTGACAAACATGTGCAACCTTGATCGAAGACAGGTCAGACACACAACAATGCACCTATCAATCCACAGAGTCAACAGCGACTCCAAATTTTGGCAAGCCAGCATACTGCATTGATGAAACAGCTCACATAATGATGCTCAGCAGGCCTCATGTCTTATAAACATCTAAACTAGAACATGTGCATATAAACGGGTACATCAAATGGTTGTTTATACTTAGTCTTGTTGTTCACGAGACGATAACGACGCACAATCTCATGTGATTTTAACAGCATTTTCGCGACATCGCAAAATATTTTGAGCACAGGAAAAGACAAACATCACACCAAACACATTATGCCAGAAAAAAACAAGCCATGTTACCTTCTAGAAGCCGAGAAATCAGGCTATCCACGTTTAACTCGCCCTCCGCCATCTCAATTATTAGCTGAAGGGCTTTCGTTGCAAGCTGTTGGAAAACGGAGGTATACAGCAAAACAGCAATTTCTCAAATGACGTAACAAGTGCAGTCATACCCAGGGCTACCAGACCGCCCTCATCCCCTCAGCTATGCGGTGGATCTTATGACGTCAAGGGATCATGACGTCATATATAGGATGGTACGAGAGCTGCCAAACAATCTTGGCCTTGGTTTTCACCATCCAGTTCGACAACGTTTCTATCAGGAGCCCGCGCTGATTTGGTTGGTCCGGTCTGCAGTCAAGTTCGGTTTCGGTAACGTCGCCTGGGAGCGGTTTTGCTTCGTATTAGCAAGTGAACAGCTCACTATTTTGAACAGTTTTGAGACGTAAACTCAAGGTATGTGTGTGAAAAACATCTTATGACGGTGGGACGGTGTTGTGATGTGATATAAGGTTGAGTTGGCACTAACATTGGTGCTGGTTGTGTTGGAAGCTGCCCAGTTCAGGGTGTGCAGCTTTTTTATTGTGCCCATATTACAAGGGAAAGTAACTTTTTGGGTAGGCCCTGTTAAAATTTGGGTATTTAAGAATGTTTGAACGCAGGATTTTTCAACCGGCCATGACTAGTATGCAGAAAAATTGTTCTCAGTTGGTGCAGATGGAGCTCCCCCTGCTGTACAGGAAACTTAAGCCGTCCATGGCAGACAGTAACAGTGTGATATTTTTCCTCTCTGTATGCTGCAGATTTGTAAATGGAAGCATTTTAATCATACACAATGGTTTTGGGCAGAGAGGAATCCAGCCCTGAAAAGTGTAGTAAGCTGCCCCAGTTGCAGCAGAGTCTGCTAACACTTACCCCAAACAGCATGATCTTTCACAACAGATAGTGATTCTGTGATCCCACCTGTTTTGTGTGATTTAGCAAGTTATGATACCTTATGATTGCTGTCATCAAGTTTTGATAAATTTTCCTAGATTGGAAGTTGTGCCCAACCTGTGCACCAACAAGGTCTTATTAAAGTTTGACAATAGTTTGCAAATTGGGTTATAAGCCAGTTCTTAAACATATAGCATATGTAACTGCTGGTAGATGAGTCATCCATTCATCCATTTTCATGTACTAATGTAGCATTGCATCTTCAGTTGATGCCTGGTATATGCAGATTCAAAGAGAAAGTTCATATTTCACAACATTTGTGTAGTGTTTGATGCAAGGTTGGGGTCTATGCTGTATGTTTTGTGCATCTGCACAGTGCAGTAAGCTGCTGCCTTTTTCTGTAAAAGTTTAAGTGGTTGCTCAAAAAAGTTAACATATGCCCTTACCAAGGTTTAGCTGGGTATGTGTGCACTTTGTCCTTCTGCATATGTGGACTATATCAAGGTCCACTAAACCCATAATTGTGAATTGAGATATACCTAGAAATGGGCAGCTTGATTTAATCATTGGATCCTTTTATTTGCCCACAGATAGGCTGCCTATGCTACAATGACTGCAACCTTCTGGTGTCCACATAGTGGGTCTATGTAGATTGAGTTATAATGCTATATTAAGAGTGTTTTTGCACCAGCATTTTAGCTTAAAGTATTTTGTGTCAAGGAGTAAAAGTCAGAAGAGTGAAATCAAAAATAACATTTCAGACATTCAGTATTTTTAATGGTGAAAAGCCAGCTTTAAAGTCCAACTTGTTTGCCTGTTTTAGCCAAAATAGAGGAGAAAATGTATGTGGTAGATTCAGTCCATTCTGTGTAGCTCCCCCTTTGTTGTTAGTGGTAGTTTTTATAGGGCTAGCGAGTCATGTTTGTCATGTAATAAAGTTGGGAAAGTGGGGAAGGTCTTAAGTCAAAATTATAGGAGTTGGATGGAGAATGGCATTCTATTTGAGTGAAAATGTCTTTGTTACCAGGGGAAATGTCATGCTTAGAAACAAGATTACTCATCAGTCTCTTCATCCAAGTTACCCTCAAGGTCATGATTGGCTGGCTAAAATGTTGTGTGATAAGAATGGCTGTCATTTTCCTGTGGTTCAAATGTGTGGACTTATTTGCAATGAAAAAAGGTGGCATGGAAATATAATACAAACTGCACTGGTATGCAAGTTGTTTTACCACCTACATTATCATGTGTCCACCCCTACAATGCCTGAGAAAGTAGCATGTACAGCCATTCCCTGTATCACAGACTTGTGAAGTGATGATCTGCAGGTGCAGTGCCCATACCATTTTCACAGCTGGACATCCAGCTCTCCTTTGATGTGCACATGTGGAATCTTTTGGCCAGGGGCTGGCTGACATGAAATTTTGTTTGGTTGTTATAGTTCTCCACTTTTCCAGGCCCAAACATGCACCAGAGTTGGTAACCCCCTTTATTGTGCCCAGATGTCACGCAAGATCTATTTCTGCGGCTCAATCCGCGCTGGTCGGCAAGACGTGGCTCTGTATGGTCGCATCGTGGCTGCCCTCAAGCAGTACGGCACGGTGCTGACCGAGTTTGTGGCCGACCCGGCCGTCACCCACCTAGGCTCGGACGAGGGCAAGGCCTCCACCGACCGCGACATTCACGACAGAGATATCAGGTCAGTGAGAGAGCTGGGGTCATGCAGAAGTGGGGTGTGGTGTAACAAATCTGCTTATTAGACAATGCTATTTGTGATGTTGCACGTTTATGCCTTTCCTTTTGATGCCTGTGTTTTCTCCATGTCAAGAAACTGGTGCAGTTTGGGATTGTTTGTCACTATCCCACGTGTCTTCCATCATCAGTATATTCGCGGCTACATGCGTATGTATGCATGTATGTATGTACGTATGTATGTATGTATGTCAGCATGCATGGATGCATGCATACATGTATTATGCATGTATGTATGTATGTATGTATGCATGCATGAATATGTACGTTCTTGTTCAGTCGTCGCGAGCAGATGCCAGTCGCGTTGTTCGTAAAACGACACAAGAACCGAATATGGCCATGTTCACCAGCACCTTGTCCATGTTCTGACTGACCTGAGGCGACTGCTGCCACCGTGCTGAGAACAGCGGCCTGACACGCGTGCCGTCTCTCCAGCCTGCTGGAGGAGTGCGACACGATCGTGGCCGAGGTGACGCAGCCGTCGCTCGGGGTGGGCTACGAGATCGGTCGCGGGGTCGCCATGGGAGGTCGACGCATCCTCTGTCTTTACCGGCCGCAGCCGGATAAAAGTAAGGCTGACGGCGGGCTCCATTCGGCAGGGTGTCGTTCGTTCAGCGAAGGAGGGATGGCGGAATGCTGTCCTTTCGATGTTCAAACGTTCGGCCACAGGGTGGCAGGGACGGCGATATTTGTCCATGCTTTTTCACCCCGGCTTTGGGCTCACTGCCTGTCGCCCCTCCCCTTGCTCAAAATCGGCCAATCAGCATCGGGCCCGGCGGCGGTCAACCCTGCATTCACGCGCCTCTTGCTAGACAACCGGGCCGGGCCAGTCAGATGTCAGCGTTCGAGGTCAAGGGGCAACGGATTAGCGCTGGCGAATTGCACGCGCAGACGGCCGAAGAGCCAGGATTCTGGCAGCATAAGGTTATTTTCACATCCTACACACCTTACTGGATGAATGTCGGAACGCTGCGTCCTTTTTGTCCGCTGTTTGCGTGTCGCCCGCGTTACGATGTTTTTCTAGTGTCATCATGGTTAACTGGAAGTAAGGTAACATTCAGTAAAACGGCGAAGGCCATCAACGGTGGGTTGTTCGTGCTTGCCGTTGTGACAGGTCACCTTCTGTTTCACGGTTGGACGCGCCACAGCTGAGACAAAGCTGCCAGGGCATTTTTTAGAGCTCCCTGTTAGGCGCATGGATCTAGCCGCGCGCTTGCCTCCGGCTCAGCTCGCTGCGTGATGGACGGATGTGCACGTGCGACGAGGTCTAACGTGTGTTGTTGCCGGTCAGGACTGTCGGCCATGATCCGGGGCATGCCGCCGTCCAAGGACCTCAGCGTGGTGGACTACTCGAGCGACGACATCGAGAAGGTGCTGACCGACTTCTTCTCCGCCGCCTAGCCTGCGAAGCCGCGCCGTGCGGCGCTGGCTTCGGGCCGGTGCCCTGGGGTTGCAGCTGTGTGCTTGAGCCAGGCGAGAACTCTCAGGCTCGATGAGAGGGCAGGACCTGGCTCAGACGTCTGGTTCTGCTCACTGTTCACGGAGGTGAAGACAAGACCTGGCACATACACCGGAACTTTGGAATTGGGGCGGAATTCTCGGCTCAAGGAAGCTTTTGGACGTAGAGGAGGACTTGAGATCCGGCCGTCGAGCACATCTCAAGACAAAGTGTGGGATGATGGCATTTTCACCACGGGCAGGCTGATTGCTTGGTCTGCGAGAGGCTCTAGTTGGAAACAAACCAATTTCTCGCCGTTCACTGTGTGGAAGAACCTGGTGTGGGTGGTGTAGCAGTCTCTGCTCGACTCGCGGCTGGTCGTGCTCGTCGGTGTAGAGTCGAACGCTGGCGCGAAAAAAGCTGTGACGCTATTCTCGATGCCCTCGATGTGTACCTGGTACCGATGATATTTTTATAGTCAGTTGTTAGTCGTTTTGAACGTTTTCGGCAGGGAATAAACACTTTTCACGAACACTTTTCACAAACACAATTCTGACTGTGTCCCCGCTTCGGTGTTCATTGGTTTCCGTAGCTGCACCTGGGGTCTCGTGCCGGACCGGTGCAGGTGGCTCTGGAAGCTGGTACCCAACGTTGTGGTCCGTCATCTTTTTGTTTTTTTTCTGCCAATTATCGTTACAGAATATGACGTGACTGTAATTATCTGAATCCGAAGTGCAGCGATAATTGCGTCAGAAAATTCGAGACTGGATATTCTGGACTTTTACGGCATGCTCGCCTTGAGGATGCCGCTCAGCGCCACCCGGTAGCCCATTGTTTTCCGTTTGTACCATCGGGTCTCGTCAAGACCTTTCACGAATTCGGGTTGGGAAGAGTTGCGGTTTTTGATGAGCGTGATTCTGCACACGAGCTACGAAACGCGGGCCCCACACGTTCCATGTCTCGTTTATGGCGACTAACCACCCAACCTCGCCCTCGCATACAAGGCTCCGCGTAATGACAATATCACAGGGCCTCGGGTTGGACGGCCCGGTCGGGGCCCGTGCCCGGGCACGCGCGCCTGGCCGCGGTCGGCGCGCGCTCGCCACGGCTTCAGATAAGGGCGCAGTGTGGCCCAAGTGGCGGCTCGTCCACGCATTTGCTGTTGGTGGGGCAGTAGCGGCCCTCGCAACCGCCCGTCTCTGCGGAACAAGCGGCTGGGTTAGGCCAGGTCAGTTCGGGCACTGCCGGCGCGACAACGGCCGGCAGCGGACGCGGGCGAGCTGAGCACGCCCGTGTCGCCTGATTGGTCCAGATTGCGCGCACACATTGGAACCCCCCGGTGCTGTGAGAACCGCGATGCAAATGCACGTTTGCTGTTCATGTAACTAAACACATGCTCGACGCAAGTAATGTCTGTCGCAATAAGGCATACTTGGTAGGAGAGATGGACGACCAAGGCGTCCTGCGGACAGAGCCAAGTCACCCCATTCTGGGTTGCCGTGCTGACACGCTCAGATGACAATTTGTGGCTGGGTGTGAGCCACCCCTCAGCTTGGGTTCTTCAGATGGAGGGGGTGCGTGGTTGGGAATGATGCATAGGAACGCCGTACGTCTAACGCGCCTGCCACACGCGTTGACCAGGCACCGCAAGACCGAGCTTAATGCCAACTACCACAGCGCCAGCCTACCGCTGGCCCGCACCGAACGCGCTTCGCACAGTGGCGCCACCTACACTCGTCCGCTGGGTGGCGCCCGCGGCGGACGCGCCGCCGCGTGTACTCACTGGTGCCGCGTCGGCAGAGGGCGCCGTCGACGGTGTCAATGCAGGTCAGGCCGGGTTCGCACACGCGCACCATGCACGTGTTCGGCAGGCAGATGGGCGAGCCGCCGCGTACGTAGCAGTTGGTGCCACGGCGGCAGTAGAAGCCCTCGCACGACGGCACGTCTGGGGGCGGACAGGGCCGGGGTGGCACGTGCTGACGGTCGGCAAGCGCACGCTGCGGGTTCCCGCTTCACAGATTTAAGCAGACACTACCCCGCCCCAGGAGTGAGGAGAGATGCCTCCGACTGAGACCCTCTAACCTTATTCCACGGCAACATTAGTAACAGTGGGATCAGGCATATGAAAGGCCATCCGGGAGATGACAGAAGTTAAATCGCAGCCTCGTTTATCTGAAACCAAGCCTTTGGTGGTATGTTTTTAGCGTCCATCACAGTCGATGTCATACCAAGCCGATTGACGGCACCACCAGAAGTGCTGACCTGGGACGCAGTCGGGACCATCCGGCAGTTCGTTGCACAGCTCGCCAGCGGCGCAGTAAATGTCGTTACAGGTCACTGCAATCAGACATTGAGGCCTTAGGTGGGAGTTAAAGCGACAATTTAACGTGCTGTGGTGCATGCGGACAATCAGCGTGATGTTTTGTATGGCTGACGGTTTACGGACATGACACTGTCTTAATATTGCCGGCGGGCGAAAGTAGTTATCACCTCAGCTTATCCTTGTCGACGGCGAGGATGAAAGACGCGTCTCGAAGTTCGTGACGTCAGGGAAGCATATTTCGTGTGTTATTCAAAAGCAACGCTATCTTCATCAAAATGCTAACGATCTCGAGGTGCGCTTTTGGCCTTTGGCGTCAGATCTGTGCTATACATTATGAAGGCTACAGTTGAGGGACATGAGTATCCACATTCACGGCATGAAGACTTACGCGGCTTGCAGACGGGGCCCGCAGGCGTATCCACACACTTCTCATTCTTTGCACAATTGAGAGTTTTGCACGTGGGTTTGTCTGAAACAGGCAGCATGTCATGTTGAACGAATGCTTATTTTCACACGCTTTCAAAGCAAACATGCAGTTCAAAACTAAGGCAGCGCAAAGAACGAGGTTAGCGATAGAAGTCTGCCTTAGCATGACTGGTCGGGTCTGCCCGGTCGCGGGGCTCGGCATTCCCACATCACGGCAGGGACAGAAGTACTTGATCAGCCCGGCGTACACAATCTTTCTGCACCTGTGCTCGTCTTGGCAGCGATTTAGCGTCTGATGAGATAACCGGCAGACTGGTATCCATGGGTGTACATTTTCCTATGCCGCGCGCCACGCGTTTCCCGGCGCCTGGCGTCCGGCTCAGCCGCGGGGTCGTTCGGTGAAGTCGTACCTACCTTTGATGCAGACTTCGCAGCGGCACTGCTGCACTTCGCATGAGTACCCGACGTCGCAGCGCTTGCCGCACCCTGAAATCGACGCAGCGATCAGCTGACGGGAAGCGGCACTCGGTTGTTCGACACGCACGCGAGGACACGCACGACACGCACGCGAGGACGCCCGCAGGGCGCGGGCGGGAAAGGGTGACACCAAGGGGGTTGCCATGCTGCTGCGGGACCGCGGCCTCCAATTCCCTGTCCTCTCCTCTGCATTTACATTCGGCCTCTAAACCCAGCTGACCTTAACCTGCACCCGGCCGCGGGAGGGGAGAGTTGACGTCCCCGTACAGTCTCGTGTGTAGGCCATAATGAACGCTCCTAGCGCCACGAAATTTGTAGTACCTATTCATCTATCAATTTGATGTTCTACTTGATCAGACAGTTTTGATCTACCAAGACCAAAACTTTAGTGACCTAAATTAGGTCAAAGAGTTCGACCTCTCAAAAATTACCGCGCAAAACTTTTTGTGGGTCATTTGCCTTAGGTCAAGGTTGCTATGGTAGTAGAACATGATACTACCTGCGCTTTGCTTAGTTCACATTCTTACAAACAGACGACTTCAGTGACCTGAAGTCAGGTCGAGTTTTGCTATGTTTCGTAAATGTTGCAAAGATGTACAGATTTTGTGTAGTTTTGGCGTTTATGTACGAGGAAAAGAGTACTAACTCAGATGCACAGCCGTTGTGTGATCACAGAGCACGTGGTCGTGGGCTAGGTCACGACTTACCTATATCGGTGCACTCTGCAAAACATGCTGAGCTCAAATAGGCGGTTTTATGAGGTGATTTTGGAAGCGGAATTCAAATACTGCACTGAAAACATGTGATATCAATCTAAAGGATAATTGGGTCACGGAGGGTCACGTGGGGACATGTAAGGTCATATGAAGTCATCCAAGGTCAGTGACCTATGTTGTCAGGAGCGGAGATGATAAATGAACGAGTGCAACACGTGCAACCACCTCCTTGTCGTGTTCGTGCAGTTGGTGATGTACAATTTCATGTACCAACGTGCCTGTTCCCACACTGGCACTAATGCATTGTCAAGCGCCGAAGGAACCGTGCATGATGTAGGCAACAGTTATAATTTAATTCCCATTCCAACACCGTCCGACACGTTGGTGCCCCAGCTATCTACTGGAGGGCGATGAATGTCCCCCTCCCCACCCCCCTCGTCCCGTTTGAGCCGGCCTCGAATAGAAAACGAGCTAGCCGCCTAAAGCGAAAGGACGTGGGACGCGCGCTTGTCGTAACACACATGTCACAACCATCACACCGTACTTGATTATAAATTGATCGATTCTGTAATGCAAATTTCTAGCGCACTGATCATACGCATTTTCGTGGACTGCAAAAGGCGTGTGGATAAATTATCTTCTATTTTGGAGCCTCCCAGGATACTTGTGATATACGTCCGTGGCAAACTCAGCCATTTGCTATCGGGAGCTTTTGTAAGCTGTGCATCGCTATATACTCACTATCACCGGTGCCCCCCAGAGCCAAGGTGACCAGGTCGTTATAATCCTGGGTTTTGACGTAAGCGCAGATTGTAAGGAGCACAAGCAGCCGCATGTTGTCTGTAAAAGGGAGTAGAAGAGTGTTAACCTGCGATGTTCACACATTCACTGTTACATCGACATAAGCCTCAACAATGCACAGATGTTTGAACATGCTGCCTTAATTTGTGATGTGATGTAATGTTACTATTACCTCAGTGGAACGTAGCCGTTCGAAAGCTGTTTACAATCCACATGGAAACACGCACGGTCACCTTTATACTCTTTAATTACAAAAAATCAAGTGAACCATTAAAACGAAGGAACTGATAAACACAGTATGTGACTGGCACGCACTTGTTGGTAATGTCTGTAGCATTTTCTGAAGAAAAGGGACAAGGTAGTGCGTAGTGCGTACGTCTAAATCATCATCACTGGCTATGTGACTAGCATTTTTCCAGTTATTACTTTTCCTACGGAGCCGCTTCTTGTTTAACCAGCTGAACTCATCACGTTCATTGGTACAAACAGCGCTTCAAAGGTGAAAATATGCAGATCTTAACCAACTTAACTTGTCTGTGTACAATTATTTATTGTGTATGCATGCACAGTGCATGATGATTATTCTATAAATGCACGCAAATCATGGTAGTTGGGACTTGTGACAAGTAAAAGACCTGCACCTAAATGTGTTCCGCTGTTTCACGTAGCTCAACCATTTTGCACTGGTATACTCATCCACATCGACAGCGCAGACGTCTGGAACACACGGCACCGAGCGCGTCCTCACCAGTCTAACAGTGGCCGGTGTATAGAACTGCTTCTTCCAAAACTTGACTCCTACTGCGAACACCTGACCAGCCCACGAACGCTGCCGGGCCCCGGGTGCGGACGCTCCACCTGTCGTGCCGTCGCCAGCAGACAGCTGGCAGTAGCGCGGATCGCCGGCCTTTTTATATGGCCTCGGCTGGTCGGCGCCCCACTGGCCATGGGGGCGTTCCTGAGCCTTGCGACGGAGGACGCGTGCCAGGCTCCGCCGTGCTCGCGCAGAACATTCCTTGAATCGGTGCACCAGCGAGCCGGGATGGGAAAACGTTTGTTGACTGCGTGCTTCTCCATGCCGGTACCAGGGCCGGACGCCGCGAGCCCGGGCACGGTTCGGACATGCCTGTGTCCGTGCGGCACGCAGGCACGTCCGCGCACGCGGGTCGGGGTGTTCCTTCGTGGCGTCAGGCAGCTGGCATGTGTCGCCGTGCATGCGTGTTATCCGTTACCCCATGGACTAAGCCCCTTACACGTTACTTTCCATACACGGAACTCACAGCAGCCATCCGCCCTTCCAGCGATGTGAAGTGCTTCGCGTCGTCGGCATGTTCACTAAAGGAAAAATATTTTGATGTTACATAACACTGACGCTTCCGGACTAAGGCAGCACGCTTTCACCAACCGGATGGGCGCGTGTGTTCCCTCATTCGCATGATCCGCGTCCCTCTCTATCGGCTGCAGGAGCCGGCGGCGTGCACTGACGGACGTGCGGCACGGCCCGGACCAGGATCGCTGGGGCTGGGGGAGGGGGGGGGGGAGGACTAGCTGCTGCGGTGGAGTGATGGCGGTCGAGGGGTCACCGGCCGCTGGAGACTCCGGCCTGACCTCTTGATGTGAGCGACCTCTCAGGCGCCGGAGCGGGGACAGGAGACGCGCCAAATGCGCAGTACTATGTCCAACGCGGATGCGACCAAAAAATACCCGTACCGTGCCTCTGTTTATAGGTGTGCGGTATTTATAAACTTACAAACCTGAACCTGATCAGCAATAAATGTTCGTTAAATTAAATGATTCTCAACCTTGCACCTCTCAGCACCCATGTAAAAAATACCAACCACCTCGACCGATCCTCACGGCTGAATTCCAGGCTTGGAATATAATTTGAATACAATTAGAAGTAGAGTTTGGGTGAACTTAAGGCAAGACAAGGCTGCAAAGAGTTTTGTTTCATATCAGAGCTTATTATTTGTTGGAATCACGAGGTATTGAATGTCAATGAAGTTGCATGAAAACCACCCATTTTCTTGTATTAGAGTGCCGCACATACTAAAAGCGCATGGAAACATTGACAAACAAACATAGCGCATTGAGAAAAGCGCTTTAACACTTTTTAGTGCATTAATTTATCATGAAAACGAGTATTGTCGTAATATAGTGTTAATTGGTATTGGTAGCGAGAAGCGTTCTAGTTCCCGGTTCTTCGACGTGAGTTGGTAGTTCTTATGCTGGGCTATCGACCTTCAACATGCCAGGGGTACAGGTCAAACGACGTTATAGAGCAAGTATTGCTCAGATATATTGCCAAAACTCGATCTTGCAAGCTGTTTAACGTTGTTCAAACCAGTGCCTCCTGCTAAATCGAAGGTCGATGATAGCATAAACGCTGAGAGCTCATAACATCCACGGGCCTCAGCTCACATACCTTCGCAGTAGAACGCGAGGGTCTGAGGTTCTAAACGCATCGATATCATGTCATCATAATTGTACGTCATCATTATCATTATCACATCCGCTTCAAGTGAGATGTCATAGCTGAACATTAAAACAGCTTTGGGCCGAATAATTTTCACGTTATTATAAATTTGATATCAGGAAGACAAATCGAAGTGGCAGAAATTCAGGGAGAAATCGGAATATAAGTGAAGGTCAGGCCGATTTTTGGTTCAGCCCCCAGTCGATTTTGAAAAACGAACTCCCTCTGCCTCACTACTGTGACCGCCCTTCCCTTCACTATTAATGTCGATGTATATTTCGTGTCAAATCATGCCCTTCAGGCACCTAGTATTTTGATCATGCCAACTTGTTCATGTGTCGGGACAGTCTGCAAATGTTTCGCAACTTTTCACATCGTAACACCTGGATTGTGGTGAAGAGCAGTTAGGCGCGATGTGCGGGAACCTCTTAGAGTACCAGGTGGCCTACATAGTTTCCCAAGCAGTGACAAGCGTGTTTACCCCATGATCGTGGCTGTAGTGAGCTTGGTGTCCTTCTATTGTAAATTGAATGACAAAACACGATCAGCGAGAGCGTGGTCATCAGTGATTTCACGCCGGTCAAAAGGTGGCAATAAAAGGTGCTCTAGATGGCTAACGTGCTGCCAGTAGTCAATTATCCGGTTGATCGTTCGCGGTGATGCGCCCAATGTTAAGTCTGAAGGTGGCCTTAAGCTTTTAAAGGTACGCTAGCTTGTCCACATGGACGTAGTTCTTAAGGTTGCCCTACGGAGTCCAGGGGTGACAGGTCGGGCGAGTGAGAAGCCACAGCACGGAGTCCAGGGGCGACAGGTCGGGCGAGTGAAAAGCCACGGTAATCTTACCCTGATGTGCGTCCCAGCGAAGTAGTGTTCAAATGCATCCAGTAAAACTCGCGCCATGTGTGGTGCCGCCCCGTCCTGCTGGAGCCATGTGTGGTGTCACCCCGTCCTGCTGGAGCCATGTGTGGTGCCGCCCCGTCCTGCTGGAGCCATGTGTGGTGTCACCCCGTCCTGCTGGAGCCATGTGTGGTGCCGCCCCGTCCTGCTGGAGCCACTCCTTGCCTCGATCGATCCTGTGAAGTCACCCCAGAGCCGTTCAGAAGGATATCAGAGAGTTGGCGATGTAGCGCTCTAGAGTGGTGTTGACAAGATACTCGTTCTCGTCCTCAAAGAGGCATCTTCTGTGGCGTCATTATTTCATGAATGTGAGAACACTGATGTCTACCGTTGTTTTGCCATCTCTTTTTGCCATTGACCTTCTTCATTGCTCCATTGCTTCATTGCTCCTTCATTCGAATGTCAGCGCAGTCTTAATTTTGCGAGAAACACACCAATTCCCTTATTTGTGGCTAAAGGACTGGGTTCTTAGTAGCCATGGGGTATTCGGAATTATTCTGCAGTATTATAAGGGCGGCTATGAGTTTTTTAAGACTTAGTCCAAACCCTTTGATTGGCTGTGTTTGTGGGATGAGCGCCCACTCTAAGCAGTGCTTGTTTGGCGAGTCATTTTCCGATCACGAAATTCCGGGTGCACGGCAGAATTTAGAGGCGAAGGTTTAGCATACCACAATACTTGGCACGGTCAATCCCGCCCTGTGACTCCACCTGACCCTTAGCGCGGCCGCTACCACAGGCCGCAGGCTACCCCAGTCGGAGGCAAATACCAAACGCCTGAAGCGACTCGAACCCACCGCGCCACAGGTCTTTGAATTGGAAGGCAGGCGCCTGGCTAGCTGAGCTATCGGGATGAGCTTAAGTACATTGCTGGACGTGACGATTTAGAGTACTGTTCGGCGGTGTATACTTTATCCGTTGTCGCATACTTTACCTGTAAGTGTACCGTATATACTTTACTTGGTTGGTTCCATAACCAGGTGTCGAGATGTGAAATGGACGCGTCTTTTATGGTGTGTTTCTGAGTGAAAGACATGTCCGGGTGGTGCTGATCGACTTATGCAAAGGAATCTGACCATGGCTTCGAAACATAGCGTTTTCTCAAAATAATCAATGTTTTTATACCTTTTTTAATTACTCCCTTCCGATATGGCGAAGATCGATTCTTTTCAGCATCACAATCTCCAGCTCATCACCCCCAAACCCCAAATTCAAGGCCTTCCTTGCTTATATTGAACTCAAACATGGCTTAAAACACTAGAGAAACTAATTTCAAAACGGCCGTTCCGGGAAATTAATCGTTCACCAGGCTTTTCCCCACTCCGTCCTTTCAGTTTTCGGCATGTCTGTTGAGAAGGTAGCACACGTTTAATTTTACTTTCATATATGGCACATTGTGGCAGTGTGATCGATAATTTTCCACAGGCTCTCGCCCTTACGTGTAGGGTCACGCCATTCACCATAAACGGTTTTTTGCGTCTTGGGCCCAGTGATGCAGGCGAGGGGAGGGTTCATGGGTTTTAGCCCCCCCCCCTCCCCCTCCCCCCGGTTCGAACGCGCTTTTTTACCACGACATCACTGGCTATCAGTCCGGAATTTGGTGATCATGAGACCTGTTTTGGTCCAAGACGTCATAAATACTGCCATGCGCAGTGGTATGTTGAGCTCAATAGCCGTGATATAAAAACAAGAATAGCAGATACCCAAGTGAACATGTATGGAACGCAGCCAGTGATTGTTTAGGCACCAGGGCAAGCTATCACCGATCGCTTAATGACGCGCTGGGTACTGTACCTATGCGTCTGTGGGTTTTGTCTGTTTGCGGTACGTAGGCGCTGTCAGCGGAGCTGAAGCTCGCTCGTAAAACATTAGCCTACCCATGTCACAAATTATGGTAGCCTCCCACGTCGCCAAGTCTGACTGCAACCCAGCCTGGGCCACTTTCGGTGAGCACGGAGCGATGAGCGACACCTTTTTTCGTTGATCACAAAGCCTCGAATTACTAAGATATTTGTGTCTGTCAATTACACCCCATTCTAAGCTTTTTACACTCCTCCAGCTTCACACCACCTTCCAATGAAAAATAATCCCTCCGCAGCAAAGTAATATTGGAATCTGCGAAATTTTTATCACTTTTTCACAATTTTGACATTTGGAAAACAAAACAAAATTGCCAAAACCAAATTGAGGAATAGGGCACGCCGAAAGCATCTCCATCGATGTCACATAATCAGGAAAGCACATAAAAACTGACCACATGTTCGGTTCCAGCCTTCAGGTTTCTTTTTTACGTACAACCCGAGAGAAAGCCTAGTTCAATCACCAAAGTGGAAAATCCTAAGCCGAACCCACGTACTCCAGTATCTCGACGAAATCGCTGGTCGCATCGAAACCAATATCTTTAAGACTTCTCATCCGTGACATAAATTCACGGCGTGTCAAAAAAACGCGTCAATAGCTTGTCCGCGCACCGCAATCATGGCCATGAACTTTCCAGGCCGGGTTTGTTGATTCGGGGTCTGTTGAGCCGAATGCGGTCATTTTCGCCCGCAAAATCCAGCAGTGGAGAAGCTGTCGGATCGGATCGGAGCAGCCTTGAACATCGCGCGGTATCCGGGAACCAAGTCCGGATCCTCGTCACTGGCGAATAAGACCAGCCTAATTCGAAACTTTTTTGTTTGTCAGGTCACTCAATTATGACATCGTTATCAAAGGCCGGTACGGCGAAAGCGAATTGAAGGCGGGAGCACGACACGGAGACGGGAGCACGACACGGAGACGGGAGCATGACACGGAGACGGGAGCACGACACGGAGACGGAAACACGACACGGAGACGGAAGGACGACACGGAGACGGGAGCACGACACGGAGACGGAAACACGACACGGAGACGGGAGGACGACACGGAGACGGGAGCACGACACGGAGACGGAAACACGACACGGAGACGGGAGCACGACACGGAGACGGGAGTAAGACACGGAGACGGAAACACGACACGGAGACGGGAGCAAGACACGGAGACGGGAGCACGACACGGAGACGGGAGCACGACACGGAGACGGGAGCACGACAACGAGGCGGGAGCACGACACGGAGACGGGAGCACGACACGGAAACGGGAGCACAACACGATCCGTCCGTTTATGTGCACCTAGTCCTGCAAAGACGTGCGGAAGGTGACTGTGTTGCGAAGCCGCCGCTCAGCATAGTCTCTGTGTCATGATCGGTAACCCAGGTGCAGCACTTTCGGACAGTGATCGATGAGCTCATAAAATCGAGGTTGAAATTCTGAATAGTTTTTGAAGTTAGCTTTTTGAATGCTTTCCCTGCCGTATTTCAGGCTCTTTGTTAGCATATGAAGTCTGCGTGAGCCCGGGCCCCCAAACGCATGTAGAATATTATTCTTGACATCATATTTCTGTCTCACGATGGAAGCCGTGCTTAGTTTCTCTGGGCACGTCGGTCAAACTTCAGGTTGTCTATTCGTATTTCCCTTTTTTATTTCCTTTTATTATTTCCCTTCATTATTTATCGTTTTTGCGCGCTTATGTTGCATGATTGCGACTAGTAGCAATGCTTGCAATTAATCGTAATGGCGATGAGCTCAGGACACTTGTTGATGCGCCAATAAACCACCTCTAAATTTGACATGGGAAATGTAACGGTCATGTCCCAGTCTGTAACGGAAGTTTTTGCTTGATAATTGTAAAGCGCAGTTCACGCTTGTTCATGGAGCTGCACGAAGCGGCCTTTACAACTGAAGCCTGGGCCACCTTCTCAGAGACCCTCGGGTCGCTAATGGCCTTTCATGTCACGGCTTCGACGTTCAGGCAAAACACACGTGCCTCCGCGCAGGGTGATGGTTTGGACGTCGGTTGGGGCTCCTTGCCCGATAAATACAGATGCCTTTGATTTGCACCGAGCCTACGATGCCTTTAACTCCTCAGGAGATGTAACATTGGCTGCTAGTGCAGATCAGCACTGCATCCGTTACGCCAAGGGGGGAATTCATCATGCTTTCAAATGAAAGTAGCTCGAACCACTCAAGCGACTCGAGTTGGTTCCAGGTTCCCGAGATTGAACAGCGGGTTAAGAGGCTTGGTGGAAAAAAACGGGCTTAAAATCAGAGTTCTCCTGGGGTTTGCCACAGCTGCTCGCGGAATTTCTCATAAACCTCATCAGCGCTGCAATGGGAAGAGACGCAACGCTTAACCCAGATGTTGCCGAACTCTTGACCAGCGGACATTTAAGGCTGTGCCTCACTGTCCCGGGTCTCCAACAGCTTTGATGGATATCCCACTTAAAACTGCACTAACGGACGAAGGTGCCCAGAATTTGCGAAATGCGACATGGACTCGAACGACGCATCCGGTGCAAAACACACAAAAGAACTTGTTCTTGATGGCACAGCACTGCGTCATCTACGAAGCTTCGCAACAGTTCTGCGCGTTCCTGGACAGCACGACAACGTGTGGTGGTAGTAATTGGTGGGCGCACGCAAGACGGTGGAAAGTTCTATGAATGTGCCGTTTGTCGACTATGCCTTTACACATGTGGAATGTGGAGAGCACTGTAGCCTCAGTCGCCCAGACACGGTTGGACCTCCTCCCAGGACGTGCAGGGACCAGCGCGCGGTGGCCAGGGACCCGCGGGAGCAGACATGCCGCGCCTCGACGCGTTACACTGAGGAAGTGTGCACAGCGCCCAACGCGACGGCCAGCGGGTCCAGATACGGCTGTTGCCAGTAGGAGTGTTCATTTTGCCACCGTCATTCTCTTCATCGCTTACATCACTACGATGCCTGTCGTCGAGATCTGGTCCTGCGGTTTCGACGTGCGTGCTTCAGCCTCTTGTCGACTCGGAATTATTAATTTTGTTTGTTAATTGAGGCGTGCGGCGGACCGGGATGATTAAGCAATGCAGGCATAAAATACTGGAGTAATCCGATCATATGGAAATTCAAGTAGCAGAGACCCCTCCATATCCAAAAGATGAAGTGCAGAAGTCTATTTATATATATATATATATATATATATGTATTATATATATGCATATGTATGCTTAACTATATATCTATATTCTATATATATAGTATGTATATTATATATATATATATATATATATATATATATATATATCTATATGATATATATTGTATATCTATATGCATATGTATCTTAATATATATAATATATATATATGTATATATATATATATACATATATATATATATATATATATATATATATATATATAGATATATATATATAATATATATATGCATGAGCCAGACACGAAGTTGAAACCTTTCTCATAATTTGAGGTAAGGCTCACTTCACCTGTAGCCCCGCTCGCAAGCAAACCGGTAACACCCAACCCAATTACTAATACAGAGAAATTGCGAGCCCGCCCCACCATGCATGCACGCCTAGCACAGTGTGCAACTCGCCATTTGTGTTGATAATGACCAGGCGCGAACTTGACGCAAGCTCCCACGGTCGACTTACTGCCATTCATCGAGACTGACGCAGCTAGGACGCACACAGTTTCGCTGTGCAGTGTCCGAAACTTTCGCCGAATAACCGCCAGACCGGCCACGGCAGCGCACAGCACGGGCCCAGACAGAGACGGATCGGCAGTGAAACACCCTCGCCGCGGCACACATTTCATTGCTGACGGCGCCGGCGCGGTTCGTGCGTTTGAGCGTATTCCGCGCGCGCCGATGAAGGATGCTGCTTGGAGAGCCGGGAGGCACAGAAGACATGTTAGTATTGAAATCACCCGGTAAGTTTATAGTTTGAGCAGAAAGCGTGCACTGAATCTGAGTGTCGATGCCTTGCAGGTCAACTGTGGGCTGCTGAACCGGTTCCCGGACAAATGGCCCAAAGACGCTTAACCGATAGTGCGAAAGGTTAAAGGATGGAACTTGTTAAAGTCTATCACTTGTCGTTTTGAACCATCTGCAAATTGTGGAAATGTTGCTAGGTAAAAAAGTAATTTGCCGCAAAGCAAATAAGACGAAAGATAACGAACCGCAATGGGATACAGCCAAATGACAATCAAACGAATGAAAAAGCTGAATCAGTCCATGAGGCCTTGATTGTTGCATTGCAAATCAAGCGCAACATCCAAATGTACGTTAGAATCATCTTGAACATTCATGCTTACAATGAAGCTGCAACCAAGGCCCTGCATATCCAGGTACAGTCATCCGGCGATTTCGCCGCTAAGTCACATGGTCACGTGACGTCACTGCTCGTACTGCCCGGTTCGGAACTGCGCCGCGAAGTGCGCAGGAGCCCGTCTGATTGGATAGGAGTTGACGTCAGTGGAATAAGTGGCCCTGTGGTCGTTGTAGGCATGGCAGGAGGCTGGCTGCAAACCGATAAGCCACCGCAGATCGTCTGCAATTGTGACGAAAATAAGTCGCGCGTGCCAGGCATCCAAACATGCAACCAAATTCCTTGGGATTTCCGTCTACGAAAGGACTACACAGCGCGCTCAGGCGGGAAGATGGGGGAAGAAAACAAATCCTGCGCACAGCAGCGATTTCTGTTGAAACGTATGACACATTCAGCAGGAGGACGATGTAGGCAGATGCATGGTTTATAGCCTGTGTGTGTGTGTGTGGTGTGTGTGTGTGTGTGTTGTGTGGTGTGTGTGTGTGTGTGGTGTGTGTGTGTGTGTGTGTGTGTGTGTGTGTGTGTGTGTGCTGTGTTGTGTGTGTGGTGTGTGTGTGTGTGTGTGTGTGTGTGTGTGGTGTGTGTGTGTGTGTTGTGTGTGTGTGTGTTGTGTGTGTGGTGTGTGTGTGTGTGTGTGTGTGTGTGTGTGTGTGGTGTGTGTGTGTGTGTGGTGTGTGTGTGTGTGTGTGTGTGTGTGTGTGTGTGTGGCGCGCTGAAAAGGCGCTTGTGTGATCAGACATTTAAGCTGGCCGAACGGCTCATTGGAAGAATTCCTTTTGTGAAAATGTGGATATGAAGTATAACCTTTCTCTGAAGTGGCCCCAACTCTCACCCCCAAACAGATCAGAAAAGGACCGCCCCGTACATGCTATGACGCATTGATGGTGACGTGTTTGGTAAACTATAACCAATAGTGCTAAGGAAATGACGTACCCATAAACACAATTAGAGCAATGAAAGAGAATGGGGTGAAGTAGTAGAAGTGTCGAATTTGTGCAACCTACTTTATGAACGGCCCATGGAGGTTTCCACCGACGCCTCCTAAACGGAAAGAGATGACGGAAAAGGAAGGAGAGAAAAGAAAAGAAAGATAAAAAAAAGAAAGGAAAGATAACGGAAAAATGACGATGATAAACGAAAGAAATGGAGGGGAACATGTGAGCAGATTGTGAAAGATCACAAGAGTCTAAACATTCTCGTTAAGCTTTTCCTGTCTTCCATACCTCGGGTCTTTCGGTGGGGTCCGTTTCATCAGCCCGTTGCGGGAAAAGTAAGCCGAGCCTCCTGAGTGGCGGATACCGAAATTCTGATCAACGGGGAGCATTTGCTTCCATTCGGGGTGCCTGTGCATGTGCATACCTACCTGCTTAGCCCACCTGAGAAAACAAGCATTCAACCAAAGAACATCTCGGCAGTTATATTCGACCTTAAGAGTACCTCGGCGAATCAACGTTCCAACCAAAGAATACTCCTTTGGGGTAGCTGGACGGAAGAGTGCCATAGCCATGCGGAGCGCCATGAGCGATTGCCACAGGTCTCCATGCGTTCATGTTGAATGCGGTTGCAGGACCTTGAGTTAGAACAGCACTGGGCGTGCCGGTACAGGTCTGTACAGACAGTTCCCTTATGTAACGCCGCGGGCTGGGGGCGGAGGTCCTGGAGGCGAATCCAGTGGTAGCACGCGCTCGGGTGGGGTTGGGATGGGGGGACAATTCTTCCCCCCCGAGGGTTTTTCCAGAATAGTTTTCGAAGAGCATAACGTAAATGCCCCCAACTTGTAAAGTAATAGGCACTTGAAATAACCGGTCTTTTGATGACAAATTTAGTTATGGTTCTTTAGGTCACTGACCTAGAGCAGGTCAAGTCAGGCCATGGCTGTCATTAAGGACAGTTCCTACGCAATCACTCAATATGGTGCGACAACGGAGTGCTAGACGAAGTCATGCAACTTTGAGACGGTCTCTTAGACAGTTGGACAGTTGCAGTTAAGATCGCAAGCTAACTCCATTGATACTATTTGGTCGGTTTGGGTATAATACATGAATATCAAAACCAAACCATATCACTACTGCACAAATTGTTTTATGCGGCAATTTTGGAACGTTGTATTTCGAATTTTGGATTACAGCGATGTTTGACTATTACTTATTTTGGTCTTCATGAATGTCAGGGAAGGCCACTTACCTAAATAATCTCACTCAACCTTTCGCTCTGAGGAATGTGCCGTGCATTGTAACGCCGATTGTACATCCAAGTATACAAATTCGATGGTTTCTGGTAACTTGTTCTCTTAGGTACCAAACAGGGTCACTGACGTGATATGCTCATCAGTAATCTTTTGCGTATAGCGGCAATTACGTTTAAAGATAGCCGTGTGGGGATGTCATGAGGGGCACCTCGGACACTGAACTGGAGCTGACATGGTTTTGGGTAATTTGTCCCGAAGGCCACGGCCGACGGACATCAAAGTTTTGACGCAGATGGGTTCACGTACAGCTTTATCTACCCTGCAAATTTAGTGTGTCTAGCCCCATTAGTCTTACATATCTCGGCGGTCCAAATTGATCTCTTCTCCCGAATGTCTCGCATTCAAACCGACCACCCGGGCACATGTTAAGGACGGATGATCGGGCGGCGGCTTGAGTTGCGTGCTACCAATTGAGCTCCCATTTTCAAATGCATGCTTGATTAAGTTCTGCATTGTAGGGGGGCAAATTGGCTGACCCGGACGACTCAATCCCCAGCTGAAATGACTTGGCCAACGTTCGTTTGCGATTGGCGTTTTTTTGACATTTTTCGCCACATCAGGTCAAAACGAGTCTAAATGTTTGCATTCCATTTGCACAATAAAACCTAACGTGCTTAGGGCTCCTGGTAGCTATTTGGAAATACATTTTTACTAAGTGAACGTGACCTAAATGTGCAAACCACGAAGTTTTCTTAGTCCTGTCAGAACTCTTTTGATGGCCCAAATGTGCAGACCGCGGAGGTTTCTTTATTCTTGGCAGACCTCTGGAGATAAAGGGAAAACAATTTTGGCATCGGTCTTATGCTACACCATAATATAGGGCTATATTTTTTAGGTTAGACACCACCATAGGGTTGATGATAGATTTTTTCCAGCTGTAGGGAGGTAAGTTTCCCACCTGCTTCCTCCGTTTCCTCTAGTTCTCGTTGACAGTTGCTGTGTTATCTCCCCCACTGTTGCCACCAAAAATATTTGAGGGAGCAAGAGGAACAGCGAAGGAAAGGAAAATATCACTGATGCAAGGCTGAGGGCTCTAACTGTGCCGCCAGGGCGTAGCTCAGTGATCAGAAACACCACTGGACGTAAATGGAGTTTTAAAAGGTAGTGCATCATCCAGGCATTGCCATTGGGAGGACGGAGTGCTACACCTACACATTGGTTTTGTATGTCCCTTGACTGCATGCTGGAATTCTATTGCCTCCAATGCAGTGGCCGACTACATCTTCCTTGGCGCTGGTAAGAATTTGATTGCATGGATGGCTTAACCCATGGAATGAGCGTTATGCCTCCCATGGTTATCTGTTCAGGATCCCATAGTAGCACATGCCCGTGGCGTCAAATTCCTGCGAAGTCGTTGGTCCCCAGCCTGTCCGGGCGTTGCAGTGTTGCGAGGCCGCTGTTGTTTAAAGTGGTGGGCCCACGTGCGCAGCAGGTGCATCAAAATGTACCACCTAAGCTGGCTGAGCTGCCCCGTGCCGCCCTGCAGACCAAGTCGAACAATAGCGCCGTAATGCGATGCGCTGGTTTATGTCCAGCTAAAATTTTATCACATTAACCTTGATGCTGCACAGAAGGCCGGGACGTTGCCGTTGCTACCGGGGCAGTCACCTTGTGTCGAATCCCGTATCACAAGGAAGGCGACGGCGGTGGTGAATTTTTGCATTGTTGTTTTTTCGTGCGAGCTTCAATTAGCGCCTGGTGGGTAGTGAGACCGGGCTTTGCGCTGGTCTCTGGTTAAGGCTGGGACAGAACTGGCGATGGACGTCAGCGCCCGCTGTACTGGTTTCGGTACTGTCAGCCGTAACCATCGATCATCTGGCTTCGTTGATACCTGTCTGCTGTTGCCAAAATGTGCAGCGGCCTGGGTAAGACACGAGTCACGTGCCTGCTGCATGCGACGCATTATTTAGACTGCGACAACATAACATGCATGAGGCAGGGGCATTGTTTAAACCATATATGCATGACGCTGAGGGCTGTTGTGCTGTTCTTTAGTCCATATGTGCTTGTACTATGCTGTCAATGCTGTTTGGACTGTCAATAGGAGGTTGATAGTGATAATAGTGCTGACAGCAAAAGAAAACCAAAGCGGGTGATTTTAAGGCCAGCAAAACAACACCGGACAACTTAGTTGATTTATAATGGCATCCGCAATTTATTTCCACTTGCAGATGCAGGGACCCAACTTGATAATATAGAATAACTCATGGGGGGCGGAGGTAAAACGTTTCAAAATTTCCTTGATATGGACTACGCTGGAACCTCTCCGCACCTAGTCCATGTAACGCAACCTTCAATCTCTTGTAAACATTTAACGTACGATCCGTATCTCATGTATTCAGTATTAGATTGCGTTGTTTGATGTTTACGGCCAATTTCGATCATATAGTTAGGCGGGTGAAATATTTTGTAGTACAGTTTTTTCCGAAGTCGGTTTTAACTTTCCCTTCCTTGGGTTGCGTGCAATGTCTAGGTTGGCCATACCGATTTCGAGTGTCCATCACGTTGTTTGAATTCGGGTCTTCTGCTTTGATAAATTGCTGCATTAATGTTCAGATCAGAATTAACCGTTAACATAAATCAATTTATTTCCAATTCCGGGACCGATAACTGGTATGGCAGAACTCATACCAAGCGTTGCCATGGTGATACTTTCAAGTAACCTAAACTTCACTAGCTGGATGATTCAAATATTTAACGATTATTGCAAGTGCAACGTCTGAATTCCAAAGTCCTTTTTCGGCGTCCGCTACCTCTGATTTCGTGAAATAGCCAAGTGCTATCTCTATCCATTTTAGACCGAATGATTCTCTGCCATTAGCCCCAGGCTTTCATTGTTCGAAATCAACACCTGTTTTCTACTGTCGCACATGGTGTTATGGTAGGATGGTGTTACTTTATATTCCGTCGGACGGTAGCAGATTTATAGTTTCAGCCGAGCATTTGTACTTGGGTTCTAAAGAGCAAAGCACAGCACGCTTGACAAACTTTCCATCGAGCTCCAGATCGCGCTGAAGCCAAACCTGGAACCAGATATGGAACCAAATACAGGAAAAACTTAGGCATCTGAGACGGCCTCCCAAACGTATGGAGACAGGCATGCAAATGAGCGGGACTCAAAGCCAAGATGCATATCTGAGGTCTCAGAACGAAAAATCGGTTGATTACTTTAGGATTAGAATGCCTAAACTGCATTTCCGCCACGGCGTTCTTTTGTTTATGATAAAGTTGTGTCCCATTTGAGCACTGAATGCATCTTACACGATATGTGATGCAGATGCATCCAGCGATACTCTTATAGCGATCATCATGGGAGTAAAGATGCAAGTGACGAATCTAAACGGACCCTGTTGGTACACGGCCCGCGAGCTCAGCCAACAAAGCTTCGTTTTCAGATATGCCAGAAAACGCAACGGCCGGTCAAAAACTGGCAATCCCCCACCTCGTAGTTATCGGAGGAAATGTTTGCAAGTGAAAAGGTGTTAATCTAGCCTCGAAGGAATAACAGAGTGGCGTGAACGGTTATTGTGGCAGGGCCCCTACTTAAACTTTGCCTGAGCCAAGTCCATCAAGTCGAGCACATTCCCCTTTTACGTGTCCAAACACAGGCGCGCCGACAAAATGAACCTGCAGAACAATATTGTTGAATCATCGTGGCGATCAGCATAAAGTCACCAGGTGAGCATACGGAACTTAGACGAACCAGTTTACAGCTTCTGCTGCCAGCTGTGAGATATCAACGACATCTCTGATATGTCTGCCGCCGCCCACGACAGTTAATAACGGATTGGATGAGAAGCACTTGTGCGAAATTTCGCGTGCGCACTGCGTAAGCGTCCATGCTATCGCCGGATCATGTGGGGGTGTTACAATGCGTGGCTGATGACATAGTGCGGATAAGCCGGAATCACCAGTGATTCACTGGACGAGCAATGCCATCACCTGGCTGCCCGTCCCTGAGACGCGGTCAGTACTTGCCACACGGGAGCCGCCGAGGTCATATCGGGGAAGGAACCACAGGTCGCCAGCTGGCAAGACGCGCCGCTGCCGGAAGAAGCGGGTCGCGGCAGCTGAATGCCACACTTAGCGTCTCTGCAGCTGCAGCGGTGACCGGCTCCGTAGAGCAATAAAAGATATTGACGACTGCGCCAGCGTTGTCTCCAAACGTGTTGTTGAAGATCGGCTGAGGTCGGCGCAAATGCAGCCTGACAGGCGCCGTGTCGGGACGGCTTAAGCCAGGGGCCCGCGCATTCCACGACTTCATGGCCGGGCGTCGCGAGTTCATCGAGGTCATCGAGGTCATCGTGGCGGGGTTCGCGCCGATTACGAGATGTCAGGTTTCGCATCGACGCCAGGCTGTACCGACGGGAAGACTGATGCGTGGAGGCACAACACCACACCGCACATTTGGATATTTGCGCGCGGCTAGATTGCAGTGGAAATACATTTGCATACCATTTTTTACTCGGCTTATGAAAAGAATGCAAATTTTTGATGGCATTAAGGTAATCGTAAAGATGGCTTTCCCATAAAGCATTGATGGGTTATGTAAGTCGCATGGTTATGCCGCCGATCATTGTGATTATACTATTCCAACCATGGACAGTCACCTGTCATGGGAATCTCATTTAAACTTGTCTCCTGGCATTTCCCTGACGCTTTTCAACCCATAGGTTAGGCGCTACTAACGTGTGGCACAGGCGTGACTGACTGACGTCAGTGGCAAAACTGATCATTCGTTGTCATCGACCTTGGCTCGTGGACTTGACTATTTGTCTCCCGTGGCAAACCTGCAAGATGATTTGCATGCATTTGTCATGGACGGACACGAGAAACCTTAAACATTCGTGATGTGTTTAGGCTTGAGCTGCCTGAAAGTGCGACATGACTTAGCCATGACTTACGAACATCAGCATTTTTCTCTTTAACCGCCGCCCATGAAGAGGCAGTCAGAAGTGCCCCCCCACTATCCCAGCGACGACGGGACTATGCGTGAATACCGAAGAAGATTATAAAAAACGCGGGGCGGCACGCCCTGCTAAGAGGTGGGAAACGTGTAACAAGGCGCGAAAAGACGAAGCGGGACCAGTGTTAGGCATGCGTATAGTGTAACATAACAGAAGGCCGAATACAGTCATTGCTGAAGCCAGAAATTACCGCCCACTAAACCATACCAGGAGATCCACTGCATTCGTCATGTCATTCCATAGTGCAACACACGCTCGGGTCAAAGGCGCTGGACTTTCCTAGTCATACTCTTGCTTGGGTGTTGTTTCTGCCGTCTCCAGTGAGCCAACTCAGCTAAGCAAAGCTTTCTTCTGGGTGGGTTCAATGAGCTGGCACCGTTTGGAGGTAGCGTTCAACTTTATCATTATAATCGATGAGGTCTCACTATGACCAGTGATGTTGACTATGCATGAGATGCGATGAGGGCTTCTGGTTCTGCAGTAAATGTGATTGTATATTTACTTTCATTCTGAACAGCTTTGTTGTCGTTTAGTTGGACATAAACAATCCACAGGGAAAATAATGCCAGCCCAATTTTTAAAACGATAGATACTCGGTACACACAAAAACCTAGCCACACACAAACACATACGCATCATGCACACAGACACAGCGGTCATCAAAAGAACGCTTGACAAGTGCCAACGGGCCTAAAAAAATGACATCGGAAGGATTTCGCTGGCTGGAAGAAGCCGGTTGAGGGAGAGTGTTGTGGGAAACGATCGCAGGCAACGCCGTAGTCGTGGACAATCCATTTTTAACAGTGTTGACGCTTGCGAATGGCTTGTGGAAAAGACCTGCGTGCCGGAGCGTCGGGCGGGTATGGCCGGAGCGAACAGTGACGTCAGGTGGGCGCAGCCAAGCCTGTGATGATATACGTTGCACATCAATGAAATGTCAGACTTCGTGAACGTGCCTTGATGGGTTCTGTTTTGAAATAGGCAAGGAAATACATAGAGAAAATACAGTGTTATCTACATGCTCATACTCCAGCGGAGGACACCCGGACTGGGAAACCAGTGTTGAAGTCGTTCGAACCGGGCAGCCAGAATGGGAAACGGCAGCACGGATCCAAATAACGCTACCGTACTCTATCAATGATTTCACATGAGGGCTGAAAGCACACAGCGAGGCTTTATGGTTGAACAGCGCTTGGCGAGGACACGACGGCATTTACACGCTTCCCATGAGAAGACCTTTGAAGGCTTGAGAAGGATTCATTCTGTTTGCCTTTGAGACAGTCGAACCTGTGCGATTGGCAAAGTTGATTTGGTCTCCAGGAGAACGCCAATATCGCGAATCTGCTAGCAGCTATTCAAGTGGTGACCGTCCTGTGCGTATGAGTAGTGAGCAGGTGACGTGCGGATATTGAATGAGGTGGTGTTGCACTTAGCTGGCTCCAATTTCAGTCACCACTTTTGGACCATTCGCAGAACGATCCAAATCCGCTCGAAGTGCGGGAAAATCTGCTACGTTGTCGATTCGATGAAACATTTTTCATGATCAGCGTACATCAGGTAGTCACTCTCATTCTAGTCCGGAAAAGCGGCGAGAAAGCAGACGAACAGCAACAGTGCCAGGATGCTGCCCTCCGGGACACCGGATCACACTGGCACTCAGTCGGGGTGCCTGCCGTTCATCACATCGCATGGAGCGCGAGGAAAGGGATGCATCAAAGGCACGTGCATTATCCAGCTTTGGCAAAAATTTTCAGATATTAATTTATGGCAAGGCTGGAAACGGCCGAGTATGCAATTCCCTTCAGGTCTTTCTAAAATGTCTGACGCATTGTTTTGTCTAAAAGTGACCATGGCGTTGTATTCCCTGTATTGTTTTTGCGTCGTACTTACGCCAGTGCGCTTATGAGAATCGGTCATGATTAGTCGGAAGACCTTGCATTTTTTGCCGATTGACGTCCTTTACACTAAATCATCGAGATCCCCGACCAGGCGACCAACGCACATATAAAGGCATCGGTTCGGTCGTAACATTTGCCGAAAATCCCAGCTTAACCCGCGGGCTGCGCAGCGCAGGCATTGGACGCCCACGGAATTGACCAGAGGGCTGATGCAATCCCACGATTTAGAGCCGCTTAACAAGTTCCCGGTGTGCACGCCAGTCTATCATGAAGTCGTTTGCCATTCTCGGCACGCGAGGTCGATTTGAATGTCCTTATTCTATTTTATAGAAACGATGTCGCATGTCTGATTACCATTCTACACTGTGTGCCGGGCATAGCATGTGATGTGTACCTATGAACATTTCCAGAGCATCGTTCTATAGCGAAGGGCACTTGATTACACAACTGTACCCACATACAAAACCCTGCAGCTTCTCGGACAAGCTTGCACTGACCCAAGCACCATGATCAGGGACATTCGCCTGACGGTGAAACCTATTTCATCAGTTATGCACACGGATCTTTCCGCATTTTTCTTGCATCATTCTGACTGCATGCATCGCGGGCAGGGACGTACCTTCGCAAAATGACCTGGGCAACTAAAAAGGAAACTGCACCCTTGAGTGCATATGATGGCAGGCCGAAATTTTGCGGCAAACATCCATCCGACCCAGGAGCGGATCAAGGAAAAGGGGATGGAGCTGTGGCCCCTCTTTGGGCCGAGGGGGCTCCAAAACATCATGGTGAAGAAAACATCAAAATAGCATGGTGAAGGAGCACCAAAATCCTCACTTCGGATCCACATAGCCTTTATTTTCAATAGGAAACAAATTTCAGGGACACCATAAACGTCCCTTAATCTTCGTTCCAAAGGGCATCAAAGACTAGGGGCGCCGCAATAGGCCCCACACATTCACATTCCAGGGGAACAACTATGTTGTTGCTTCCACACTGACAAAATCCTTGATTGGCCCCTTAAGATATGGTATACCAAATCGTTCATTTTGGGGCACAATTATCTTTATTTTCAACAGGCACTTTACCCAAGGGGGCATTTAAAGAAGTCGACACCTTTATTTTGAAAGGGGACCAAAATTCAGGGATGAGACAACTTCTGTGCCTTGCACCCTGACGGAATTCTGGACTGGCCCGTTCCACAAACGGGCACTTAACAACCTTTATTTCCAGCTATCATAAGCTTTATTTTCTAGAGGGGAAGGGGCGTGGGGCCATCCCCGTCCCTTGAGTCATATGAGCTTTGGTTTCCCGGAAAGGTAACCAAAATCTCATGCTGAAGGTGCACCAAAACCTGCATTTAGGGACTATATAACATTGATTTATATGTTGTATAGTCTATATAGCATGTAGCCCCAAATTTCAAAGGCACCACAAACGGCCTCAAATCTTCATTTTTGAGTCACCAAGTCCAAGCCCTCATTTATGAGTCATCAAATTTCAGAGGCACCACGATGCCCGTGCCGTGTCACCTGATAAAATCCCGGATCGGCCTATTTGGCGAGGGAGCACCAAACCCTTCCTTCCTGGGCACCATAGCTTTTATTTTCTGGGAGCACCCTTTTCCAGAGGGCACCACAAAGGGACCCAAACCTTCATCCTCAAGGGACACCAAATTGCAGAGTCATAACCATGCTGTATCTCTCACCCTAATGAAATCCTGGATGGGGCCCTTGGGGGAGGGGCGCAAAAACTTAATTGCTGGGCACCATAATTTGTATTATATCTTCATACTACAGCAAATCAAAGGGAAGTATTCAAAGGACCAAACAGTGTTATTTTCGGGGGGGGGGGGCGATATCCAAAGGCGCCACAGTATCTGTACCGTGAACCTTGACGAAATTTTGAAACGGCCCTTTCGGCGAAGTGCTCCAAAAACCTTCATTTCGGTTGTCGTAACCTATATTTTCCACAGGGACTGAATTCCATGGCCACCACAAAGGACCTGAAACGTTCCTTTTCAAGAGCCAACAAATTCCACGGGACACTGAATGCCCGTGTTTCTCCACTGGCCAAATTCCATCTTGACCCATTCGGCAAGAGGGTAACTAGAGGGTAAGAGGGTCCTTTCAGGGCACCATATCATTTATTTCATTTCTTTTATAGAGACGCGAAATCCAGGTTGGCCATTGGAACGGCCCAAAAGTTGCATTTCAAGGGGCACGAAAACCCAGGGTTACAACAAATTTCTGCGTTCTACGTTGATGAAATCCTAGATCGGCCCTTTCGGCCAAAGGATTCACAAAGCTTTGCTCCGGGGACTGACAACCTTTATTTTCAAGAGGCACTCTATTTCAGGGGCTTTTCTGCATATTAGGCCCTGAGAATCCCGAGAGTCTCAAGGCCCCCTGGATCCCATGGGGCCGACGGTCAAGGGCCCCGTTCAAGAGTTCGAGGGACTGGCCGAATGTAACATGACAACAAGAAACTCCGCACCGTTGCAACCAGGGGCTGGCAGGTCGAACTGGTGTGCTGAAATCGATCATTGAACTTCCTGCGTGGGTAACGGATCCTTTTGCATAAGTGAGGATCCCTGCGTTGATCTAGCGCCAGATGTCCCGGTCAGGGGGCCTGCCGCATCAGAGAGGGGACCGGTGTCATGATATATCCCTCTGATAGCCTCCGTACCGGCCAGGGGGCCACTATCCACGCACAGCCAGAATGACAGCCGCTAGGGACTCCGGGAGTGCACGAAATGTCCTTCAGTTTGTGACCAGAACATTTTCACCCGTGCAATTTCGAAGTTGATGCTCTGAACGTATTTTTCAATAACAGCAACACGAGGGAGAAAGGTTATGGCACTTCGTCATGAGTTCGTGGTGCTGTACGTGGTAATTCATCCCGGATGTGACTCGGAAAATCGCACAGGCGACCCCTACGGCCCAAGATGTCCTCCACACTTATCATTTTGCCTGTCCGTTAGCCGTCCACAAATATTGCTACGAGGCTGACGCCGCGCGGCCCACGGAGACTGCAACGCCAGGTTCCGGTGTTGTTTCTCCTGAACGGCGAGCGCACGTGCATCAAACTGCCGCATGCTAGTTGTTTCCCCTGATGGGTTCTTAAGAAAAGGGTGAACTTCCCAAGGCAAACAAGGGCTGGATCAATGCAACTTTTGGACCCTGCTTTGATCTACGCTGGAGTTTAATTTATGCAGCCTTTTTGGAAAACCATGAAAAGATTTGACAACGCCCTTAACTGTTAGTGTTAACTAGAAACGTGCAATTGACCAGTGTAAGTTTAATATCGTCCACTGTTAACTTGATGCAGTCATGTAATCCCTCATTAAGAATGTTATTTCTTGCTTCCGAATGCATGATAAGTTGTATGTTGTGATAGCTTTTGGCTTATCTTTTAGTAACAAAGTTCAACTTAAAAAACATAAGAAAACCAGTGTACTAGAATTGCCGACTTTGGGTATAAAGCAACACCCTAGGAGGAGGAATTTGTCACTCCTTTATCCCATATTTTATGTGAATTTTTCACTCCTGCCTGACATTGTCTAATCGCACATGCCAAACCCATATTTCCCTTTCTGAGGTTTTCAAATGTCATCCAAAGCCGAGCTCACCTGAAACCACCAAGCATAAACAAGTTCCCACAGAACCTGGACACCTATGACTGTGTCCTGCCCCACCTACATCTAAATCATGTCTATGTATGCACAGAGCATGGGTGCCAGGTACTTTCAAGCCCAAGACCTCCCCCCCAGGCGACTCCAGCCGCTTGCGCACATCAAGTTTGGCTTGTTTACAAAATGCATCACAGTCGGCAGCAGTGTGCCAAATGCAAGGTTTTCACGTATCCCCACTTTTTTTGTTTCACCACCACACCAGGAAAGCAGAGCCCGGTGCAAACACCAGCAAGGCCTGGTAGAGAATTCTGTTCCACATGTTTCTTTTACTCGAAGAAATCTGACCATCAAATTGCATCACTGCCGAAATGCAGGAGTGGAAAATTCCAGAAATGTCTTCTAAATAAAGTTTACAAGACGAATATCACCATTTGAGCGCTTAATTCAACAGATTGTAAGCCAAATCAGTTGATTATTTCCACAAAAGTATCAGTCTTTATATCTATTTAACTACTTTAGCTTTTCTTGGTATCATACGAATGTGATGCAACTTTATTCTTTCTTCCTTTCCCATTGTCTTGAGAAGTATCATCTGTTGCTTAAAATGTTGACCAATTCCTGTGCAAGATGCTTCAACTGCAAACTTGCACGTATTTCATACATAAATTGGATTGATTCGCCAGCCACCTAAACATGCTTGATATGCACCCAAGGGTGAACAATTAACAGGGAATGAAGGACACAATTTGAAGCACGGAACTTACTTTTGCCGCCATTTTTGCCCCGTTAAACCCTCGGTTAACCGTTTTCTTGGTTCATGGCGGTGCTTGAAAATGATAAATCTAAGCCTTTCGAGTGTCTAAATCACCAGACTATCTGACAAGGCTATCTTTATGCTGCCACATAGAGCTTTGGGACAGACCTGACGCATCTAATACAGAAGTGATTGATGGCGAAATTCTGCTCTTTGGATGTGTTTATCATGCACACCTCTTTCTTCTTTCGTATTTTAATCTTGTAGGCTGGTGGACGTAATTGATATTTATATTTGTCTATTGCTGATATTTATACTGGTGAGTGGGCTGACTCTGTCTGTCAGCAAACTGTGCAAGCTGTATTACTGACTTTTTGTTTTGGCGGACCAGGAGAAAGTGTGCCCTGAAAAAGCCAGTAAGTCTCCTGTGGATCAAGTAATTGCTTACCTTACCCGCATTCATGGCATGATTTGCAACCAGAGTTAGCCATTTTCTGTTTTAATCCATTGAGTTTTGTCATAAGACAAATTATGATACCACAAGGCATGCAATGGGCTTATTTTGTTCCATATTCTTGATTGTTTGCCCTAAATTTCTTGAAGTGGTCCCTCATGGCTGCTTTAACCAAATGTTTTCCATGGTTGTCATGGTTTGCTGACTGGGAAATGACTGTACTGTATATATGCACTATATTATTCACACTGGGATACTTTAAACTGCATAGCAAATCTAACGTGAGGTAAATTTCAGCATTAGGCAAATAGTCACACCATCTCATTTAAAATAGGAAGCCAACATCTCAGACTTTGTCATTAAATATGAATAAGCGAGCCTAAATAGATACCCTTGCCGCAGCTGAAAAGGCCAACACCAAAACTGGCATGGTCATCTAAAAGTTATGTTACTTTTGGAGAAGAGTAATTGTGTTGTGGAGCATACCCGTTATTGCCCTTGACATAGGTTAACCATGGCAATCAGAATAAGTTGTTCAAAGTGATTTAAAGTGTTTTCATTTGTGTGCTGTCAACTTTATCTGATATGAGCAGGCATACCCACGTGAACTGAATAAAAATGCGAGCTGAAACCAGCCAAAAATAAGTTTTATCATATTTTTATCATAGGTGCTGCTGTCAACAGATAAGTGAGTTGAGATAATGTTCAACATATAGGCTACTCTAAGTTAGGTTAAGTTGGCTAAGTGCATGGCAAGTGACAATAGGACTTGTACAGGAATCAGTAACTCACAACTGCTGCTGTGATACCAACAGGTTAGACCGGAGATGTAGGAGATGAGGAGATGAAGTAAGGCTTCTTGAGATTAGGCATAATTAGGCTGCTTTCATGGAAATAAGCGTTAGTTTTTTTGTTGTAAGAAACAGTGACAAAATGTTTGTTCTCTCTGATCTCATCTTAACAGAAGCCAGAGGTATGTGTTTTTTGTTTTACTTGGTGATAGGTTGATGTGGAGGAGTCCAAGGTTTTGCTTTGTTTGAGTGCTTTATGCTCGTTGAATTTTCTGTTGTTATTTTGTTGTTGGATTCCTTTGCCTTGTTTTGTGTTAAGAATGCTGTGAACGGGAAGTGCAAAGTGCAGCATTAGATTGTTGGTGTTGCTGAATTTTTTATGCTCATTACACTGTCATGAAGTTGCTGTGCTTTAATGTATTTTGTTTCACTTAAATGGCCTTAATGTTCAAAGACGAAAGGTTTTTTCAGGTTTATTATGTTGTGTCCATGCTGAATTGAAATAGATGCCTTTGTTCGCTGAAGCATCAGTCACTAGCTCATAAGTTCCATCTTTCGTAAATTGGATTTTTCCCTCCCGGACTGTCTCTTTGGGATGACATTTTTCACTCCCACCCTGGTTCAAAAGCGATTCTAGCTCACTGAAGAAAACTGATCGCCAGAAATCAAGTGGGTTATATCTAGCGGACCATTCCAACGGAAGAAAGCTTACCAATATAAGAAATAAGAATCCTGAAACGAAGTGACCAAAATCTTGGGAATTTTTGTGCCGGGGGGGACGAGTTTCAGGAGACACTGCAATGGATCACGGCCCGCCGCTTGACGAAATCCTGGCTCTAGCCGTGATGCGACCTCGCATCAATGCGTCATCGCTACGACAAAGCCTCATCATTGACCACTTCAGCCATTATTTGCCCGGGTACGCCGTGTGACGGGGCGCTGCATCCAAGGCCGATGCTGATTGATCGAGGTCGGTGCATTTCAGGACGGGTATTTTTCTGTACAGTTCCGGCGGAGATTTGTGGATAAGTCGGGCGCTGGCGCGACTAACTACCCTGGCAAACCGTTCGTAATGCTGGACTTGGCTTCGTTGTCTATTCCTGATTTTTTCCTTGGGCTGGTGCCGCCTGCTATCAATCCTCAATTAATCGAGCGGTTGCCGACATGGATCTGCTGCATTGCCAGGCAAGGCTACTGAACGACTTTTCCGTGGTGGGAAGGTTTTGTTATTGATTTCCTTATCTGATGGAACAGATATTTCGAGAGCTCTGTTGATTCGTAAAGAGCCCTGGCTCAACGCTCGGTTGCGGTTGCTGACGCCTTACACGAGTTTGCAAAGAGGTAAGGGGCGGAAAAAAATCGG
The DNA here is from genome assembly GCF_011947565.3 of Pollicipes pollicipes. NCBI lineage: Eukaryota > Metazoa > Arthropoda > Thecostraca > Pollicipedomorpha > Pollicipedidae > Pollicipes > Pollicipes pollicipes. The sequence continues at coordinate 44,913,319 of NW_023596420.1, read as the reverse complement.
CTGGAGCAGCAGATGAAGATAGTCAAGCAGAACGCAGGTGGCGGCTAGTCAAGGCTGAGGAGCTTAGACATGGGAGAGCCCGTCATTTGCTGGAGAAGGTCATGCGCGCAGACTACCTTAAAAAATTACCAAAATTCCAAGCGGCTTCCAGGCCCGTTGCTAACAACACTAATGACCGTATAATTTTGTGCTGGGCACATAACGTATGAACATGTTGTTAGGCTTCGAGATCATATTACGATGTTAAAAGGGGTCAATATCACGCTCAGCTCAGCTCAATATCACGACAGGTGGAGGCCAAACGGCGTCGTCGATAATGTTTTTCTATCACAAACTTAGATTACAGATTATTTGAGCTAAAAGCTGACGTTACATAAATTCTGATCATGGACTGGTGTGACGTTGTGTAGCGTTATTGACCCGACTAGTAAACATCCAGTCATCCAGCCAGTAGACTAATTCCATTGAGCGATTTAAGGCAGGAGATGGAACTGCGCAGTTACGCCTGTGGACGCCAAAATCCCCCAACAAGCATTCGCTGCAGACATTATAACTTACTGACATTGCTAAACATCGAAACATTCGCTCCTATAACACACAGAATGAATTACATGCAACGCGCTGAACATTTATTCAAGCTGCATGTTCCGTAAGTTGTTAAGTGCATTTGCGAGGAGCATTATTCACTTCGATACGCCAGTAGTAGTAGCCTTATTCCTCTGAAAAGCGAGTAGAATAGGGCAACATTTCATTTCGGCAACATGCCTTCATCGAAACGAATGGCAGAATCTTTCAGTATTTTGCTATTCGTTTTGATAAAGGCATGTTGTCGAGATGTCAATGCCTCTTTTTCCTAATTTTGCTGGTTTTTCTCCGAGGAATAAGGCTGTTGTTACTGTCTGTATCTAAGCCGCGTGCTTCTAACCCCACAGAGGGCTGCTTCAACACCCAGACGGCCACGGACTTACACAGTCCAAATATTCATGCAAAATCGGTCCCATTCAACCTAACATGTCTACTCAATATCTCGCAGATATCTGCGAGATGTTGAGTATTGACGTCAGTAGCCACATTAAATCGTTGATACCCGCAAATTATCGTGATCCGTGTTGCACGATGCAGGCGTTTATCTATTGCAGATTCAACCAGCCCTATAGGTCCTCAGGTTTGGGAGATATCCAAGCAGCCTGAAGGTCCCGCCCCGTCGTGCTCAAGCTCCAACAGGATGGAGCCTGCAGATCGGCGACAGCTCGTAAATGATCCGAGTAGCGACGTTGAGACGAGAGTCAAACAAAACTCGCTCTATGGGGATATTCCACCTCGCCCCCATCCCAACCCGTTTTACGTCGCGCATCGTGCGGCGAATTAGGCCGAAAACTGTTGGGACGGGTGGCTTCGTTCGCTGGCTGACGGTAGGACAGTCGTCACTCCAACTGACGCCTTGCACGAATATGCAGTGATGTAGTGTCAGTTGACCAAAGCGATTCTGAGACCGCCAGACAGCCAACGTGTCCAGCGGTACCAACAGCCAGAGGCAGCGCCAGCAATGACGGCCAGCCAGGTCATGCTGTCATCCTAGAGCAGCTTATCTTGCGCCCCCGACGATCACACGGCCCAGAAAGCCCAAATAAAACATATAGGTTTAGGTTATATGATATATTATATTTAGGTATTAGCAGACTTCCCTCCGTTCTTACTAGTTCGGAAAGTGGGGGGATGACCGCTGTCTGGACGATGTTGGATGATCCCAACATGGATGATGGATGACGATTGGATGATCATCCAACATCCCACAATGTTGGATGATCAGCACATGAGCACCTGAGTGAACTGCCCAGGGCATTTTATGATGTGATCAAGAGCACCACAAAAACAGTCAGTTGTGGGAAAGGTGGAAATCGCGGCCATAGTCATGTGCTTCAGCCATTGGCAGTGGCATCTCTTTAGAGCTGGGGAGGGTGATTTTTATCAGGTTCCTTTCCATGCACCGCCCCGGGGTTCGGAGCCAGGCAGCTGCTTGCACCCCACGCCGCCCTCCCCTTATCCCCAATGCTTACTCCAGGCTTCAGCAAAATACGCGAGGCCGTCAAGGACGAACTACAAGGGCAGCACGGCTACACTCAGCTTCTTATGGTTTTGCTTTCCCAAAGTCAGAAGTCTACGAAGAAGTCAACTTCTTCTCTGACTAACGGTGACCATTGTCGTCAAATTCAGGTGAAAGTTCACGCTCGTCAGCCACAAATCAACCAGTCGCCGCAGATCTCAGTGGGTGACAGTCCTCGGAAAACCTTCAAGTTTCCACGGCATGATGCAAGTGATGAAGCATATCTTGACGTGACATTTAGAGAATGACAAGAACATATCGCCCTTCAAGTCTCGCCTGGGATTTACTGCGGTATTAGAAATGTAGTCAAAAATGTTGTCCAAACGTTGCTTTAGATGCTTTAAGACCACCGCACGGGTCCCTCAGCTGGCTCATTTGGCTGCGTCTCATATCGCAAGCCTGGTTTTTAGCTGCCGACATGTCTTTGGGGCAAGAAACTTGTCATCGCGCGATTTGGCTGCGGCGATCCGATTCGACGACTTTAAACTTTCATAATTTTACCTACCCCAACGTTTCTGATAGACTACGACCCTGCAGAGAAATGTCTGCTCTAATAAGGCACCTCGGACAACGCATCACTGTAGGCCGTTTAATCTCATTCGGCACTTAAGGCTGGCGGAAATCGTAAAAATGCATACTAAGGAGCCCACGTGACGACTATTGCTATGTTCACGGTTTGCTAATAAAGATGTTTTTAAGTGCGTCAGACGCACGCCAAAAGCAGGTCACTTCATGATAGCAGGTGCGACATGTAATACGTTATTACATAACCTTTGGTCAGGGATGTAGTTTCCTTTCCACTTGGGGGAGGGGGCGTTCAGCCCCTCCCAACTTGGGCTCAATCAAGCCCCCAATTTTTGGCAAGAAAGGGCCAAATTTTGGAAGAAATCTGCTTGTTGGCATATTTTGAGGGTACGTTGAGTCATTTTTACTGCTCAGCGCTTCCCAAAACACATTTTATGAAACTACGCCCCTGCCAGATTGCTCAAACCGGGCTCCATAACGGCTTGCTCATCGCGATGCTAATTATACCTCAGGTACAAATGTCCGCGTGAAGTTTTCTTTGATAGCCAGACATCCAACAAAACCGCAATAAAAAACATCCGTAATCATCAGTGCAAATATCCGAAAAACAAATGCCGTGATAACTGTAGAAACATGGAACCAAAGTTGCCTAATTTCGTCTTTTCGAACAAACAGCGGCGATGGCTGTCGAAAAGCATCAAGTAGGCTGATGCACGGTGTATATCCCGGGGATATGTCCGTGAATCAGATGCACCCAGAAAAACGCCCCCGAAATGGCCGTCGTAAAGCGCCGGCTCTCGAACCATCCAAAAACCAAGTTATAATTAGGCACTCCCCAACTAGGGTCAAACAGCATAGCGTGGAGGTTTTACAGTCAAAAACATATTTCCATACAGCATTCGACGGACCGGAGTGAGATTTCGATAGCCAAATTATCTGTCTTGCCTTAGTTATTTGACAACACCCTATGGTGTACGGAAAGTGGCATCCACCATCTTCCGCCCGTCGGGCCGCATTCCACATCACAAACGAATGTCAGGTGATACGCCGCTTATGAGGACCACGTGGTCACGACGGGCTTTGACATCTCGCGTACCGTTGCTCACATACCGCAACGGCCCAACGTCGGAGGACGTTTATGCCTGGCTGTCGAACCCGTTCCGGCATATCGTATCCGATCGGGCCGCCGGGGACGGACGCAAATGAGGCGGCGACGGATAATCTGCTGTCGCGCTGGATTCCCGTGCAAGGACGCTTGCGGTTAGCTGACGAAGATTTACTGGCCACAAAGCAAGGACGCAGTCAGGGAGTCCTAGCGGTCCCGGGACCCCCAAATTGCCTGCGTGGGGCCCGCTGGGCTTGGAAATTATTTTGACTTTTGCTTGCATGTTAGCTGAATTTTCTGTGTGATGATGTTTCATAGTAAGCAACGCTTTCTGTGAAATGCCCTGTTTTCGCGGAAGATTGAAGTTATGTAGCACTGCATATTTTAATGTTCTAGATGACGGCATTCACTCAAGTCGCGGTAACCAGTTCGAGAGCTATCAGGTAAGCTTTGCTGAAAGGTTGAGTGTTGCGGCTCGCGGCAAAATAGGCCAGTTGCCTACAGGTTCCCTGAAACTGTCGTACAAGTTTTGCAAGAGGCGCTCTTACATAAAGCATGGTTGATGGCATGTTGTGCGCTGAAGGGAACCCATCCCGACGGCAGTTATCAACATTTTAACCGGCTACAAAGCTCACTTGAATATTCCAAAGCGGCCTCATTTTGTAAAGTCCACGAAGTATTCGCCTGGAAAGGGATCACATGAACTGCCAGATTTCTTATCATTCAGGAGACAAACGTTTCCGCTGACGTCAGGAATGTAGACAAACTGAAGTGAAATACCAGTACTGAAAGCATGAGAGCATACAAATATATCCTGCATGTCTTCATGAATGTATGTCTAGGAGCGTATCTCTGGGAGTAAGCAAATCTGCCATGTAAGAACACTCTGTGATGTGAAGCTAGTGCTTTCTCTTCTGCCCATCAAATGACACGTATTGCATAGTCAATATTTTGACATTGACATTTGACATTAAATTGCATAGACACCATCACACCTCTTCTACACACGAAAATAAGTCCGCCCCTGCTTAAAACATGGCGTTAGCCCAGCACGAAATTAGGAAATGTAAGTACATTCAATAATGCAGGTAAAGGGATAGACGATCACTGCACAATTTTGCAAAGCGCACTTTCGATCCAGTAGATGAAGAGGTTTGACAAAGAAGATTTACGCTTATGGTAACCCACTCGTTTACCTAGTCTGTCCCTGCGAAATAAAGGACGCTTTACAGCTTAGCTGGCAAAGCATGTGTGTGAAGTTTGCATAATTAGAAATAAACAAAAATTCATAAACTCCCATATAAACATCTCTCTTTTCGGCGCTCATGGAACAGCTTGGACATCTTTGTGATATCTCACTTCATATTGGAACTTAAGAGATAAAAATACTTTGATATAAGTTGGCTGTTTCAGACGAGGATGAAGACCTTAAAAAACATCAAAGATCTCCAAGTGTTTTTACTTGCTCATGTCTTACATTGAGTGTTCCGAATCTTCTGGCTTCAAATCTATTTTGGTGCATTCCATTAAAATTGGACGCACCTTTCAAGATGCTTCGTGGTGGTGGTGGTAGGGGGGGGGGGGGGGGCAGGATCTGCCGCCACAAATTAACGCAAATATGATACTCCAGTCGGAATAGGCTTAACCACCGTTTCGTGGTCTCTTGAACACCGGGATATCTGTAGCATAGGAAGGCGCACCCTCGCATTCAGTTGAAGTGGTTGGAGCGGCTTCAGCCCCTCCCGGTAACTTTGCGGTCGTCCCCGCAGCCCCGAAGAAAGGTAGGTAAAATCAGTAATTTTGGGGGTAAAAACAAGGCTAGATTTAGTTCGTTTAACACGCGCTCGGATGGGAGTCAAATTAACCCCTCAAAGGTTTTTCCAGAATGGTTGACGAACGGCGCAGCGTAGCTACGCCACATTTTGCATGGCTGTAGACAATTAAATAGCGGATCGCTTGTCACCAAAAATTTAGACGTACCTAGTAAGGTCACTGACCCATGACAGATCAAAGTCAGACCATGGTTTCAGCGAAGGTAATTTCTTAGAAATCCTTCAATCTTATCCAACAACGGAGTGTTAGACGAGGTCATACATATCGGAAATGCCTTCTTAGGCAACACAACAGTTGAATGAGAAAATTACATTGACCAAAGGTCAGATATGGAGGTCACAACAAGGTCAAAACCAACCTGTTTTGTTACTATAGGGCTTGCTGTATGGGATAGTTTCTGGTGCTCATTTCAAGTTCATTAGTAGCAGGAACTGCATCATATATCTTCCATGGACTTCTAAGGGGTTAGAATAGGTCATTGACCAAAATAACCATGGTCAGCATTTTGTTTTACATACTGCCTAGCGTAACCTTTGTCGCTTAGTCAAATGCAAAGCTCAAAGCAATCTTGCATGATTTTGGTCACCCTGACCTTCAAAAAGTTAAGCAAGGTCACTGACCTTGAATGGGAATGCGATGTTTTGCTCAGAAACTCTTATTTAGGTTCTGGGGGCACTTTGAAGACTAGCCTGAAACTTGACCTTGTTTAAACTTTTTTGACCCGAAGGTCATGACCCAGGAATCTGAAACTTTGACCTGAGTGGGTTCAAGTACAGGTCAACACACCCTATAAATTTAGTATTTCTAGCTTTTTTAGTTCCTGAGATATCAGAGGGTCAAAGTGACCCCCACCCGAGCAAAGGGTACCTAGGCGGCCACCCGGACGCGTGTTAACTTGGCTCAGCCACTATCAGCTGGCTTTGCAAACCTACTTTCTGCTGCGTGGGTTCAGTCTGTAGCAAACGTTCTATGGACATCCAAAGAACCTACAGAGTATATAAAGTGAGCCAAGGAATGGCGAATGTCAAGCCCACAATCTAGCCAGGAACAGCCGGGACGATCAGGAGCACAGACCTTTTATTTGAGGATTTAATTTTTCTTTCAAAGCGTACCTGGGTCTTTATGACGACGAGAAACACTTAGCGGAACGCTATCAAGACAAGGTGCATCTCGATGGCCATTAACATTGGATGGACGTGACAGTGAACGGTCGGACAGTTCACAACTAAAATTTGATTTTGCTATTCACGAGTTGCAGCACCTTCTAATGAGTCCCAAGGAGTATCGCCCAAGTAGACAAGTACTTGCTCGAAAACTCAAACATAGTCCTCACACTTTTGAGACTCACGAGTAAGAGAACAGGAATGTCAAAACATGTTGGGCCCTTTTCCAACACGTTAGCTAAAGGGATTCCCATTAACACGCGCCCGGGCGGCCGGTTGGATACCCTTCGCACGGATGGGGGTTCAGTTTGACCCCCTACCCTGAGATCTCAGGAACTAAGAGAGATAGAGACACAAAATTCACAAGGTGTGTTGGCCTGCACGTGAACTCACATAAGTCAAATTTTGAGAATCGTAGGTCATGGCCTTCGGGTCGAATATGGTCAAATAAGGTCATACTTCAAGTTGGTCTACATAGCGCACACAGAGCTTAGACACCTGTTCCAAACAAAAAATCTGATGCACATTTAAGGTCAGTGACCGTGTTTGCAATTTCGTAGGTCATGGTGGCATAATCATAGAAGACCGCCTTGAGTTTTGCATTTGAATAAGCGACAAAGATTACGCTAGGCAGTATGTTCTCTAAAAGCGAAATGTTAACCTGTGTTATTTTAAATCAGCGAACTATTCTGACCTCAAAGTAGCCCACAGAAGATGTTTCATGCGGTTCCTGTCACCAGTGAATTCAAAATGAGCTCAGAAACTACCCCATACAGGAAACTTTGAGTAATAAAACAGGTTGGTTTTGACCTTGATCTGACCTTCATGCGTGACACTAGGTCGATAGAATGTGGTCATTTGCTTGCTGTATTGCCTAAGAAAGCCTCTCGGAGATGTATGGATTTGGTCAACACTCTGTTGCTCCATCAGATTGAACGATTCCCAGAAACTGACTTTGCTGAATCCATAGTCTGACTTTGAACTGCCGCAGGTCAGGGACCTTACAAGGTGCATCCCATTTTTTGAAAGCACACAATCGGCTATTCAATTGTCAACAGCTATGCAAAATTTGACGCGGCTTAGCCGCGCCGTTCGCAAACTATTCCGAAAAACCCTCGGGGGTCAACCTGAACCGAGTGCGTGTTGAGCCATCTAACGCCCACAATCAGGACAAAATTGTGTCACCAGGGGGCAGAAGCGTTGCACAGAATGATTTATTGCGGTGTTTTGTCGCAAAACATCGTAACGGTTGACAAACGATTGTCTTTTGCCAGCCGACAAGTGACAATTAATTTATGGAATGCTTCAGCCTCGTGGGATAAGCTAGCCCGCAGGTAAAATTATTTAGGGGTGGCACTGAGACAAGCCGAAAATTGTTAAACCACTCATTCGCCAACGTCACAGGGGAGTAGTTTCCTTACTCAGTTGGGGAGGCGGCGGGCGGGGTGGGGGGGGGGGGGGGGTCTTCAGCCACTCTCCCAACTTTGGATCTAGGCCCCCAACTTTGAGGAACGCGAGTCAAATTCGGGGAGTATCCCGTTTGTTGGCGTACTTTTGGGTCATGGTGAGTCATTTTTTTCACTGTTCAGCCCGCTCCGGACTCATTCTGCCAAACTACGCCCCTGCAATGTTCTGACGGCAAAGGAAACCAGGCCACAATACGGCGACAGACACAGCATCTAAGCATTTTGATGCCACTGGTGGGATGGTTTTAGGAATTCGTCCCAACATATTCCCGTTTTAAGTGCGGGAAGGGTTTATCGCATGCTATCACCGCACGCATTCGGGCACCGAGAAGGACGTTCGATCCCCCCTCCCCACACACATGCTCGAAGTCAGGCAGGCATCGCGATGCAGAGGCTTCTTGCGTTGCCCCATTTATGAGTGAGCTTTGTAAAAATGTGATACTTCCGTGGTTTTATCGCCCATAAATTCAATCATCAATGTTAAAGAATGTCCTCGGCGGTACCACTCACCACAGGACTGCGGCGTTTGATGTCCTGATAGACTGGTGCAAATGGGCAGGAGCCACCAACGACACGCTGCTGGATGAGCCCTGATGAATACGTCCTTGGTTTCCCAGGTACTCGTTCCCGGTAGACCAACACTTGATTGCGTGCGGCGCGTGTTGGAGAAGGAGTCCGAGGACAAGGAATTTGGAACAAGGGACATCATCACCGAGCTCATGTTGGCTTTCAACATGGAGCCAAAATTATCACAGTAATACGCATGTACACGACTCGTGTGCCATGAAAGGCATCTCACTCTGCGCTCGAGGCTCGTGAGTGCCTCGTGACAGCAGCCTTCCGCCGTGACAGACTATATTACGTTCCGTTTTTCTTTTTTTTTACCAAGAGCACGTTCTCTTCTGGCATCAGATGCCATAAAGGTACGGGTCACACATCCGGGCTTCCGCCAGCAGTGCCCGCAATGCCGGCCTAGAAGGCGCCATGGGCGCATTAAGAGCAGGCCACGTGCAAACCCCGCGCCGTTCCCGGAAGATCATCGGATACGTCTGAACGTCATCTTTATTGAGCGTCATGTAGTAAGCGTCTTGGATAGAACCTTCATGAAATCCCAGGGTTATGGCACAAGCAGCTCCTAACAGACATGCCAGAGCCTTTGCCCCACAAAAATAACGCACAGGAATTTACACTGCAAAATCATGAAAATTACTGGTCATTCAGTACTCTGTACTGTTCACACAAAACACGGCAACCCACGCAGGGTCAACTGGGCAATGGTGCGCTTGCTTGACACATCAGATGAGTATTGTCAAGTCAAAATGCGCTTTCAGTTTACGAGCATTAGCTATCACAGAGCACTGCGCAAAAAACAGTTCATTCGAGACAACACCGTCCGCAGTGTGCAAAATACCTTGTAACGCAAATTGGATCCATACGGCACGGCACGCTTCAGATGGTCATGCGGAGGTAAAAAACGATAGGGACCACAGCGATGGGTATCGGTACATTTCACACAACTCCCGACGGGAGCCAACGCAGCATCAGTTTAGGGACAGTTGGCTCCGAAATTCCACCATGGCACACGCAAAACAGACTAATTATTTGACACCTGCAGAGAACTGGTAATGCACAGCTAGATACATCCTCGACCTGGGGACGGATAATTGACGACACGGATGAATCGCGCGAAAACTAGCCGCCAAGTTGATGCGCGTGAAAAATCACAAAAAGCTATGGGAGCGAGCAGGAGCGTCTTTTTAACCTTCATGAACCTGTGTTGTGCCACATAACGCCACGGGGCTGCCGCTAAGTTGTTTTACGGTCGGGGCCTGCCATCCCGTGTCCACTTATCTTTGTCACGCAGCGACAGCGAATAGGGAACAAAGGAAATATAAGCGGAATGCATAAAATAAATAGGAAACACGAACAGAATGTAAAGATAACAGCTCCAAAGCGCGAGGCGACAAATCAAATCATTTCGAACTACATGCCTACCCGAGTCGAGGCCAGGACCAAGTCATTGCGCAGGGACGCCAACGCGAATAACCTAACGACGCACTTGAGACATCCTTGCACTGCGCGTAACTATACGTTTGTACCACATCGGGCACTCACCGACTCCCACGGCCCTTCCAACTCCGCCCAACCCCACCGCCGACCTCCCTTACCCTACCACTACAGAGCCTCCCCTTCGCATGCAGCTGGAGAGTCGTTCGTCGCCAGCCCGCGCAGCTCTTGCGCCAGCAGTGCCACAAACGTCGCCGTGGGCGGCAGGCGACAGAGCGCCAGCTGCGCGCGCCGTGCCTGGCCGGCCCAGGCGTCGCTGGCAGCTGGCGGCAGCTGCAGCGGAGTCACGCCCAGCCGGGGTCGCGGCGACTCCCCAACGCCGACCTCAGCGTCTGCCGGACGGGGGCGTGACGTCATCGGGCGTTCGGCGCCGCGCGGGCGCGCTGGCCAGTGGCGGCCATAAATCCCGGCAGGAGACATGCTCCTCGTTGATCGTCGGACGCGCTGCGTCATGCGGTTTACTGGAGGGGAGGGGAGCGGAGAAGGTCACGTCCGGACAGCACGATCGCTTCTTTATCCACCTTCTGGGCTATTTGTGGTGCACATCGGGGACACAGACATCGGCGGTGGAGCGGACGGGAGGTGACAGTCCCAAATAAACCAAGCTCGGCGCACCGCTTCGGTTGTTTGTATGCGTCTGGCAAATCAGTAGCTGTTTTCCGCATCACCTTCAATACCTACGTGTGTTTACCAACAGAAAGGATGGGTCACATGATCACAAACCTCAGGGAGATGTTTGTTGACGACGGTGACCTTGCTGTGCCTGGCGCGAAGTGCCATGCGGCGCCGTTACCGGCCTTCCCGCGGATTTATCGCGCTGAAATGCCCATATCCGCAACGTATAATCCGCCCCCATAGCACAACCGGTTAGAGCCTCTGCAGCACAGCGTTTCCGCGGCGGGGCGGGCGGGCGCGAATCGATTCACGCACACGCTGTTCGCTTCGGTCCGAAATGAATTGCGGGCGGGCGTCAGCGGCTGCTCACGATCAGCTGTGATCATAGCGCGGAATGGACTGCAAACGGGCGACAGCGGCCGCTCACGATCAGCTGTGATCATAGGGCGGAATGGACTGCGGGCGAGCGACAGCGGCCGCTCACGATCAGCTGTGATCATAGGGCGGAATAAACTACGGGCGGGCGACAGCGGCCGCTCACGATCAGATGTGATCATAGGGCGGAATAAACTACGGGCGGGCGACAGCGGCTGCTCACGATCAGATGTGATCATAGGGCGGAATGGACTGCGGACGGGCGACAGCGGCCGCTCACGATCAGCTGTGATCACGGCCGTCGAGCACCACACACCGTCAGGCCACGGTCGCAGAGCGTCGCGCCCCGTCAGGCCACGGTCGCCGAACGTCGCGCTCCGTGAGCCAAGGTCGCCCCCGTCAGGTCACGGTCGCCAAGCGTCGCGTCCCGTTAAGCCACCGTCGCTGAAAGTCGCCCCCCGTATGGTCAAGGTAGTCGAGCGTCGCGCACCGCCAGATCAAGGTCGCCGCCCAACACTCAAGATTCCACGGAATTTAACAGAATTTTCGTCAAATCTTCGCCGTAGACGGATTTTTAGTGATGAGAAACTCAACGGGCTGTAAGGAAAAGTGGGCGGGCCAAATTGGAACATAACAAATTACTGAGCCCAAGAATGGCATGCAGAGATCAATAATTTCATGTCACAATTACAGAGCTGTTGACTTGGTAGACACGTGCTTCGGATGGACGCCATTACTAGAAAGAAAGCCAGTGAGATTTATAAAATGTCACTAATCACAACTTCCTGACAAACACAGAACCACAAAATGGCGCGCGCGGCATTTACGGCAATCCGTACAAGTCATTCGCAAATCATATAAAACACATAAAAAACGAACACCCTTCTGCGGAAAACAGCCAGGTCTGAAGACATCCCCGTCACTGATGCCTCGCAACCAAGGACTACCGACGGCGCATCAGGGTCCAGCCGGTATGCGTGACTCTCAGGCGGGCGAATCCGCTGATTGCGGTCGTCCAGCACGCCACGCGCGGCTCGCAGCCCGCCGAGACGCCCCATCTGAAGCATTCTCAGAACCGAGCATCGCCGCCATACTGTGCATACCCCTATGCATCACCTAGCATGCATGTAGGAGGCGCTCCGGAGGATAAGCGATTGGACTGGGCGGCAGCCCGCCTCAGTGGAATCCTCTGGCGCCAATCCAACATTGTCTGAGCTCTGCTCCAAGGCGCAGCAGCGGCGGAGCATTTTCACACCACCGGCTGACTGGAAAGGCCGGTCACTTCTGGGAATAGCAGCGCACAGGAATGCAGGTCCCTGGCTGGGTGAGCGAAGCGAGACGCCGGCAAGTGTCACCCTCACGGCCATGCTCCGACTCAGCCGGCGTCGGGTGGCATAGCAAACAGCCCGCGTGTTTTGTTGCACCTGAGCAGGTTTGTGGTTGCTAAGATAATGCTTCCGTAGTCAGCTCGTTGTGTATTCAGCCTTCGCGTAGTGCGCGGAGACTAACTCCGCTTATGTCACGAGTTTTTGGAAACTAGGAGCACATATGTGTGCTTAGCTACACATCAAACCTGCCCTGATCCCCTGCATTGTTTTCCTAAAAAGCTGCACGAGGTCGACTACAACTGTGTTAACGCAGTCATACATACAGGTAACAGTCTGTGCTAAGGTCATATACAGACGTTTCTGAGAACAGCACGGGGCGAAACGAAAAAAGTCTCTCCGTATACAACCAGTTCATCGATCATCGAGGCTTTACGATGCACCCAGCTGTTCAGGCTATATGGTGTCGCCTGCCTCTCACCCTGGCAGACAGTGCGGGCACCGCAGGGAATCAAACCCCGCACCTCTGGTTCCCCAGACGTGCAGTGGTTAACGCAGACACGTCAATCAGTACACTATCAGTATCCTTACAAAACCATTTCCGAAGACAAAACTATGTTCTTATAAAGCGCAACTGGAGGCATACAATTTGCTCCGACCAGAAATTTGCAACGACAGACATCACATGTTGGTGATGTCTTACACGCGGAGAGGTGTACAGTGAGCCTACGGGAGCCACATCACACCACGCCACAGATCCCCGACATTCGAGGTCACCACAGATCCCCGACATTCGAGGTCAGCCGTGTTAACCAGGCGGATACAGCAACGATTACATAACATTCGGTACATTCCACCGCCTGCAAAGATGGAGAACAGAAATCGTGTCAGGAGTCTTGTCCAGCTGAATTTGCCGTAACTCACAGGCAACAGCGCTGCCATACATAGACGTATCTTTCCTTCCCGCAAGTCCTTTGTTGAAATCAAACGTCACAAAGTTTTGAGATGTTAAGTGCATTTGCAAGGAGCATTATGCTTATAGATAAGACAGTAGTAATACACTTATTCCTCGTGGAAAAGCCAGGAGAGTGGAGAGATAGACGCATTGATATTCAGGCAACATACCTTTATCGAAACGAATATCAGGTTTTCACGGAACTTAACGTAAGCGAATGTTTGGGGATGGGAAACTCAACAGGCTCTTTAAAGCAAGGTTGGCGTTTGAATTCATTTCGATAAAGGCATGTGGCCGAAATATCAACGCACCTACCTCTCCACCCTCCTGGTTTTTCCACGAGGAATCAGGTTACCACTTCAGTTTTATCGCAAGAACGTTTTCAATATAAATAAAAAATACCTGACAAAAAGAGAAAAGAGCCGCATGAATCACGAGGTAATAGCACATGTTTCAACGTAATTAACTAGACAAGAAACCTTCAAAAGCCTGCGCTTACCTATCCTTAAAAACACTCAGATGGTTTATCAAACTCATTCGTCCAGACGCTTCTCTCTCGGAACGTGCATGATATAAGACAAAATGATACACATCCATTAAGACGGACAAAGTTTCAGCTCGAACCCATTTTTTGGCCCATACCTATTCTTAGTCCTGCGGAAATCTCCTTGCCTGAGGATCCGTGCTATGCGGCACTGCCACACGGCACGGCACATATGCCGAAATCCATCGCGTAAGGTCACGCACTACCGGCGCGGTTCCCTGACGTTTTAAACCCTTGCCGCGCTACCGCCAACTCGAGGGTACCGCTATGAAGCTTAAATGTCCCTTCTGAGCTCTACAGAGCTTCACAAATAGATGGCTCTGACCATACATTTAAGACCTTGGCGTACACTCCAGGCGTTTTCGTTGGGGTTCTACGTCCCTTTCAGAATGACAGTGTTTTCGTGAATCCGAGTTCCATTTACGAATTGTAAAGGACCTTTCCTAGGCCTTGGAGACTCCACTACCCCTGGGAATACCTTTTCAGAATCCCTACACCCACTTCCACGCGCTTCGATAACCTCACAAGGCACGTACTCAGTACGGGCCGTTTGAAGCCGTCCACATTGTCGCGTTGTCTCAACCCAGCCCCTGCCCAAAACAGTCACCTACCACACGCTCTTTACATATCGCCATTTCTTCGTGCCCCGGGCCTCCGCTCCGCTTGTCCGGACATCTGAAGCCCACGTACGCCCCAGTGAAGCGGTGACGCACCGCTGGAATGCAGCGCTGGCCTTCCGAAACTATTCTGCATTTGCAGATGCAAGAGGCCGCTGTGTCCGGGCACAGCAACCCTCTACGGGTTCGAAGGACATACGTTTGTTGCGGAGTTTTGTTTCTTGTGTTGTTGTCCGGTGAAAGAATTCGTTTTGGGCAAAGCAAAGCACCCGTGGGCGCCTTGCCCTATAATAAATCACTGAAGCCCGAATGCTAAATGGTCGACGGCGACTGCGCCGAAGACCCCCTCACAGCTCCCGTGCACGAAATCACCACCTGTGCACCCCTCGGTCCGCTACCTCTCAACAAAAAACAGATGCTTAATTTTTTTACGCTTATAAGATGCTTTCGGGTACATGTAACCCAGCAGGTTGATGGCGGAGCGGTGTGTTTTGTGTTCTCGGCCCTACACCTTCCCGCGAAGTATGATTGTGAGCATGGAACACGTAGCACACCATAATGCAGAACCTGCGTTGGAGCAATATTCAACATCCACTTGTAAAATCATGCCGGCTGCGATCATGGCAGCGTGCTGAGCCTTTTGTCCATGTAATATGACACTTAATGCGAGGGTGCGATTTGCAAAGTTCTCAGTAACGCAATGCAAATACATTCCTGAGATTCGATCCAATTCATTTCCAAGTGAATGAGTAGACAAATCCCTTGGCGATACCGTAAATACAGCCATGGATGATAAACGACAAGCACCAAACCAGTACGTCACAACGAAAACGAAAATTTTCACGCACTCGTTCGCATTACCCACGTGGTGCATATACCATTAGCCCTAACTGCGTAGCCCTTACCCTTTTCCCTTCACACAGAAAACTTAGGCTTAGCACCTGTGGCTCACGAGCTCTTCTCAGCATGTTCCCAACCCTCCCTTATCTCTACAATTATCGATGGGTGAAACAACGATTCCAAGTTGGCCGGGAGGACAATGCAGAACCTAGAGGACTGCCTCACCCTAATGATGCTTTGGGCTGGGACTTGCGAAACATATATATGTTGCAACGAAAACAGGGAGGGATGAAAACCCGTAGTCGCCAAATCGCGAACTCAATGCCCCGCCTTCTCCCTTCTTCAAAATGGCTAACAGGCCGCCCATAAATTTTGTTAAAGCATCTCCGGCCATTTTTCAAGCTTTCTCTCCGCTCTTTACGCAACGGTCACGCTGGGCGAAATTCCTTTGATTATGCAGTGAAAAACGTAGCGTCCATTTGGCGTCTGTTGGGCGAAAGGGGCAAAAAAGACGGGCACATTCTTAGAATGCTTACGGGCGTGCTGCTTATCATGCTAGGCATCTACCAGCATACGGTTCTAATTTTTAACCTATTACAAAAACCCGAGCACCATGACGTCTAAGCGTAACGTAACGCTTCCCCCTCCCCCCTCCCTCCCCTCCTAACCTCCATCCGCCTTGTCACGCTTCGGTCATGCTCCATTACACCCCCTCTCTCCTCCATGTGAAACGTATTGTATGGTAGGCCGCTAAACACATACCTTTATCCCTCACATCTTCTATATTTACTACATGTAGCCGATCCGTTTCACCACAATCCCCGGCATCCCAGCGGGTGCATTAACAGCTACCGACACACGTGAATTCATCGTGCAGCCAAAGCAAATGCCATCAGCATCAGTGTGAAAACCCAGTAAGTCACAAATGTGCCTGGACATGCCCAACGCCGGTTTTCGAGACGGGAAGCGATCGCTTTAAGCGCCTGTCTGGGAGAGGGCGGTAAGCTGCAGGTCACAGGAATGCCGCTCGCGCGGATCCGTGGCAGACGCTACCACATTTCTCCAGCTGATCTTCTTCACTGGCTTTGAAACGTTCTGGCCACGCTGGGGATCAGTGGCAAGCATGCGGACAGGAAAACAACGACCTAGAGACTTCGAAACAGAGTGTTGGATCACGCAATAAATAGTAATTTATCTAAGCAATGCAGTAAGAGCGTGCGTTTGGGAAGGACGCGGGCGGGAAGAAGAGTTCACTAGATCATATCTTAGATGGAGCGTCTACTTAGAAAGCTTCGGCCCTCCATCGATGTTTGTCCCTGTTATCGAATAACGTGTAAATACTCCAAGAACTTTAAAGATGGTTAAATACCGCCAAATCCAGAAGAAGCAAGAGAACTAACTTTGGTGTATCCACCCACAAGAAAAAAGACACAAAAACAAGGGTAACTAGCCACATGGACCAACGGCATTTCTAATCCCAGCTTGGCATATCTAAAACCCTCAGTCACTGCCAACGCTGACTAACTTCACAGCCGGCGCCGGCGACGTGACGCAGCTGCCCTGGAATGGAGGTCCGCGCCCGCGGGACAGCGTCTTCTCCCGGCGTCTCATTCTTAGGGGGCCAGACAGTGGGCGGATCCCCCACTCAGTTCGACCTTCGACCCCTATCCGGCCACGTCGTTACCCCTCTGTCGGAGGATGGATGGGGCCGGCTTCGGCCGGGCGCCCGCTACGTGCAGGATGGGGCCGGCTTCCGCAGAAGAACGCGAGAAGAACGGAAGGAAAGGAAAGTAATCCAACATCGCGAAAATGCCTGACATGCCTGACTGACAAAAACATGCATGCCTGACCTCAGATGACCGCGTGGCCACTTAGCAAACTTCGTTCTTTAGCAGATAGGCAGACTGCTGGAGTTTTCCGGCACATCGATTGCCGATAACATTTTGCCCCGATAACAGGTCTTTAGCAGACCGACCCCTGTTAATATGCTCGATGAGTACCGACGGAGGGTACCACACGTGTCGAGTCTGTAAGTAAACGCAATGAGCACGCGTGTTAACCACTCCGTGCCAAATGCCCTGCGTCCCGACTCTAGTGCGTCCAAATGAAAACAAATTGTCTGCAGCAAAGGACACCATTCACGGACGATTTTGGGCTCAAAGTGTTTCACTCCTTTTGTAATTCGGTCTCCCATTCACACATCGATGCAATTTCCCGCTGATTTCGTTCTCCCTCAAGGCTTTGTAAAAAAAATTCGGTATCCACACCGACATATTTTACAGGCGATTTTGACATCTTGCCAGATCCGACCTGGCCACTGCTTAATGTAACACCTTGCCAACATCACAGTCATTGAATGCAGGATCGACCTTCATTTCACAGCAGTCATCAGGCTAGGCCAGGACCTCCCGGCCCATCCCGCTGGGTGCATAATGCTAAACAAATATTTGCAGCTTGACTGCTTGACCTGTTTGACTCGCCCTTTGAGATCGAGATAGGTATAGCACGCGGGCATAAACGGCAATTTGAGAACTAGCGCGATCGATCAGCGTCTTGAACGAAGGCCTTTCGCCGAGTGCATCGTAAAGCCCCACTGACGATGGGCTGTCCCCCCCTACCCCCCTGATGACTGCATCGGTTGCGTAACAGTTGGTCATTACAGATAATTCAACACATTGATGTTTTGTGTATTAAAAGCTTCGAGGTAATTGCAGATCGACGATTTCTGATTGGTTGTTTGTTTGGACATTGGCCCTCACACACTTGGCACATGACTGCTATCACCTGGGAATCAAGAAATCCCCCCCTCCCCCTCCCCCCAGCGCTATTCTATGAAAATGTGGTGATCCTGGCGTTCCGTTGGTGCGGCGAGAGCAGCAGGAGGTCGATGAGGCGGAAGGTTTACTTTCCTCTCCCCTCCAGGGCGTGCCATTCTGACGCGGTTTCGGCATGTGCAAAACAGATCGCACTAGCAGATCAGCCTCTTTAGTGTCACACACCAGTTCTTCCCGACCCCGAAATTCGTTAGGAAGCTCCACTTCTTCATCATACAATCCGCAATCTCAACGTGGAAGGCAACTCACACGCGCAGTGCCTGCTGAAATTATGTCACATCATTTCAACATCGCACGTACACGGCGCATATCATGGCAAACGGCACTTACCTGCGGTGGGACTTTTTGGAGAAACCAGCAATACCTGAAAAAACAAAGGTCTAAATATTCTAAAAGCCAACATAATACAGCAACAAACGCGGATCTTTAGTGTGATCGCTATGTACGTGGCCAGGTGCGATGCGTCGAGAAGCTTCAGCAGCACACCTCGAGCAGGCAATCACCCACAATTCCAAGCTAACTAACAGTACAACTTACAACATTCAACTTTCGACGTTTATTTTATATGACAAATGGGATGTGAATGTTAACACGATTACCACAGAGTTTACGCGATAAGCATAAAAGAACATGCAGCAGCTAGTTCGCGCCCTGTTATAGGAAGAATGGGAGCTGCCCCAAATGTCTGTCAGGATCTTTAGGGTGCATTACAATTTTTATCGGACCGCCGACCAGCATGCACCAGCCCATGCGTGCCGACGACTTCTGTTTTGGGAACCATGTTTTCAAATGCAAGCTATTTTCAATGTGTGTGCCGTCATTTACAAAGATGCCCATTAGCCTAGTACGTGCTGCAAACATTCTACTGGAATTTTAAGATGTGCATAACAAAACACTCTGTCCACGACAAAGGAATCTGAGGAACTACACCACGAAGTAGCTGCTGCGATCTGGAACATGGACGCCAAAAAGCGAACGCGCCCAACATCAAAAGCCGACATTCACCTGACCGCCCTTAAAAAAGACCAGCACCAGGCATCGGAATCGATCGGAGCTGCACACGGCAGGGCACCCACCCGTTTGCACTTGACGCCATCCCGCTGCCGCTCGTCGTCGTCGTGAGCGCGGCGCTGTGCCAGCTCGGCCACCGCCCGTCGCAGCCGCTCCTCGGCGCGCGCGGCGTGCGCCGCCCGCCGGCACAGGCGGCCACACTCGGCGCACAGCCGCATAGTCTCATCGGTGGCATCGACGGCACCGACGACGCCGACCAGCAGACGGACGCGCCGCGGCAGCGGACCGCCAGGGGCGCTGCGATCGCGGCAGGCGGCGCAGCGCCCGCCGGGCGCGCCGGCGGCGGCGGCGTCGGCGCCCTGCCGACTAGCCCAGACGCGCACCTCCAGCTCGGCGGTGAGCCGCTGCGCCGCGTCGGCCAGCTCGTCGGCGCGGCTCAGACGCTCCCAGCAGGAGGAGCAGACGGCGGCGCGCGCGCTGGCCGGCACCGGCAGCTGACGGCGCAGCGCCGTGTCGGCCAGCAGGTGGCCGGCTCGCGTGCGGCCGTCCAGCGCCGAGCAGCGCCGCTCGCCCGTCGTCGGTTGGCGGCACACCACGCACTGGCGCCGCTTCCTGGCCGGCAAAGCAGCGATGGTCAGGGATCGAGTCGAGGAGAGGTCATGTCTGAGATGGGCAGCAAGGCAAGTGGTGCAGTCTAGAAGCCCCAGAGAGGTGGATAGGGTCATCAGCTTTTCTTCATTTGGTTTTTGTTTGACCAACTTACTCCCCATGAGCATGTGAATAGTGACCAGTGCCAAGTCTGGCACCTGACAGGCCACTGACAGCACTGCCTATGCACTACAAAACAACACCTTAAGTTCTGGACAGCTTCCTTCATAGCAAATATTTGCCATGTTATTGTGTAACCATCTATTTTTCCATGTAGAAACCTAAAATGGAGATGCTCTATGTGATGCTTCATCTCATTTAAAAATTCTAATAAATGCTCTATCTATGACAAAATTCCAGTGCAACCATACACAATACAGATACACTATCCTGCACTTTTGCTGCTTGCCAATCATTTCATTGCAGCTTCCCAAATATGATGTTATCATGCATTCTTTCATAGCTGAATGACTTTGCATAAACACTTTCAGGCTAACCTGAGAATCCACTTGCAAAACAAGTATCGTGCTTGTACAAAGAAGCCACACAATTTATTTATTGATACTCCTTGCAAAGTTCAAAATCCTTTGGTACATCTGCAGTTCAAGCTTAACTAAAGCTAAAACACATCTCACATCAACACCTTCAATGATTGACATGCTCATGCCAGCACCTTTCACAACTCAATTTGCACTACTGGAAGCATTGAAATATATCTGACCACTTCATTTTCTGATGAATTGCAACAGTGCGGAAATACTCAATAGCTTCATCATCAGACCAAAGTTAACAGACATCAATATCCTTTTCATGTTTCCACTTAATGTGATCATAATAAATAAAAAATTGTCAGTGGTAGAAACTTATACTCCTACAGTGTCAGAGTTCCACTACTACAGAGTGCCACAGCCGACCATAAATGCACACATAATTTAGGAACGTGAACACCTTTTAAACACAACCAACAACTTAGGGCCCAACACTGAACAGACAGCTTATACAGCACTGTATAGATCTTAGAAATAATCTATGAACTCACCATTTTCCTTCACATGCTGTGATTCATAAATTTGTTTCAACCATATTTAGGCTCCTGGTTACCCAGAATGTTCCCCACAGACCCACTCAGAACATTTCTGATGACAAGTTACCCCCTGTAAACTCACTGTTTACTTTAGAAAGTTATGGGTTTGTTCTTGTTTATGTTTAAACAGCGGTACTTAGTGAAACATGGAGCTAATGATTGAAATGGCAGCTCATACGAGCAGAATAAGCCACATGACCCTTCCAACCACAGCAAAGTACCTTTCACATTCATAAAGATCAAGGCCTACCTGTCCATTTGCAGAACATGTGAGTAGCGAACTTTTTAGCTGAGCTACACCGGGAAGTCCACAACCGCGAAGAAGCACCAAGGCCCGAAGAAGCCCTGGCGGTCCCCGGGTCCTTGCGTTAATTACGAACAGTGTTTTTCACCAAACCTTGGCTCACGCCCTTGTTTTGATGAGCTTATTTGTAACTGCTGCGCCACGACCGCATTGGAGAAATTGTAACTTTTACCTTTTGTGAACAAATCTGGTTACCTGAAAATCTTCACGGAAGGAAGATAGGTTTTCAGTTTACAATATCTTTGAAGGGCTTGCCATACGTTTTACAAAGCAGATATTGTTGTGGAGGCCCTGAACCCACCATCCAAGGCGGTCAAGTTGATGGAACGATCTGAGCTCCCGAACTTCTTCCAGGCAAGACCCAGGTTTGGAGACCTTGACCTGACCAGAGACCTCGTCGGGGACCTGGCAGTGAGACGTGCCTTACGGTCCTACGGGGAGGAAAAAAATTAAATGACGGCCAATGTTGTTATTGCAAACGTTGGAATTCACGGATGGAATAATTTTTCGGAATGTCATTCTCGCCTAGCTGGTCAAATACACGACGTTTCGGCCAGTAATCCTCCGGCCGTGGTAACTTGTTATGGGATTCTGAGAAGGACCGGATTATACTTGTCTTACCAGCCGTGTGTGTGGGTCGCAACCGGAATTCCTTTATTGGAATTGTTGCGATGAAAGCTCAGGATTCCTTGATCGCGAGTCTAGTGCCCTACCATCTGAGCTAACCGGAAAGACAAAATCAGCTGGTAGAGAACTGACTCGCATCCAAGGCAATCCTGGTGCCGCTTCCAGCAATTCCAGGCGGAAAATTTGCGTTGTAACGTATAAAAGGCTGATAGTCAAACATAGTCCAGTCCTCCTCGGTACTCAATAACACCTCGCGACAAGAGCGTCGTGCAACTAGCAGCGAAAACGAAGAAGATAGTCCGAACAATTATTCCATCGTCATGCCAATCTACCTCGTCTTAATCCTTCCCTGAACTTGTAGAGCAAGTGTAAGTCCTTAACTGGGAATTTTTCTTCAGCCACAGCCTATATATATATATATATATATATATATATATATATATATATATATATATTGGTATGTTTAGGCACATATTGTCTTGTATGCAAGTGTTGTAAAAAACCTTAGCGTAGGCGCATTTAATAAGCCTTTATGAGTGCAATAAGCACTTGCTCCGGTTTTCTGATAACGGTTATCTGTTCATTATTGAGACTAAAAAGCGACTCACCGATGTTTGGCATCTTTTGGTAGCGGTGACATTTCGAAATTACGCCTTCCATTTTGAAATGTGCACACACACATCGTACAAGCGACGAATATATTGTTACATGCTACAGTCAGGTATAACCGGCAAAGTAATAACAATAAAGTACCAACAAGTTTCAGTTTGCTCGTCAAACTGTAAAGTCTAACTTCATGGTGGACATTTAAAGGAGCATGTGGATTTCAAATCGTCCAAACAAATGCAACCCTATCCTCGAAAGTCCCCTTTAAACCCTGCTTTGGCTTTAAACATTGTTGGCCTTTTGTGCACTGTTACCACGAATCGTTCTTGGTCAGCAGTGATATATGTGTCTAAAAATGAAATGCGGTTATTGACGCTTAGTTCGCAGGTGAAGGAGAACGGAAGTTTATTCCATTGCATTTTTTAGTTGATCAGATGGTTTTTGTCACTGACGTCGATTAGCTGGCTTTCGTCGCTGATGTCTACGGAAATGTCATCGACATATCGTGCGTAAAGTGCGGGACGGAGGGATGCATTTTAAAAGAGTTTTGTCTTCCACTTGGCTATGTAAGCATTGGCAAAAAGCGGTCTCAGGAGGAGCCCCGTGACCATTCTAT
>NW_023596420.1:44708574-44889055 GCF_011947565.3 Pollicipes pollicipes | reverse complement strand
CCATGTGCATCCGCATTTCTTACCGTATGGACGACATACACCTACGCCCTGCTGGTGCGCAATGATAGCTCCGTTATACGCCGTCCGTGCCTTCGTCCCCCGGACGCGGTGACCGCCGTCAGCCCAGCCTCAACCCGCCGCAAGCCGTGACTCGGCGCCCGCCACCTCCGTCCGGCAGGCGAGCGCGAGGACTCGCGGCGCATCCCGAGCGTGCCGTGCCCCAGCGTCCGCTCGCACCCCTACTGGGCCAAGACGCCGACCAGTCGTCCCGATGGGCCGGCACTTCGGCGACCCGCTCGGCGCCGCCGGCATCGCGCACAGCGCAGAGCCTGACCTTTGCAAAGCCCTTCGACCAGTTGACGGCGCATGTACTCGCTGGGACCGGCATCATTCTAAAGCGGCATGAGACGGTCCGGTCCAGTCTGATCACCAGCTCCAGCCGTCGCGGCAATACCGTCGGCGCGTGGCCCGAGGCGGTGGCGGCCACCTCGGCCACGCCGGCGGCGCGACGGCTACCGGCTCCGGCCACCCCTAGGAAAGGCCTGGTCCGGCCACCGCCAGCGCGTTACGTGACGGCGAGGCGCCGCCTCCCAAAAAGCCGTCGGCGACAGCACACTGCCCCCCACCCCCCCCCCCCCCCCCCCCGCCCTGGTATGCTGCGCCGCAACATACTAATCCAGATAGCAGCGTGCACTTTCACGGGTATCTCAGCTAACGTTTGTCAGGCAATTCAGCCCACGGCAATATAGGAGCGACAGCAAACTGACGGGTCACTATCCAGCTGCATCGTCCGACAGCCTGTCCATGTGACGTTAAAGAACAGCATCACGCTTTAAAACACGTACCAAGCACAACATAAGCCTTTGGACTGACGACGCCTTCCCAAAATCCACAGGCCTCTGATGATGGCAGTGGTGATAACCGTCATCCACAAACATCTGAACAGAGAGCTAGCTGTATGTCTGAAAAAGACGAAGCTGCCGACATGCCGAGAGCATTAAATGGTAACCCAGGACGGAGCCGTGAAGCCCGCAACACAAGTAAGGACTGTATTCCTGAGTCTCTGATCTGTATTTCCCGAGTCAGCAAACCATACAAGCATTATTGCTGGCTATCTTAGACGCTGTACGTCCGCAGCGGACGCCAAGTTTGTTATGATCACGCAAACATGTGGCAACGGCCCAATACATATGCGTTTTCCGCAATGGAATCGGTTGGTTGCCACGACTGAGTGCTAATCTGAATCCCAATAGTGGCGGAATCGGACCACAATCACAGACCTGAATTCACGTATCAGGAAGATTCCCGTGAAAACATTGTGTTACGGCAACGGTAGTGCACGGCATCAGATATGGCTATCATCTCCCTCCGTCACCCGCACACACAACAGCGGCAACGAGCATCACATTCCGGTAACACAGATAGATAACCACTCAGCACCTGGCGTTACCTATCGTTTTCCAACCACACTCCCAAGCGTCCCCAAGCGTCCCCAAACGCTGCGGTCCGGCCCAACCCACGCCGAGGTTCGGTCCGCCTCCTCGGAGCTCGACCACGACCGGCGCGCGGGGATGCGCGAGCGAGCGAGCCGCCGAGGCCGCGTCAGTCACCCCCCGGCGACCGACGGCGGCTCTCGCCTCAGCAGAGACCCGAGCGGGACGGTCGCGTCCATTCAGCCGACCGCACTCACACCCTGCTATCTCACACGGAGCCACGTGGGACAGGCCGGCCTCATGGAAAACAACTACGCTAAGCGCAGCAAAATTACGTGTGAGGGGATTTGAGTTGTACGCCATGCCGTTACGCCAACATTCCACGCCACCAATGCGACAACGCCGCATCGCTACAGCTTAGCGAAATCGGCCGGGGGAGCCTTGCGGTCCATGGAGGCGGTGGCCGCCTTCATGATGTCCTCCGACTGCAGCATGGCCGCGTTCCAGGCCACCATGTGGTCGAGGCCCTCCTGCACCGTGTGGTCGCGCGAGAAGATCAGGTTCTGCTTGGTCGACTGCACCGCCACCGGCGACTTCTGCGCGATGGTGGCTGCCAGGCTGATCGCCGCCGCCAGTAGACTGCGGACAGGCGGAGGAGCAGGCGATGCCGGTTACCATGACAACAGGGCTGTGTGGCTGTCACAAGCGGGGAAGGGACTGGAGTGGAGCAACGCAGCGAAGGTGCGATGCACAGCTGTGGCCAGCGCGAGACGAAGGACACGACGTAACAGGAATCTAATTAGGAACCCTGGGGAGAGCAGTCGCGTTGATGTACAGTAGAGCGGCGGGGGGGGGGGGGGGAGGGGAGGACTCAATGAGGAAATTAGCCAAAAAATTGGAAAGGACAATATTGCGAAATAATCATGAACACACCAGCAATCGGATGGCGGCGGCTACAATGCTACAACGGACACGCAAACAACAGACGTGTTGTTTACTGGATTCATTTTTACGGCTTGTAGTGAATGATACGTGGGTTCCAGCCTGGACACAGGGAGCTAAATGCGCCACTGCAGCACAATTCTGATGGATGCGATTGGGAAGAGCGGTACGTTCCCGGCGGTTCCGTATTTTACATACTACGAACCACACTGCGATACATTTCTACAAATTTCACTAAAAAATAATTCTATCGCGCACACTCGATGGCTGTATCCGACATCATTTTCAAGTGATTGCAAGATGTGATTCTTTTTCGGTGTCATACATCGCGGTGTCTGCGGAGAATGAGGCACTTTTTAACAAGCAGTAATAGCAATTGGGACTTTCCGGCGCTTTGACTACGAAGTGATATAATGCCCATCAAATCACTTATTTTGTGTTGCGAGCATTATGCAGCCTTTGTCACTGGTTCATGACCTCAGAGGTAAATTATCTATTTAGTTTTCTTTTTGTCATCCCTGTTGTTCATTATCATCTAACAGTATAATGGAAATGTCATCGCCACTTTATATAAACGTGTTTTTATTCATTTTGATAAGATGAGCAATGCAAGGCGCCACCTATCCCTGCATCCAGGTAGCAGCACCGACGGAACTCGCTCTCGGGGTACGGAACAGCCGCTTACAGTACCTGTCACTGGGTACGGGTCAGGCCAACAGAATCGTCACTGGACCGGGGACGCCGGGCCGTGTCACTGGTTACTAACCCCGCACCATCCAATTGTTGTGGCTTCTGCACGCGGGACAGGCGATCGAACTGGGACGCCACAATGGATGTCTGGATTAGGGATGTAGGTTTTCTTTGGAGGAGCCTTCAGGATACAGGACATGTTCATATATATCCATAACGTCAACTGGTCATTAAACCCGCACCATCCAACTGTTGCAGCTTCTGCACGCGAGACAGGCGATCGAGCTGGGACGCCACAACGGATGTTTGGATTAGGGATTTGGGTTTTCTTTGGAGGAGCCTTCAGGATACAGGATATGTTCAGTTATATCCATAACGTCAATGGGGGAACATCATAACGTTATAACCACGGGATACGTCCATAACGCCAATAAGCATTTAGTGATGCGACATGGGACAACCATTTGTCACTGATCCCAGCCCCCCCCCCCCCCCCTGTCCCTGTGCCGGTACACCCACCTGTCCCCTGTCCCTGTGCCGGTCCACCCACCCGTCCCCACCAGCGAGCCCTCAGTCCCGGCGCACCTGTGTCTGTCGCTGAGCACGCGGCTGACGAGGCCGCACTGGAGCGCCTCCTGCGAGCCGAGCCGGCGCGCCGTCAGGCACAGCTCGTTCACCAGACTCCGGCTGCCAATCACCTTCGGCAGCCGCTGCAGCGTGCCCACGTCCGCTGCCAGCCCTGCGACAGGCGTCGATGTCAGCAGCCGCCCCAAACAGCGAGAAGCTGTGAGCTGTCCGCGGCACAGCGCCCTTCCTTGCGAGCCTCTGACGTCAACGGTGGACAGATAGCGGTGTTTTTAATGCCCGAAGAACAGCTTTTAAAGAGGTGAGCGGATCACACCACAATTCAATGGATCACGCGAAAAATTTTCGCCTTGGTCCAAGATTTTGGTGAAAACCTGTTGACAAAGTTACCTGGTGATCCCAAGTAAGATATGTCATTTCAGCACTATCAAAGCGACAGCAACACGTGGCCTTGGTCAGTTCGGCAGGTCACGCTGCTCAACTATCTTAGCATACGGCCTGCAAGCAGTCGTATTTTCTGCCAGGAAACAGTTCGTTTTAAGGTCTAATGAACCGGTGACCAATTTGACAACACTATTTCTCCAGGTAGCTGTACCTTGTGAACTTACATTCCATGACCTAGCATAATAGTAGGAGTGTAGGCACAAATGCGAACTGCTTTCGGCTTAGAATGGATTCCCATCATTGAACTCCTAATAACAAAACACATATTCGTTCTAAAATATCGATTCTACGATGATTATGAGCCATAACATGCTCTCGTCGCTCCCCATCAAAACTATGCACCCTGATGTCACGTGCCTTCACGTCTGTTTACAAGTCTGTTTTCAAGTCTGCTTCACATATGTTTTCACGTCTGCTTCACATATGTTTTCACGTCTTCTTCACGTGCCAGTGCCAATAGCTATCAACGTTGCCAGTCTTCAACACAGCACACACGTCCGTGCGCCGCATCACGCCAGGCGGCGCTCCCCGTGCCGCCGCGCCCGCCCCGGCACCGACACTTACCGATGTCCACCTCCTTGACCTGGAAGAACGCATCCTGGGAGCAGAGGCGGACGTCGGCCGCCGTCACCATGTCGACGCCGCCGCCCACGCACGCGCCGTGCACGGCGGCGATCACCGGCTTACGGCACTGGCGGTCACGGACACACACTCACGGTCAGAGGGGATCAGCCGCAGTTAGAGTGAGTTGTTACAGCGACAGGGTTCCCTGGCACAGTCCGACGGAGAAGAGGGGCGCGAAAGTTGTCCGATAGGCGAGATAAGCCATGATCAGGCAGGGAACCCCACTACACAGAAGGGCAGTAGTCAGACAGAGAAATTCACGATGGCACAGAAAGAAACACAGGTTTTGAAAGAATAGGGAAATGTCACATTAGGAGATTAGCCCCGACACCATCGAATGACACATCAGATCTTAGGTACATTCTAGGAAATGAGCAAGCCACCGAGTTATCCACAATGGCGCCGTCTGCGAAGCATTGTATTTCCGAAACGTATGCCCGGCTGACTGCCGTGGCACATACCTTTTCAATATCAGTGAACCAGTCCTGGTAGTTTTTGATGGTGCGGTGCAGCTTGAAAGCCTTCCTAGACACGTCACCGTCGCCCATAGCCACGCTGCCAACGGCCATCAGGTCGCTGAGGTCAATCCCGGAGCTGAAGAGGCGGCCGGCGCCGCTCAGCACCACGGACCGGCACTCGGCGTCCTCGTGCAGCTGCTGGAAGCACACGCCCAGGTCCCTGCCAGGGTGAGCAGGCTTCCGTTATGGCAGTTCGTGCTGGTCTGGTGCAGATTATGTTGTGACATAGCAATGCTGGTCAGAGCTGAATTGGTGCAATGGGCTGTGACAATCCAGATATAAACATGTGGACTATGCACTTGTTTACATGTTTCTTACTTTGTGTAGTTTACCAGAACCATATCACTCTATTAGGCATACAAGGCAGCCTCCCTGAGCTTACTTACTTCCACATTTCAGTGTTGAGAGCATTCAGCTTGTCAGGCCGGTTCATCTCTACATGAACCACATACTCCACGGGTTGTGTGACATTCAGTGTCTTGTACTGGGCATAGTCAGCCAGGCTGCTGGCCATCCTGACTGTCTGGAGGCTTTGCCGAGCTGCTGTAAATGACAGGATGATGTAAGAAAGACTACTAAATCAGGAATCAGGACATAGCCAAAGTGTCCTGTAGGCTAGTCAATGGCATAATTACCCCCCCCCCCCCCCCCCCCCCCCCCCCCCCAACTCTTTGTGCAGGTATATCTCTCCCAGGCTGTTAAGGTTAAATACATGCAGAGCTGATGCCAGCTGTTGGATGCAGTTAAAAAATGCAACCAACATGAGCACGGCAAAATCAGCCCATCAGCTATAAAACAGGTACATTTTGCATGAGTGACATCCAAGGTTTCTGTGTTTCTTTCCATGTGCTCAGGGGTGACAGATAAAACCAAGAGTGGATAAGGGAAAGGAGATAAGATGCCCTAGTGCCAAAATGCAAAGTATGCATGTTACTCTGAACATAAATAGCATAAGTGACATTCTGGTGACATTTCAGACCATGTAT
Organism: Pollicipes pollicipes; assembly: GCF_011947565.3. Taxonomy (NCBI): domain Eukaryota; kingdom Metazoa; phylum Arthropoda; class Thecostraca; order Pollicipedomorpha; family Pollicipedidae; genus Pollicipes; species Pollicipes pollicipes. Next base: position 44,882,833 of record NW_023596420.1, on the reverse strand, counting down.
GCTGCACATCAGATCTCTCAGTTTTGTACACAGTCATCACCAATAACAGGGCATAATGAACCCAACCCAGGCCTCAATTAAGCATGGCAGTGAGAAGACAATTTCAGGCAAGGTTACCTCCAAAACTCTTTCACACAAAAACAATTTGAAGGTTTCAGTGTAGACTGTAGTGCACCACTGTCACAAAAGGCATCTTAGTGCAGTGGCTTGAATTTTACAGACCGGCCCTGAGCAATGCTAAACATGGGTGAACATGAAGAGAAATAACATAAAACCACATTTGCTGAAAATCATCACTGTAGCCAGGGCTTCTACCCGCATCCTCTGTAACATCATCATTCATCATCATGATGTGAAACATACCAGATATGACTTGAAATACCAGATAAGCCAGCATCGTTTCAGCCGATCAAACAGGTAAACAACGAGAAGCGATAGACGATCATACCACAGATGGTTTAGTATTAAGCTAAAGTTATACGAATTTCGAATTGACGCGGTAGAGTTGGTACTTTTCCAATCTATCCATACATCATCCCAGTAGCACATGGTATCCACGAAACATACCAATTCTCTGAATCTTCAACATAGCCGCAAAGAATGAGCTTTAATGTCCGCAGCAAAAAAGGAAACAAAATAGCAGAATGGGCGATGGAGACGAGACGCGAATTTGCACCAGCTCGGTACATAACATATTACGCTTATAGCGCATACGTGACGAATGCGGGGGCTGAACGCACTAAAATCCGAATTAGCAGTTTTTAATCATCACAGTTTTAATGCGTGTTAATCCCAAATAAGATGGAAATGGCGCTGTCAGAGCAGTGGTGTGTGGTCGATGCTGTGTAAGCAGCTTTTGATGGTACCCAATGCTTTAAGTGGCGTGACAAATTTTCAAGCCGAAAGTGTCGCACCTGGTTTTTCTCTCAATCATGCTCCGTGTAGACGTCCTCCACCTTTCCTGATCATCCCGCTGCTCAAGGCAAGGAACCGTCAATCATCGATGTTCCAGCTTTCCTGTACAGACCTCTTCACATCGATTAAGGGCACGTATCAACATAACCTTAGCGATGGATACGAAGGAGTCCAAAGAATCCAGGCGCCGCCACGCCTTGTGAACTCTACTGAATTTGCTAACTCAACTGAAACTCATGGTGCTTCTCTAATACATTTTATTTTTATACATAACGTGTAAACACATGTGGCTCAGACAGCCGTGGCAAAGACTGAACAGAACAAAACGGTCCCGAGAGCCCCTCCCCCCTCCCGCTCGCGGGAGCGAGAGCTGGGGCCACCGGCATCCACATTCAGCGCAGCAGGGGCCCCAAGTCACAGCGTTAACCGGCGGGAATCGAGAGCTCGAACGACGGTAGCCACCGACAGCTTTGTGCAACTAATGCTGCAAGGACACACAACTAACTGCCGACGCCGATGGACCCCTGACTGGGAGAGCCGAGGCAGGAACGGAACCTCCGGCGCGGAAGCGAAATTCGGGTGCGACTACACACACGCGATGACAATGCATGTCGCGCGCCTACCAGAGCGCTTCTAACAGACCGCAATCGACAATTGAACACGTGCGACGCAGCCTGGGCGCCACCTCACAACCGAGATCCACCACAGCGCAGCGCCGCTCGGCGGCCACTCCCCAAACTACCTAGCGCGGGCAGCCGGGGCGGGGGGCGGGCCAGGTTGCCTGCCATGTTGTGACCCATCGAGCGCGCGCTCCGGCAAACGGCCGCCGCCACCCAGCTGACCAAGCCCGGTGCAACATCACACACACGCCTCCACAGCGCGGAGCCATAACCCGGCCGCCCACACGCGCCTCACCGCACCGCGCTGACACGTCACACCGTCCCAGCCCGGCCGGAAGCTCCGCTGCCACGCCGCGCCCAGCCCACACGCGCCCCTTAAAGCGACCGCGGCCTCACCAGCAGCGAACGGACGGGTAAAACGGTCCTTATCCAGCTGTGCCGTCTCTTTACAGAATACCTTCAAGCCCTACGCTTTAGTAATTATTAAATAATGCGTGCAAAGCACAACAAAAAGCTTTGACTGAAGGTGCGCTCTAAAAATGAACAGGCATCTGATCGCAGTGGCAAGATGGTGTCCGTTGCCTACAAACATTCAAACAGTAAGGTAGCTGTAGACCTGAAAGAGACGGGGCTGCAGCGCTGAAGAAAGCATTGGAACGCTACCCACCACGAAACGGGTGGTTTCACAATGTAAATAACATCTCTGACTTGTATTTCTCCGAGGTAACGAGTCATACACATATTATTAGCTATCTCACGACGCCGCACGTTAGCAACTGATGCGTAACTTATTAGCTATCGTTAGCCACTCATGTAGCTGCAGCAAAAACACACCCTTTTTCGCAATGGAACCGGAAATGCTGCGGTAATGAAATCGGTAAGTGCTGCGACAGTGGAACCCGTAAGTGCAGGACTGCGTGGAATCGGTAAGTGCTGCGACAATGGAATCCGTAAGTGCAGGACTGCGTGGAATCGGTAAGTGCTGCGACAATGGAATCCGTAAGTGCAGGACTGCGTGGAATCGGTAAGTGCTGCGACAATGGAATCCGTAAGTGCAGGACTGCGTGGAATCGGTAAGTGCTGCGACAATGGAATCCGTAAGTGCAGGACTGCGTGGCCGTCACAGGTGGTGAAGGAACTGGGCTGGGGCAGCACGGCGAAGAAGCGATGCATAACTGTGGTCGACGGGTGGCGAAGGACACAAGGCAACAGGAAACCAACTGAAAGCCTCGGGGGGTTAGAGTCATCATTATTGTTAGCGGGAGGGAATACTGCGGCAATGAGGAAATCAACCATGTAGTTGGGGGCTGCAAGAGATGCGGAACATGAATGAAAGCGCACGAACAATCAGATTATAGTGGTAACGGTGGTACGGCGCTACAGATTATGACAGCAACGGGCCATGTAGTTGATTATAGTATATTCTATTGCTGTATGTAGTGGAATGTATCGCCTCCTGTCTTGACGCCTGGCGCTCAATGCGCCATTCCGACACAACACTTATGGATGAAATTCAGAACGAATTCACGGTCTTATTGATTTGGTATTTGTAATGCTATTTAAGACACTCACATGTAGCAACTCTCCTAGCCCAAGAAACACCTCCAATGACAAATAGATGCCGCAGAAACTCGGGTTGCTCCGGTAAGCGTGTATTCCTTATTCCCAATCCACGAAATTACGCGGTCCTCACCAGCCAATGTGCATGGCTTTGGCACCCTCTTAATCGTGGCTGCATACTTCCTTTATTTCGCTGCGGTCAGGCATTAAAAAAAGCTTTACACTTAACACCTGCTCTGAATTTCTGGCGCCACAAACGCCCACGAATAGCTGAGATTGTCACCTTCTGTTTTGTTTATGCAGTATAGCTCTCGCCTCCAGATGTTACGGACAGACTAAATCACTAAATCTCATAAAACCCTATGGACGCCATCAGCTTGCTCGCATGAGACCCAGGTCGCCCACTCCGGTGCACCATCCGGCATGCAAAACGGATCGTTGACACCCTCATGGCCACGGGCTGCCAAGGACGACCGCGGCCGGCAGCCTTCGCGCTGGTTACCATTGGAACGGGCCCAGCTGGCAGGCCGTGTGCCCTATGATAACCGACAGTATACCACGCCTCGTCAAATAAACATGCTACGGGGCGCCACCTGTCTCTGCAACAAGGTGGCAGCACTGCCGGGACTCGGTCTCCGGGTACGGGACAGCCACCTGCAGCACCCGTCATTGGGTGCGGCACAGGCCAACATACCTGAACACATATATCAGGAAGATTCCCTTGAAAACATTGTGTTACGGTAACAGTAAAGCATGCATTAGATATGGTTATCATCTCCACCCGTCCCCCGCACACATCACAGCGGCAACGAGCATCACATTCCGGTAACACAGATCGATACCCACTCAGCACTTGGTGCTACCCTTCGTTTTCCAACCACACTCCCAAGCGTCCCCAAGCGTCCCCAAACGCTGCGGTCCGGCCCCAACCCACGCCGAGGTTCGGTCCGCCTCCTCGGAGCTCGACCACGACCGGCGCGCGGGGATGCGCGAGCGAGCGAGCCGCCGAGGCCGCGTCAGTCACCCCCCGGCGGCCGACGGCGGCTCTCGCCTCAGCAGAGACCCGAGCGGGACGGTCGCGTCCATTCAGCCGACCGCACTCACACCCTGCTATCTCACACGAAGCCACGTGGGACAGGCCGGCCTCATGGAAAACAACTACGCTAAGCGCAGCAAAATTACGTGTGAGGGGATTTGAGTTGTACGCCATGCCGTTAGGCCAACATTCCACGCCACCAACGCGATAACGCCGCATCGCTACAGCTTGGCGAAATCGGCCGGGGGAGCCTTGCGGTCCATGGAGGCGGTGGCCGCCTTCATGATGTCCTCCGACTGCAGCATGGCCGCGTTCCAGGCCACCATGTGGTCGAGGCCCTCCTGCACCGTGTGGTCGCGCGAGAAGATCAGGTTCTGCTTGGTCGACTGCACCGCCACCGGCGACTTCTGCGCGATGGTGGCTGCCAGGCTGATCGCCGCCGCCAGTAGACTGCGGACGGGCGGAGGAGCAGGCGATGCCGGTTACCATGACAACAGGCCTGTGTGGCTGTCACAAGCGGGGAAGGGACTGGAGTGGAGCAACGCAGCGAAGACACGATGCACAGCTGTGGCCAGCGCGAGACGAAGGACACGATGTAACAGGAAACTAATTGGGGACACTGGGGAGAGGCAAAGTTGGGTTGGTGCTCAGTGGAGAAATGGGGAAGGGGGAGGGGAAGATGTAATGAGAAAAGTAGCCAACTATTTGCAAAGGACAATACTGAGAGGCATTGATGAAAACGCACAAGCAATCTGATGGCGGCAGCAACAATGCTACGGCGTTGCAGGACGTGCCAGCAACGGACCGTGTTCTTGATCACATTATTTTTTACGGCTTGTGGTGAATGACAAATGGGTTCCAGACTGGACACTGGGTGCTGAATGCACCACTGCAGCACACTTCTTACGGATGCGATTCGGAACAGCGGTACACTCCTGGCGGTTCCGCATCTTCAATACTACGAGCACCACTAGATATAAATTAAGATGTATCTCGCCAAAAAGCATCACGTTGCGCACACTCGATGGCTCCATCCGATATCAATTTCGAAAGTGATTACAAGATGTGGTCCTTTTTCAATGTCACGCATTGCAGTATTTCCAGAGCATGAGTGCACTTTGTAACCACCATTAGTAATAGCAACTGGAGCTTTCCGGCGCTTCGACTACGAAGTCATGTAGCGCCGATCAAATTTCTTCTTGTTGCGAGCATTATGCAGTCTTTGTCACTGGTTCATGACCTCAGAGGTAAATTATCTATATAGTTTTCTTTGTGTCATCCCTGTTGTTCATTATCATCTAACAGTATAATGGAAATGTCATCGCCACTTTACATAAGTGCTTTTTTTCGTATAGATACGGTGAACACTGCAAGGCGCCACCTGTCTCTGAAACAAGGTGGCAGCACTGATGGCACTCGGTCTCCGGGCACAGGGCAGCCACCTACAGTACCTGTCACTGGGTAGGGCTCAGGCCAACAGAATCGACACTGGGCCGGGGACAGCCGGCCGTGTCACTGGTTACCAATTCTGGATTGCCCAATTATTGCGTCTTCTGCACGCGGGACAGGCGATCGAGCTGGGACGCCACAACGGACCTCTGGGTTAGGGATGTGGGGTGACCTCGGAGGACTGCCTTTAGAACACGGGATATATCCATATATATCCATAGTCAATGGGGGAACGTCGTAACACCATAACCACGAAACATATCCATAACGTCAATGTGCGTTTAGAGATGTGACATGGGATAACCATACGTCACTGACCCCAGCACCCCCCCCCCCCCCCCCTCCTGCCCCCTGTCCCTGTGCCGGTACACCCACCTGTCCCCTGTCCCTGCGCCGGTACACCCACCCGTCCCCACCAGCGAGCCCTCAGCCCCGGCGCACCTGTGTCTGTCGCTGAGCACGCGGCTGACGAGGCCGCACTGGAGCGCCTCCTGCGAGCCGAGCCGGCGCGCCGTCAGGCACAGCTCGTTCACCAGACTCCGGCTGCCAATCACCTTGGGCAGCCGCTGCAGCGTGCCCTCGTCCGCCGCCAGCCCTGCGACACGCGTTGATGTCAGCAGCCGCCCCAAACAGCGAGAAGCTGTGAGCTGTCCGCGGCACAGCGCCCTTCCTTGCGAGCCTCTGACGTCAACGGTGGACAGACAGCAGTGTTTTTAATGCCTGGAGAACAGCTTTTAAAGAGGTGAGCGGATCACACCACAATTCAATGGATCACGCGAAAAATTTTCGCCTTGGTCCAAGATTTTGGTGAAAACCAGTTGACGTAGTTACCTGGTGATCCCACGTAAGATGTCATTTCAGCACTATCAAAGCGACAGCAACAGGTGGCCTTGGTCAGTTCGGCAGGTCACGCTGCACAACTATCTTAGCATACGGCCTGCAAGCAGTCGTATTTTCTGCCAGGAAACAGTTCGTTTTAAGGTCTAATGAACCGGTGACCAATTTGACAACGCTATTTCTCCAGGCAGCTGTACCTTGTGAACTTACATTCCATGACCTAGCGTAATAGTAGGAGTGTAGGCACAAATTCGAACTGCTTTCGGCTTAGAATGGATTTCCATAATTGAACTCCTAATAACAACACATATATTCGTTCTAAAATGTCGATTCTACAATGATTATGAGCCATAACATGCTCTCGTCGCTCCCCATCAAAACTATGCACCCTGATGTCACGTGCCTTCACGTCTGTTTACAAGTCTGTTTTCAAGTCTGCTTCACATATGTTTTCACGTCTGCTTCACATATGTTTTCACGTCTTCTTCACGTGCCAGTGCCAATAGCTATCAACGTTGCCAGTCTTCAACACAGCACACACGTCCGTGCGCCGCATCACGCCAGGCGGCGCTCCCCGTGCCGCCGCGCCCGCCCCGGCACCGACACTTACCGATGTCCACCTCCTTGACCTGGAAGAACGCATCCTGGGAGCAGAGGCGGATGTCGGCCGCCGTCACCATGTCGACACCGGCGCCCACGCACGCGCCGTGCACGGCGGCGATCACCGGCTTACGACACTGGCGGTCACGGGCACACACTCACGGTCAGAGGGGACCAGCCGCAGTTACAGTGAGTTGTTACGGCGACAGGGTTCCCTGGCACAGTCCGACGGAGAAGAGGGGCGCGAAAGTTGTCCGATAGGCGAGATAAGCCATGATGAGGCAGGGAACCCCACTACACAGAAGGGCAGTAGTCAGACAGAGAAATTCACGATGGCACAGAACGAAACACAGGTTTTGAAAGAATAGCGAAATGTCACGTTAGGAGATTAGCCCCGACACCAGTGAATGACACATCAGACCTTAGGTACTTTCTAGGAAATGAGCAAGCCACCGAGTTATCCACAATGGCGCCATCCGCGAAGCATTGTATTTCCGAAACGTATGCCCGGCTGGCTGCCGTGGCACATACCCTTTCAATATCAGTGAACCAGTCCTGGTAGTTCTTGATGATGCGTTGCAGCTTGAAAGCCTTCCTAGACACGTCACCGTCGCCCGTAGCCACGCTGCCAACGGCCATCACGTCGCTAAAGTCGATCCCGGAGCTGAAGAGACGGCCGGCGCCGCCCAACACCACGGACCGGCACTCGGCGTCCTCGTGCAGCTGCTGGAAGCACACACCCAGGTCCCTGCTAGGGTGAGCAGGCTTCCGTTATGGCAGTTTGTGCTGGTCTGGTGCAGATTATGTTGTGACATAGCAATGCTGGTCAGAGCTGAATTGGTGCAATGGGCTGTGACAATCCAGATATAAACATGTGGACTATGCACTTGTTTACATGTTTCTTACTTTGTGTAGTTTACCAGAACCATATCACTCTATTAGGCATACAAGGCAGACTCCCTGAGCTTACTTACTTCCACATTTCAGTGTTGAGAGCATTCAGCTTGTCAGGCCGGTTCATCTCTACATGAACCACATACTCCACAGGTTGTGTGACATTCAGTGTCTTGTACTGGGCATAGTCAGCCAGGCTGCTGGCCATCCTGACTGTCTGGAGGCTTGGCCGGGCTGCTGTGAATGGCAGGATGATGTTAGAAAGACTAATTGATCAGGGATCAGGACATACCCAAAGTGTCCTGCAGGCTAGTCAATGGTGTTATTACCACCTAACTCATTGTGCAGGTATATTTCTCCCAGGCTGCTAAGGTTTAATACATGCAAAGCTGATGCCAGATGTCGGATACAGTTTAAAATGTGACCAGCATGAGCATGACAAAAACAGCCCATAGGCTATACAACAGGCACATTTTGTATGAGTGACATCCAAGATTTCTATGTGTTTCTTTCTGTGTACTCAGGGGTGACAGATAAAATCAAGGGTGGATAAGGGGAAGGAGATGAGAATATGTCCTAGTGCCAAAATACATATCAGATCTTTCAGTTTTGTATACAGTCATCACCAATAACAGGGCATAATGAACCTAACCTAACCCAGGCTTCACAAAATTATGGCAGTGAGAAGAAAATTTCAGGCAAAAATACTTCCAAAACTCTTTCACACAATAACAATTTGAAGGTTTCAGTGTAGACTATAGCACACCACTGTCATAAAAGGTGTCTTGGTGCAGTGGCTTTAATTTTACAGACTGGCCCTGAGCAATGCTTAACATGGGTGAGCATGAAGAGAAATAACATAAAACCACATTTGCTGAAACTCATCATTGTAGCTGGGGCTTCTACCCTCATCATCTGACATCATCAGCTGTAAGATCATCATTCATCATCATCATCATGTGCAACATACCAAATCTGACTTGAAATACCAGATAAGCCAGCATCATTTCTGCTGATCAAACAGGTAAACAATGATAAGCAATAAACAACCACAGATGATTCAGCATTAAGCTTAGGGTTACGAATTTCGCATTAACGCGGTACAGTAGGTACTTTTTCAGTCCATCCATACACCATCCCAGCAGCACATGCTATCCACGAAACATACCAATTCTCTGAATCTTCAACATAGCCGCAACGAATGAGCTTTAGCGTCTGCAGCAAAAAATGGAACAAACACGCAGAATGAGCGATGGAGGCGGGACGCGAATGTGCACCAGCTCCACACTGCTCCGCAACAACTACTCAGCAATCTTGCCCAGCATGCAATATATTACGCTTATAGCGCATATGTGACGAATGTGGGGGCTCAACGTTAGATAGCCCTGGGCTTAATTAACGCGGGCTTAGCCCTGGGCTTAATTAATTAACCACTGCGCGTCTGGGAAACCAGAGGTACGGGGTTCGATTCCCCGCGGTGCCCGCCCTTCCTGCCAGGGTGAGAGGCAGGCGACGCCATATAGCCTCAGCAGCTGAGTGCGTCGTAAAGCCCCAATGACACACACACACAGCCTTGGGCTTAACGCACTAAAATGCGAATCAGCAACTTGTATTTATCACAGCTCCCATCCGTGTTAATTCCAAACAAGATTGAAATGGCGCTGTCAGAGCAGCCATGTGTGTTCGATGCTGTGTAAGCACTTTTTGATGGCACCCAAGGCTTTGAGTGTCGTCACAGATTTCCAAGCCAAAAGTGTCGCACCTGGTTTTTCTCTCAATCATGCTCCGTGTAGACGTCCTCCATCTTTCCTGATCATCTCACGCGCAAGGCAAGGAACCGTCAATCATCGCTGTTCCAGATTTCCTGAACAAACCTCGTCACAGCGATTAAGGGCACGTACCAACACAAACTTAGCGATGGATACAAAGGAGTCCAACGAATCTAGGCGCCTTCATTTTTTTATGAACTCTACTGAACTTTCTGACTTGACTCAAACTCAGGCGCTTCTCTAATACATTTTATTTTTATACATAACGTGTAAACACATGTGGCTCAGACAGCCGTGGCAAAGACTGAACAGAACAAAACGGTCCCGAGAGCCCCTCCCCCCTCCCGCTCGCGGGAGCGAGAGCTGGGGCCACCGGCATCCACATTCAGCGCAGCAGGGGCCCCAAGTCACAGCGTTAACCGGCGGGAATCGAGAGCTCGAACGACGGTAGCCACCGACAGCTTTGTGCAACTAATGCTACAAGGACACACAACTAACTGCCGACGCCGGTGGACCCCTGACTGGGAGAGCCGAGACAGGAACGGAACCTCCGGCGCAGAAGCGAAATTCGGGTGTGACTAACACACACGCGGTGACAATGCATGTCGCGCGCCTACCAGAGCGCTTCTAACAGACCGCAATCCGGCGATGAAACACGTGCGACGCAGCTTGGGGGCCACCTCACAACCGAGACCCAGCACGACGCATCGCCGCTCGGCGGCCACTCCCCGAACTACCTAGCGCGGGCAGCCGGGGCGGGGGGCGGTCCAGGCTGCCTGCCATGTTGTGACCCATCGAGCGCGCGCTCCGGCAAACGGCCGCCGCCACCCAGCTGACCAAGCCCGGTGCAACATCACACACACGCCTCCACGGCGCGGAGCCACGTCCCGGCCGCCCACACGCGCCTCACCGCACCGCACTGGCACGTCATACCGTCCCAAGCCCGGCCGGAAGCTCCGCTGCCACGCCGCGCCCAGCCCACACGGGCCCCTTAAAGCGACCGCGGCCTCACCAGCAGCGAACGGACGGGTAAAACGGCGCGCCGGCCGCGCGCCGGCGCTGCGGCCACCCCGCCTGCGCCACGGCCGACACCCCTCGCGTGCACGCACACGCACACGCACACGTCCGCACAGCCGACGCCAGCGCGGGACGCCAGCCCAGCGCCCGCTCCGCTGGGGAGGCGGCCCTCGGCGGCGCGAAGCCCGGCTCTGCCGCCTACTTGCGCTTGGGCGGCGTCTTGGGTGGCGTGACCGGCCGGCTGTTACCCATGCCGGCGTACTGGTACTTTGGCTTCTTCTCCGACGGCTTCAGGATCTGCCGTGCCAGGACACCACAGGGTGATCAATCAGGTGGCCAGAACAGGCCGACACGGATATGCTTCGTCTGTAAAACGCATTTCAACCCAACCACTAGGGCCTAAAATAGTTCCAGCTGCACTCGATCACATGTTCTTTATAAACAAACTGGGGCCAAAATGCTTGAGCGATTTAGCCCCACACATTCAAAGAACAGACAAACGGTCTCCTAAAGCCAACGATGCTCCTCGCACCTGGTCTCTCCGCAGCGCGGCACACCCCATCACATCACACTCGGGTGCGGTCACGGGCCGACGCTACCTGCCGGTCCCGAGCGCCACCCGATCACGCCACACTCGGGCGCGGTGACGGGCTAGCGCCACCTGCCCGTCCCGAGCTACATCCCATCACGCCACACTCGGGCGCGGTGACGTGCCGACAATAGCTGCCGGTCCCCCAGCTGCGCCCCATCACGCCACACTCGGGCGCGGTGACGGACCGACAATAGCTGCCGGTCCCGAGCCACACCGCATCACGCCACACTCGGGCGCGGTGACGGGCCGACAACAACTGCCGGTCCCGAGCCTCACCCCATCACGCCACACTCAGGCGCGGTGACGGGCCGACAATAGCTGCCGGTCCCGAGCCACACCCCACCATGCCATACTCGGGCGCGGAGACGGGCCAGCCCACCGCCGGTTCAGCGCAACGTACCTGGAAGGAGCACATGAGCGTCTCGTCCACGGACATCATGCCGCCGGCGTTGTCGAACTCGCCGCAGTAGTTGGGCGCCGAGAATAGCGTCACCAGCTGCCGCTTGGCGAAGAACTCGTAGCCGTCCTCCACCACCTGACGTCACAGAGCACTGATCACGGAGGTGACAAGTGCGCCGAACTGACACCGAACAACGCCACGACAGTTCGGTGCTGGTTCGGGGGCCTCGCGGCGGCCAGCTGCGAGTAACGCACGACGCCGGCGAGTTCCGTTTCACCTGGGTCAAGAACTAGCACAAAGACGGTCTGGAGACACGCATCCGCGCCCGGCGGCTCGTCCACACCAGCTTCTGACCGTGGAAGGGCGGCACGCCGGTGCCCATCAGTCCCACAGTCCGACGCCGACTTCCGCGCACCGCGGCTCACACTAACCGTCACAAAGAAACACCCCCTGGACTCAGGGGGCGCAGATGCCCTCACCGGTGCCCGGCGCGCGGAGCGGCGGGACCGACCTGGTGCGCGCGGCAGATGAGGTCCAGGTCGTGTCGGTTCAGGAACTTGGAGACGACGTCGGCGCCGAACGTGAAGGACACGCCCCGGTCGTTTTCGCCCCAGCCCTGCACGTCCTTGTCGGGGTCCGACCAGAGCAGATCACACAGCAGGCCTGGCGGGCAGGCGCCAGTCGGCTCAGTGCGAACACCGGGGAGGCAGCACAGGAGCGCGCGACACCGCCCTGCCCAATATATTGCGTGGCGCCTGGTAACAAGGGGGCAACACTGCGGTACACAGAACCGCTCTGCCCAGTGCGCTGCATGGCGTCTGGCAGCAAGGACACGTCTGGCCAGGTCTCCGATCTCTGTCGACACGTCTCTGTCCCGCATCGGGGACGTCTCTGACCTGTGTTGGGCACGTCCCTGCCCCGCGTCGGGGACGTCTAACCTGTGTCAGTCACGCCTCTGACCTGTGTCGGTCACGCCTCTGCCCTGCGTCGGGCACGTCTGTCCCGCATCGGGGACGTCTCTGTCCCGCGTCGGGCACGTATCTGACCTGTGTCGGGCACGTCTCTGTCCCGCGTCGAGAACGTCTCTTTCCCGCGTCGGGCACGTATCTGACCTGTATTGGCACGCCTCTGACCTGCGTCGGCACGCCTCTGACCTGTCGGCACGCCTCTGACCTGTGTCGGGCACGTCGGTGGGCCGCATGATGCGCCGGATCTGCTCCATGTTGTGCAGGTCGGGCGACAGGCCGCCGTGACAGCAAAAGATCTTCTCGTCAATGATGGCCGCGATCGGCAGACAGTTAAAACAGTCGGTGAACGTCTTCCACAGCTTAATGTTGAAGCGTCGTTTGCCTGGAAACCAATGACACAAACCCATATATATCCATCAGGGGAACACAGATGTACCGCGAACACTGACATGGGTTATGGAACACTGACATAAGTTAGGAAACACTGGCATACTGCGCCATTCCACACAGCGTGCAAACGTTCTACTTGTACTACAGATTCGTGGTTAACAGGAACATGATAACCAGCTGATGAACAAGTGATTAACTTCACATTTTTAACTGTTTGATTGCGATTAACCATGGCTTTAGCCACACCATCCCCTGTGCCTCACATCTGTGACAACCAGAAGTGTGATGACCAGGTCAACAGACGGAAGCTTGGTGTTAGGGCAGGACGCCTTTTTCGCCACCTGTGCACGAAGGCCCCACAATTGGACGCAGGACAGCCTTGTTTCACGCGACTCATACAAAGAAAGCCCTGTGTCGCCGCTCACACTCGTCGTAGAAGCCGTAGATGCGGTTGATGCTGGCGCACTCGTGGTTGCCGCGCAGCAGGAAGAAGTTCTCCGGGTACTTGATCTTGTAGGCGAGCAGCAGGCAGATGGTCTCCAGCGACTGCTTGCCCCGGTCCACGTAGTCGCCGAGGAACAGGTAGTTGGCTTCGGGCGGGAAGCCGCCGTACTCGAACAGTCGCAGCAGGTCCGTGTACTGGCCGTGGATGTCGCCTGCAATCAGAGCAGGTCAGGTCGGGTCAGGTCTGTGCACCGACACTGGGTGTCGCCTGAGCGCCGACTGGATCCCGGCAGGTCCGCATCCTGGCCATGGATGCCACTCAAGGTGTTAGCAGGTGTTGCTGTCAGGTGCGGTCCATGCACCAGCCACATGCAACACCTCAGAGTGGGCTGGAACAGGTGATCTGGTCAGCTGGGTCACAGCTGGGTCAGAGCATGCCCATGCCAAGCCTGAGGATATAACCCAAGTGCAGACCATATCAGGCTAGTCAGGTGAATTCAGTATCGGCTACGCAGGGTGACGTTTCAATATTCAGCCACTTGGGTGACAGGGATGTGAATTTTTTCGTGCTGTGATACATCCAGCTTGGAGTTCCTTGTCTGTTGCCCCTTCCCTTCCTTAATACAGGCCAGTCAGTATCAAAACGGGCAGCTGTGAACCCAGTATCTAAGTGCCTCCAACTTGATTAATGCACAAGGCTGGTGAGAGGTCTGGTTTGGGGGTCAAAGGCCGACGGATTAGACCCGACGCATCGCGTGAGGAAGCTGCCCGAGAACCAGGAATGCTGTTTATTTCTGGTGGCATGAATTTATATTTACATCCTGGACACCCTACCGGATGCATTTTGAAATGCTGATGGATGGCACCAGGTATTTAAGAAGCTTGAGTCGGGCCAGTCAGGTCAGCAAGCTGTTGAGCAGAGGTAGAGTCCTGACACGATACATCACACTTCACTGCAGCCAAGAATTACAGTCAGAGCCTGCACCATACATGCCATGACTTGTCAATTATCATGATCACTTGATGGCTATCCTGCAGTGCCTGCCAGTCCTGCCACGGTGAGAGGCAAGTGACACCAGCTGTAGCCTCAGCAGCTGAGTGCTTTGCGAAGCCCCAGTAGCGGTGATGACAATGATGACTTGATCGCTACAAGTACAAAACACAATGCTTGACATACACTGTTCTGCACGCTGCATATATGCATAGTTGATGATGATTTGGGGTTTTAGGGCGCATCGACTGCTAGAGGTCATGCAGCGCCCATAACTATCGATTCATGCAGAGCCGTCAATCAGAGAAGTGCATCAATCAGGTCACCCTATAGAGCCATGATGATTGGCCCTAGCATCACGATGAGAAGATTACAGGAAAATCTACAGCGCGAAGGAACTGGAGCACTTTACCAAACCCGACGATGTTCGAAGAACCCCCTAAAAAGTCGCATAGCGTGCGACTCTGGACGTGGCGTCCGAAAAACTGCGCTCTCGTTGCAGTAAGGTGGCGGCAAGCGACCAGTACGTGATGCACGGTCAGTGGATCAGAGCATCGACCGCAGCATGGTCTGTCGCCAGCCAATAGCAGGTGACGGTGCGTAGCATATGTGTGACCTATGCGTAACCGGCAAAGGGCAACTTCTTTCACCCTATTGTCCCGAAAGCACGACTGCCATAATCCAATGCGGGGTTTCACCGACTGCAGCTTGCTGGCGCTCAGCGAGTTCCAGTAGAACTGCCATCGCTTCTGCACAAACAGCGACACTGCGGGGTACATGTCTTGAGCAGGTAGTGGTGTTATAGGGAATTCTAGTCCCTGTCGTAGCGCGCTTTGCTGCCGCGTCAGCAAGATCATTTCCGCATATCCCCACGTGACTTGGGATCCAGCATAGAACGACCGTTTTTCCTGCTCGATCCAGTGAGCTAAGACGAGATTGAATGTCCTGAACCAGTGGATTCGACGGGGAGAAGCCGCTAACAGCCAGCAGGCTGCTCAAGGAGTCGGAAAGAATTAAATGCAGATTGCTATCGTCCACTTCAACAAAACAGAGAGCTTTGCTAATGGCTATAAGCTCGGAAGTGTAGACCGACGCGTGTGAAGGCAGTGTGAATGACCGTGTGGTGGATCCACACACAAAAGCGCACCCTACACCTGCATCCGTCTTCGAACCATCTGTATAAATCATCTTGCACCCATCAAAGGAGGCCATGTGCTCTAAAGCTGCGCCTTTGAGTTCCGTCATGAGGACACGTTGCTTTTGCATATTATATGCGTAGTTCAAATACCACAAAGCCGGCAGGAGATTCAGAAAGGCACCCCATGAGTGCTGTGTTCTTACCACATATTTTCAGGGGTGCTTCCAGTTCCAGGAGGATGGGCTGCTGCAGGAAGATCTCACGCGACTTAAGGCACAGGCTGCGCACCTCCATCTCTGACATCTGCACTGACTTGCCTGGCCGACATCCTCGCACTGAGGGAACATGTCATCCTCACACCGAGACAAAATATCCTCCTCCCCCCAGAAAAACACATGATCCACACACTGAGAGAACACATCATCCTCACAATGTGAGAACACATCATCCTCACAATGAGAGAACACCTCATCCTTGCACTGTGGGAACACATGGACAATTACAAACACTGCCAGTGATGGGCAGCACAAGCTGGGGCTTACCTTCTGCTTGGCACATTAATTCTCAGACCAAGTGGAGTAAAAAGACAGACAGAGCATTGTGTTTAGATGCTCAGCTATTAGCAGCAGCATTAGGTGCAGATTCCTAGAAACTGACCTTACTATAGGAGATGTAGCAGAGAAATCAAAGAAGGCTTAAAACTACATTTAAGTGCAGCAATACATATCATGCCATATGATGATATAACACCATGAAAATGTGTTATAATCATGCATGGAATCAGCTGTTGGCCACACCAACTCCCCACATTGTTTTTCTTACATGGCTGTAGACAACAAAATCACAAGCATGGAAGAGGCTCTACATACAGCACCAGAGCTTCCTCTCATATCTTCTCACATGTTGACATAGCACTTGATAATTTGATGCGCTCAACCGATAGTCCAAATCTAGCTATCACTTAACCATTTGGAAAATGATATATTTGTAACTCACTTTGTCAGAATATCTGTCCTTGCATCCAACTATATGTTGCACATTGGGCTTGAGCCACATTTTGAACAATGCCCATCCCTGCCCTGACAGGGATGGCCTATGGTCAGTGCCAGGTGCCACACTTAAGTTGAAGAAATCAAGGGCAGTAAGGAATATTCTAAGCATCACAGCACATTTGGCTGCTAGTGCCAAACTTCAGTTTGATGGTGGAGTCAGGGCTTCTTGAAGCACTAAAATGAATGGTGAACCTATAAAAATTAGGTGCAAGGCTAACACTACACCAAAAAAGTATATGTACTTTACATATCATCATGACAAACTCGCACCAAACTCCCAACCCCCACCCAACTCCGGCACCTACACCTAGATATCTTTTCAAGAAACAGCATACATAATCAATTTACCTGTATCACTTGAAACCATTTACAGAGATTAAGGGTAACTAAAAGCAGTTTTGGATTTGTTGCTAACAACATAGCCAATAGTATGACAAAGTGCATAAAGAGGCGAAACAGCATTCTTTCAACCACTTGCTACTCCTTAAAATTGACAGTCATGTGAATGATACTTTTCTGTTCATTCACTAACAACATTGCTTTTCGTGCGATGAGTTCTTTTAATCTGTGCATTAGAATTCACTTTTTGGAACTCACTTTTTTAAATATTAACCAGTCTGCAAAAAGCTACACTGAGCATAGCCATCATAGCAACCATGCTCACTGAACAACTTCAGCTCACATGATTGATTTCAGTGCATCAAGTTGAGCTGACCACCATCAGCAGCTTGTGCATGAAATGCCAATACTTCAACTGAATGTGATGCACCAGACCATTTTTCAAGTTAACAATGTCAATTCCTTAAGTTCTGCATAAAACAAGCATTGAACATGCATGCAACACATTCAGAGTCTCAGACCATCAAAACCACTGATGAATCTGGCTTGGTGGACAGGTTTTAAGCAGAACAGCACCGGAATGTTGACAAACATGTGCAACCTTGATCGAAGACAGGTCAGACACACAACAATGCACCTATCAATCCACAGAGTCAACAGCGACTCCAAATTTTGGCAAGCCAGCATACTGCATTGATGAAACAGCTCACATAATGATGCTTAGCAGGCCTCATGTCTTATAAACATCTAAACTAGAACATGTGCATATAAACGGGTACATCAAATGGTTGTTTATACTTAGTCTTGTTGTTCACGAGACGAAAACGACGCACAATCTCATGTGATTTTAACAGCATTTTCGCGACATCGCAAAATATTTTGAGCACAGGAAAAGACAAACATCACACCAAACACATTATGCCAGAAAAACAAGCCACGTTACCTTCTAGAAGCCGAGAAATCAGGCTATCCACGTTTAACTCGCCCTCCGCCATCTCAATTATTAGCTGAAGGGCTTTCGTTGCAAGCTGTTGGAAAACGGAGGTACACAGCAAAACAGCAATTTCTCATATGACGTAACAAGTGCAGTCATACCCAGGGCTACCAGACCACCCTCATCCCCTCAGCTATGCGGTGGATCTTATGACGTCAAGGGATCATGACGTCATATATAGGATGGTACGAGAGCTGCCAAACAATCTTGGCCTTAGTTTTCACCATCCAGTTCGACAACGTTTCTATCAGGAGCCCGCGCTGATTTGGTTGGTCCGGTCTGCAGTCAAGTTCGGTTTCGGTAACGTCGCCTGGGAGCGGTTTGCTTCGTATTAGCAAGTGAACAGCTCACTATTTTGAACAGTTTTGAGACGTAAACTCAAGGTATGTGTGTGAAAAACATCTTATGACGGTGGGACGGTGTGATGTGATGTAAGGTTGAGTTGGCACTAACATTGGTGCTGGTGTGGTTGGAAGCTGCCCAGTTCAGGGTGTGCAGCTTTTTATTGTGCCCATATTATAAGGGAAAGTAACTTTTTGGGTAGGCCCTGTTAAAATTTGGGTATTTAAGAATGTTTGAATGCAGGATTTTTCAACCGGCCATGACTAGTATGCAGAAAAATTGTTCTCAGTTGGTGTAGATGGAGCTCCCCCTGCTGTACAGGAAACTTAAGCTGTCCATGGCAGACAGTAACATTGTGATATTTTTCCTCTCTGTATGCTGCAGATTTGTAAATGGAAGCATTTTAATCATACACAATGGTTTTGGGCAGAGAGAATCCAGCCCTGAAAAGTGTAGTAAGCTGCCCCAGTTGCAGCAGAGTCTGCTAACACTTCTTATCCCAAACAGCACTGATCTTTCACAACAGATAGTGATTCTGTGATCCCACCTGTTTTGTGTGATTTAGCAAGTTATGATACCTTATGATTGCTGTCATCAAGTTTTGATAAATTTTCCTAGATTGGAAGTTGTGCCCAACCTGTGCACCAACAAGGTCTTATTAAAGTTGACAATAGTTTGCAAATTGGGTTATAAGCCAGTTCTTAAACATATAGCATATGTAACTGCTGGTAGATGAGTCATCCATTCATCCATTTTCATGTACTAATGTAGCATTGCATCTTCAGTTGATGCCTGGTATATGCAGATTCAAAGAGAAAGTTCATATTTCACAACATTTGTGTAGTGTTTGATGCAAGGTTGGAGTCTATGCTGTATGTTTTGTGCATCTGCACAGTGCAGTAAGCTGCTACCTTTTTCTGTAAAAGTTTAAGTGGTTGCTCAAAAAAGTTAACATATGCCCTTACCAAGGTTTAGCTGGGTATGTGTGCACTTTGTCCTTCTTGCATATGTGACTATATCAAGGTCCACTAAACCCATAATTGTGAATTGAGATATACCTAGAAATGGGCAGCTTGATTTAATCATTGGATCCTTTTATTTGCCCACAGATAGGCTGCCTATGCTACAATGACTGCAACCTTCTGGTGTCCACATAGTGGGTCTATGTAGATTGAGTTACAATGCTATATTAAGAGTGTTTTTGCACCAGCATTTTAGCTTAAAGTATTTTGTGTCAAGGAGTAAAAGTCAGAAGAGTGAAATCAAAAATAACATTTCAGACATTCAGTATTTTTAATGGTGAAAAGCCAGCTTTAAAGTCCAACTTGTTTGCCTGTTTTAGCCAAAATAGAGGAGAAAATGTATGTGGTAGATTCAGTCCATTCTGTGTAGCTCCCCTTTGTTGTTAGTGGTAGTTTTTATAGGGCTAGTGAGTCATGTTTGTCATGTAATAAAAGTTGGGAAAGTGGGGAAGGTCTTAAGTCAAAATTATAGGAGTTGGATGGAGAATGGCATTCTATTTGAGTGAAATGTCTTTGTTACCAGGGGAAATGTCATGCTTAGGAAACAAGATTACTCATCAGTCTCTTCATCCAAGTTACCCTCAAGGTCATGATTGGCTGGCTAAAATGTTGTGTGATAAGATTGGCTGTCATTTTCCTGTGGTTCAAATGTGTGGACTTATTTGCAATGAAAAAAGGTGGCATGGAAATATAATACAAACTGCACTGGTATGCAAGTTGTTTTACCACCTACATTATCATGTGTCCACCCCTACAATGCCTGAGAAAGTAGCATGTACAGCCATTCCCTGTATCACAGACTTGTGTAAGTGATGATCTGCAGGTGCAGTGCCCATACCATTTTCACAGCTGGACATCCAGCTCTCCTTTGATGTGCACATGTGGAATCTTTTGGCCAGGGGCTGGCTGACATGAAATTTTGTTTGGTTGTTATAGTTCTCCACTTTTCCAGGCCCAAACGTGCACCAGAGTTGGTAACCCCCTTTATTGTGCCCAGATGTCACGCAAGATCTATTTCTGCGGCTCAATCCGCGCTGGTCGGCAAGACGTGGCTCTGTATGGTCGCATCGTGACTGCCCTCAAGCAGTACGGCACGGTGCTGACCGAGTTTGTGGCCGACCCGGCCGTCACCCACCTAGGCTCGGACGAGGGCAAGGCCTCCACCGACCGCGACATTCACGACAGAGATATCAGGTCAGTGAGAGAGCTGGGGTCATGCAGAAGTGGGGTGTGGTGTAACAAATCTGCTTATTAGACAATGCTATTTGTGATGTTGCACGTTTATGCCTTTCCTTTTGATGCCTGTGTTTTCTCCATGTCAAGAAACTGGTGCAGTTTGGGATTGTTTGTCACTATCCCACGTGTCTCCCATCATCAGTATATTCGCGGCTACATGTGTATGTATGCATGTATGTATGTATGTACGTATGTATGTATGTATGTCAGCATGCATGGATGCATGCATACATGTATTATGCATGTATGTATGTATGCATGCATGAATATGTACGTTCTTGTTCAGTCGTCGCGAGCAGATGCCAGTCGCGTTGTTCGTAAAACGACACAAGAACCGAATATGGCCATGTTCACCAGCACCTTGTCCATGTTCTGACTGACCTGAGGCGACTGCTGCCACCGTGCTGAGAACAGCGGCCTGACACGCGTGCCGTCTCTCCAGCCTGCTGGAGGAGTGCGACACGATCGTGGCCGAGGTGACGCAGCCGTCGCTCGGGGTGGGCTACGAGATCGGTCGCGGGGTCGCCATGGGAGGTCGACGCATCCTCTGTCTTTACCGGCCGCAGCCGGATAAAAGTAAGGCTGACGGCGGGCTCCATTCGGCAGGGTGTCGTTCGTTCAGCGAAGGAGGGATGGCGGAATGCTGTCCTTTCGGTGTTCAAACGTTCGGCCACAGGGTGGCAGGGGCGGCGATATTTGTCCATGCTTTTTCACCCTGGCTTTGGGCTCACTGCCTGTCGCCCCTCCCCTTGCTCAAAATCGGCCAATCAGCATCGGACCGGGCGGCGGTCAACCCCTGCATTCACGCGCCTCTTGCTAGACAACCGGGCCGGGCCAGTCAGATGTCAGCGTTCGAGGTCAAGGGGCAACGGATTAGCGCTGGCGAATTGCACGCGCAGACGGCCGAAGAGCCAGGATTCTGGCAGCATAAGGTTACTTTTACATCCTACACACCTTACTGGATGAATGTCGGAACGCTGCGTCCTTTTTGTCCGCTGTTTGCGTGTCGCCCGCGTTACGATGTTTTTCTAGTGTCATCATGGTTAACTGGAAGTAAGGTAACATTCAGTAAGACGGCGATGGCCATCAACGGTGGGTTGTTCGTGCTTGCCGTTGTGACAGGTCACCTTCTGTTTCACGGTTGCACGCGCCACAGCTGAGACAAAGCTGCCAGGGCATTTTTTAGAGCTCCCTGTTAGGCGCATGGATCTAGCCGCGCGCTTGCCTCCGGCTCAGCTCGCTGCGTGATGGACGGATGTGCACGTGCGACGAGGTCTAACGTGTGTTGTTGCCGGTCAGGACTGTCGGCCATGATCCGGGGCATGCCGCCGTCCAAGGACCTCAGCGTGGTGGACTACTCGAGCGACGACATCGAGAAGGTGCTGACCGACTTCTTCTCCGCCGCCTAGCCTGCGAAGCCGCGCCGTGCGGCGCTGGCCTCGGGCCGGTGCCCTGGGGTTGCAGCTGTGTGCTTGAGCCAGGCGAGAACTCTCAGGCTCGATGAGAGGGCAGGACCTGGCTCAGACGTCTGGTTCTGCTCACTGTTCACGGAGGTGAAGACAAGACCTGGCACATACAGCGGAAGCTTTGGAATTGGGGCGGAATTCTCGGCTCAAGGAAGCTTTTGGACGTAGAGGAGGACTTGAGATCCGGCCGTCGAGCACATCTCAAGACAAAGTGTGGGATGATGGCATTTTCACCACGGGCAGGCTGATTGCTTGGTCTGCGAGAGGCTCTAGTTGGAAACAAACCAATTTCTGGCCGTTCACTGTGTGGAAGAACCTGGTGTGGGTGGTGTAGCAGTCTCTGCTCGACTCGCGGCTGGTCGTGCTCGTCGGTGTAGAGTCGAACGCTGGCGCGAAAAAAGCTGTGACGCTATTCTCGATGCCCTCGATGTGTACCTGGTACCGATGATATTTTTATAGTCAGTTGTTAGTCGTTTTGAACGTTTTCGGCAGGGAATAAACACTTTTCACGAACACTTTTCACAAACACAATTCTGACTGTGTCCCCGCTTCGGTGTTCATTGGTTTCCGTAGCTGCACCTGGGGTCTCGTGCCGGACCGGTGCAGGTGGCTCTGGAAGCTGGTACCCAACGTTGTGGTCCGTCATCTTTTTGTTTTTTTCTGCCAATTATCGTTACAGAATATGACGTGACTGTAATTATCTGAATCCGAAGTGCAGCGATAATTGCGTCAGAAAATTCGAGACTGGATATTCTGGACTTTTACGGCATGCTCGCCTTGAGGATGCCGCTCAGCGCCACCCGGTAGCCCATTGTTTTCCGTTTGTACCATCGGGTCTCGTCAAGACCTTTCACGAATTCGGGTTGGGAAGAGTTGCGGTTTTTATGAGCGTGATTCTGCACACGAGCTACGAAACGCGGGCCCCACACGTTCCATGTCCCGTTTATGGCGACTAACCACCCAACCTCGCCCTCGCATACAAGGCTCCGCGTAATGACAATATCACAGGGCCTCGGGTTGGACGGCCCGGTCGGGGCCGGTGCCCGGGCACGCGCGCCTGGCCGCGGTCGGCGCGCGCTCGCCACGGCTTCAGATAAGGGCGCAGTGTGGCCCAAGTGGCGGCTCGTCCACGCATTTGCTGTTGGTGGGGCAGTAGCGGCCCTCGCAACCGCCCGTCTCTGCGGAACAAGCGGCTGGGTTAGGCCAGGTCAGTTCGGGCACTGCCGGCGCGACAACGGCCGGCAGCGGACGCGGGCGAGCTGAGCACGCCCGTGTCGCCTGATTGGTCCAGATTGCGCGCACACATTGGAACCCCCCGGTGCTGTGAGAACCGCGATGCAAATGCACGTTTGCTGTTCATGTAACTAAACACATGCTCGACGCAAGTAATGTCTGTCGCAATAAGGCATACTTGGTAGGGAGAGATGGACGACCAAGGCGTCCTGCGGACAGAGCCAAGTCACCCCATTCTGGGTTGCCGTGCTGACACGCTCAGATGACAATTTGTGGCTGGGTGTGAGCCACCCCTCAGCTTGGGTTCTTCAGATGGAGGGGGTGCGTGGTTGGGAATGATGCATAGGAACGCCGTACGTCTAACGCGCCTGCCACACGCGTTGACCAGGCACCGCAAGACCGAGCTTAATGCCAACTACCACAGCGCCAGCCTACCGCTGGCCCGCACCGAACGCGCTTCGCACAGTGGCGCCACCTACACTCGTCCGCTGGGTGGCGCCCGCGGCGGACGCGCCGCCGCGTGTACTCACTGGTGCCGCGTCGGCAGAGGGCGCCGTCGACGGTGTCAATGCAGGTCAGGCCGGGTTCGCACACGCGCACCATACACGTGTTCGGCAGGCAGATGGGCGAGCCGCCGCGTACGTAGCAGTTGGTGCCACGGCGGCAGTAGAAGCCCTCGCACGACGGCACGTCTGGGGGCGGACAGGGCCGGGGTGGCACGTGCTGACGGTCGGCAAGCGCACGCTGCGGGTTCCCGCTTCACAGATTTAAGCAGACACTACCCCGCCCCAGGAGTGAGGAGAGATGCCTCCGACTGAGACCCTCTAACCTTATTCCACGGCAACATTAGTAACAGTGGGATCAGGCATATGAAAGGCCATCCGGGAGATGACAAAAGTTAAATCGCAGCCTCGTTTATCTGAAACCAAGCCTTTGGTGGTATGTTTTTAGCGTCCATCACAGTCGATGTCATACCAAGCCGATTGACGGCACCACCAGAAGTGCTGACCTGGGACGCAGTCGGGACCATCCGGCAGTTCGTTGCACAGCTCGCCAGCGGCGCAGTAAATGTCGTTACAGGTCACTGCAATCAGACATTGAGGCCTTAGGTGGGAGTTAAAGCGACAATTTAACGTGCTATGGTGCATGCGGACAATCAGCGTGATGTTTTGTATGGCTGATGGTTTACGGACATGACACTGTCTTAATATTGCCGGCGGGCAAAAGTAGTTATCACCTCAGCTTATCCTTGTCGACGGCGAGGATGAAAGGCGCGTCTCGAAGTTCGTGACGTCAGGGAAGCATATTTCGTGTGTTATTCAAAAGCAACGCTGTCTTCATCAAAATGCTAACGATCTCGAGGTGCGCTTTTGGCCTTTGGCGGCAGATCTGTGCTATACATTATGAAGGCTACAGTTGAGGGACATGAGTATCCACATTCACGGCACGAAGACTTACGCGGCTTGCAGACGGGGCCCGCAGGCGTATCCACACACTTCTCATTCTTTGCACAATTGAGAGTTTTGCACGTGGGTTTGTCTGAAACAGGCAGCATGTCATGTTGAACGAATGCTTATTTTCACACGCTTTCAAAGCAAACATACAGTTCAAAACTAAGGCAGCGCAAAGAACGAGGTTAGCGATAGAAGTCTGCCTTAGCATGACTGGTCGGGTCTGCCCGGTCGCGGGGCTCGGCATTCCCACATCACGGCAGGGACAGAAGTACTTGATCAGCCCGGCGTACACAATCTTTCTGCACCTGTGCTCGTCTTGGCAGCGATTTAGCGTCTGATGAGATAACCGGCAGACTGGTATCCATGGGTGTACATTTTCCTATGCCGCGCGCCACGCGTTTCCCGGCGCCTGGCGTCCGGCTCAGTCGCGGGGTCGTTCGGTGAAGTCGTACCTACCTTTGATGCAGACTTCGCAGCGGCACTGCTGCACTTCGCATGAGTACCCGACGTCGCAGCGCTTGCCGCACCCTGAAATCGACGCAGCGATCAGCTGACGGGAAGCGGCACTCGGTTGTTCGACACGCACGCGAGGACACGCACGACACGCACGCGAGGACGCCCGCAGGGCGCGGGCGGGAAAGGGTGACACCAAGGGGGTTGCCATGCTGCTGCAGGACCGCGGCCTCCAATTCCCTGTCCTCTCCTCTGCATTTACATCCGGCCTCTAAACCCAGCTGACCTTAACCTGCACCCGGCCGCGGGAGGGGAGAGTTGACGTCCCCGTACAGTCTCGTGTGTAGGCCATAATGAACGCTCCTAGCGCCACGAAATTTGTAGTACCTATTCATCTATCAATTTGATGTTCTACTTGATCAGACAGTTTTGATCTACCAAGACCAAAACTTTAGTGACCTAAATTAGGTCAAAGAGTTCGACCTCTCAAAAATGACCGCGCAAAACTTTTTGTGGGTCATTTGCCTTAGGTCAAGGTTGCTATGGTAGTAGAACATGATACTACCTGCGCTTTGCTTAGTTCACATTCTTACAAACAGACGACTTCAGTGACCTGAAGTCAGGTCGAGTTTTGCTATGTTTCGTAAATATTGCAAAGATGTACAGATTTTGTGTAGTTTTGGCGTTTATGTACGAGGAAAAGAGTACTAACTCAGATGCACAGCCGTTGTGTGACCACAGAGCACGTGGTCGTGGGCTAGGTCACGACTTACCTATATCGGTGCACTCCGCAAAACATGCTGAGCTCAAATAGGCGGTTTTATGAGGTGATTTTGGAAGCGGAATTCAAATACTGCACTGAAAACATGTGATATCAATCTAAAGGATAATTGGGTCACGGAGGGTCACGTGGGGACATGTAAGGTCATATAAAGTCATCCAAGGTCAGTGACCTATGTTGTCAGGAGCGGAGATGATAAATGAACGAGTGCAACACGTGCAACCACCTCCTTGTCGTGTTTGTGCAGTTGGTGACGTACAATTTCATGTACCAAAGTGCCTGTTCCCACACTGGCACTAATGCATTGTCAAGCGCCGAAGGAACCGTGCATGATGTAGGCAACAGTTATATTTAATTCCCATTCCAACACCGTCCGACACGTTGGTGCCCCAGCTATCTACTGGAGGGCGATGAATGTCCCCCCCCCCCACCCCCCTCCTCCCGTTTGAGCCGGCCTCGAATAGAAAACGAGCTAGCCGCCTAAAGCGAAAGGACGTGGGACGCGCGCTTGTCGTAACACACATGTCACAACCATCACACCGTACTTGATTATAAATTGATCGATTCTGTAATGCAAATTTCTAGCGCACTGATCATACGCATTTTCGTGGACTGCAAAAGGCGTGTGGATAAATTATCTTCTATTTTGGAGCCTCCCAGGATACTTGTGATATACGTCCGTGGCAAACTCAGCCATTTGCTATCGGGAGCTTTTGTAAGCTGTGCATCGCTATATACTCACTATCACCGGTGCCCCCCAGAGCCAAGGTGACCAGGTCGTTATAATCCTGGGTTTTGACGTAAGCGCAGATTGTAAGGAGCACAAGCAGCCGCATGTTGTCTGTAAAAGGGAGTAGAAGAGTGTTAACCTGCGATGTTCACACATTCACTGTTACATCGACATAAGCCTCAACAATGCACAGATGTTTGAACATGCTGCCTTAATTTGTGATGTGATGTAATGTTACTATTACCTCAGTGGAACGTAGCCGTTCGAAAGCTGTTTACAAGTCCACATGGAAACACGCACGGTCACCTTTATACTCTTTAATTACAAAAAATCAAGTGAACCATTAAAACGAAGGAACTGATAAACACAGTATGTGACTGGCACGCACTTGTTGGTAATGTCTGTAGCATTTTCTGAAGAAAAGGGACAAGGTAGTGCGTAGTGCGTACGTCTAAATCATCATCACTGGCTATGTGACTAGCATTTTTCCAGTTATTACTTTTCCTACGGAGCCGCTTCTTGTTTAACCAGCTGAACTCATCACGTTCATTGGTACAAACAGCGCTTCAAAGGTGAAAATATGCAGATCTTAACCAACTTAACTTGTCTGTGTACAATTATTTATTGTGTATGCATGCACAGTGCATGATGATTATTCTATAAATGCACGCAAATCATGGTAGTTGGGACTTGTGACAAGTAAAAGACCTGCACCTAAATGTGTTCCGCTGTTTCACGTAGCTCAACCATTTTGCACTGGTATACTCATCCACATCGACAGCGCAGACGTCTGGAACACACGGCACCGAGCGCGTCCTCACCAGTCTAACAGTGGCCGGTGTATAGAACTGCTTCTTCCAAAACTTGACTCCTACTGCGAACACCTGACCAGCCCACGAACGCTGCCGGGCCCCGGGTGCGGACGCTCCACCTGTCGTGCCGTCGCCAGCAGACAGCTGGCAGTAGCGCGGTCGCCGGCCTTTTTATATGGCCTCGGCTGGTCGGCGCCCCACTGGCCATGGGGGCGTTCCTGAGCCTTGCGACGGAGGACGCGTGCCAGGCTCCGCCGTGCTCGCGCAGAACATTCCTTGAATCGGTGCACCAGCGAGCCGGGATGGGAAAACGTTTGTTGACTGCGTGCTTCTCCATGCCGGTACCAGGGCCGGACGCCGCGAGCCCGGGCACGGTTCGGACATGCCCGTGTCCGTGCGGCACGCAGGCACGTCCGCGCACGCAGGGTCGGGGTGTTCCTTCGTGGCGTCAGGCAGCTGGCATGTGTCGCCGTGCATGCGTGTTATCCGTTACCCCATGGACTAAGCCCCTTAGCACGTTACTTTCCATACACGGAACTCACAGCAGGCATCCGCCCTTCCAGCGATGTGAAGTGCTTCGCGTCGTCGGCATGTTCACTAAAGGAAAAAATATTTTGATGTTACATAACACTGACGCTTCCGGACTAAGGCAGCACGCTTTCACCAACCGGATGGGCGCGTGTGTTCCCTCATTCGCATGATCCGCGTCCCTCTCTATCGGCTGCACGGAGCCGGCGGCGTGCACTGACGGACGTGCGGCACGGCCCGGACCAGGATCGCTGGGGCTGGGGGAGGGGGGGGGGAGGACTAGCTGCTGCGGTGGAGTGATGGCGGTCGAGGGGTCACCGGCCGCTGGAGACTCCGGCCTGACCTCTTGATGTAAGCGACCTCTCAGGCGCCGGAGCGGGGACAGGAGACGCGCCAAATGCGCAGTACTATGTCCAACGCGGATGCGACCAAAAAATACCCGTACCGTGCCTCTGTTTATAGGTGTGCGGTATTTATAAACTTACAAACCTGAACCTGATCAGCAATAGATGTTCGTTAAATTAAATGATTCTCAACCTTGCACCTCTCAGCACCCATGTAAAAAATGCCAACCACCTCGACCGATCCTCACGGCTGAATTCCAGGCTTGGAATATAATTTGAATACAATTAGAAGTAGAGTTTGGGTGAACTTAAGGCAAGACAAGGCTGCAAAGAGTTTTGTTTCATATCAGAGCTTATTATTTGTTGAAATCACGAGGCATTGAATGTCAATGAAGTTGCATGAAAACCACCCATTTTCTTGTATTAGAGTGCCGCACATACTAAAAGCGCATGGAAACATTGACAAACAAACATAGCGCATTGAGAAAAGCGCTTTAACACTTTTTAGTGCATTAATTCATCATGAAAACGAGTATTGTCGTAATATAGTGTTAACTGGTATTGGTAGCAAGAAGCGCTCTAGTTCCCGGTTCTTCGACGTGAGTTGGTAGTTCTTATGCTGGGCTATCGACCTTCAACATGCCAGGGGTACAGGTCAAACGACGTTATAAAGCAAGTATTGCTCAGATCTATTGCCAAAACTCGATCTTGCAAGCTGTTTAACGTTGTTCAAACCAGTGCCTCCTGCTAAATCGAAGGTCGATGATAGCATGAACGCTGAGAGCTCATAACATCCACGGGCCTCAGTTCACATACCTTCGCAGTAGAACGCGAGGGTCTGAGGTTCTAAACGCATCGATATCATGTCATCATAATTGTACGTCATCATTATCATTATCACATCCGCTTCAAGTGAGATGTCATAGCTGAACTTTAAAACAGCTTTGGGCCGAATAATTTTCACGTTATTATAAATTTGATATCAGGAAGACGAATCGAAGTGGCAGAAATTCAGGGAGAAATCGGAATATAAGTGAAGGTCAGGCCGATTTTTGGTTCAGCCCCCAGTCGATTTTGAAAAATGAACTCCCTCTGCCTCACTACTGTGACCGCCCTTCCCTTCACTATTAATGTCGATGTATATTTCGTGTCAAGTCATGCCCTTCAGGCACCTAATATTTTGATCATGCCAACTTGTTCATGTGTCGGGACAATCTGCAAATGTTTCGCAACTTTTCACATCGTAACACCTGGATTGTGGTGAAGAGCAGTTAGGCGCGATGTGCGGGAACCTCTTAGAGTACCAGGTGGCCTACATAGTTTCCCAAGCAGTGACAAGCGTGTTTACCCCATGATCGTGGCTGTAGTGAGCTTGGTGTCCTTCTATTGTAAATTGAATGACAAAACACGATCAGCGAGAGCGTGGTCATCAGTGATTTCACGCCGGTCAAAAGGTGGCAATAAAAGGTGCTCTAGATGGCTAACGTGCTGCCAGTAGTCAATTATCCGGTTGATCGTTCGCGGTGATGCCCCCAATGTTAAGTCTGAAGGTGGCCTCAAGCTTTTAAAGGTACGCTAGCTTGTCCACATGGACGTAGTTCTTAAGGTTGCCCTACGGAGTCCAGGGGTGACAGGTCGGGCGAGTGAGAAGCCACAGCACGGAGTCCAGGGGCGACAGGTCGGGCGAGTGAAAAGCCACGGTAATCTTACCCTGATGTGCGTCCCAGCGAAGTAGTGTTCAAATGCATCCAGTAAAACCCGCGCCATGTGTGGTGTCACCCCGTCCTGCTGGAGCCATGTGTGGTGTCACCCCGTCCTGCTGGAGCCATGTGTGGTGCCGCCCCGTCCTGCTGGAGCCATGTGTGGTGCCGCCCCGTCCTGCTGGAGCCACTCCTTGCCTCGATCGATCCTGTGAAGTCACCCCAGAGCCGTTCAGAAGGATATCAGAGAGTTGGCGATGTAGCGCTCTAGAGTGGTGTTGACAAGATACTCGTTCTCGTCCTCAAAGAGGCATCTTCTGTGGCGTCATTATTTCATGAATGTGAGAACACTGATGTCTACCGTTGTTTTGCCATCTCTTTTTGCCATTGACCTTCTTCATTGCTCCATTGCTTCATTGCTCCTTCATTCGAATGTCAGCGCAGTCTTAATTTTGCGAGAAACACACCACTTCCCTTATTTGTGGCTAAAGGACTGGGTTCTTAGTAGCCATGGGGTATTCGGAATTATTCTGCAGTATTATAAGGGCGGCTATGAGTTTTTTAAGACTTAGTCCAAACCCTTTGATTGGCTGTGTTTGTGGGATGAGCGCCCACTCTAAGCAGTGCTTGTTTGGCGAGTCATTTTCCGATCACGAAATTCCGGGTGAACGGCAGAATTTAGAGGCGAAGGTTCAGCATACCACAATACTTGGCACGGTCAATCCCGCCCTGTGACTCCACCTGACCCTTAGCGCGGCCGCTACCACAGGCCGCAGGCTACCCCAGTCGGAGACAAATACCAAACGCCTGAAGCGACTCGAACCCACCGCGCCACAGGTCTTTGAATTGGAAGGCAGGCGCCTGGCTAGCTGAGCTATCGGGATGAGCTTAAGTACATTGCTGGACGTGACGATTTAGAGTACTGTTCGGCGGTGTATACTTTATCCGTTGTCGCATACTTTACCTGTAAGTGTACCGTATATACTTTACCTGGTTGGTTCCATAACCAGGTGTCGAGATGTGAAATGGACGCGTCTTTTATGGTGTGTTTCTGAGTGAAAGACATGTCCGGGTGGTGCTGATCGACTTATGCAAAGGAATCTGACCATGGCTTCGAAACATAGCGTTTTCTCAAAATAATCAATGTTTTTATACCTTTTTTAATTACTCCCTTCCGATATGGCGAAGATCGATTCTTTTCAGCATCACAATCTCCAGCTCATCACCCCCAAACCCCAAATTCAAGGCCTTCCTTGCTTATACTGAACTCAAACATGGCTTAAAACACTAGAGAAACTAATTTCAAAACGGCCGTTCCGGGAAATTAATCGTTCACCAGGCTTTTCCCCACTCCGTCCTTTCAGTTATCGGCATGTCTGTTGAGAAGGTAGCACACGTTTAATTCTACTTTCATATATGGCACATCGTGGCAGTGTGATCGATAATTTTCCACAGGCTCTCGCCCTTACGTGTAGGGTCACGCCATTCACCATAAACGGTTTTTTGCGCCTTGGGCCCAGTGATGCAGGCGAGGGGAGGGTTCATGGGTTTTAGCCCCCCCCCCTCCCCCTCCCCCCGGTTCGAACGCGCTTTTTTACCACGACATCACTGGCTATCAGTCCGGAATTTGGTGATCATAGAACCTGTTTTGGTCCAAGACGTCATAAATACTGCCATGCGCAGTGGTATGTTGAGCTCAATAGCCGTGATATAAAAACAAGAATAGCAGATACCCAAGTGAACTTGTATGGAACGCAGCCAGTGATTGTTTAGGCACCAGGGCAAGCTATCACCGATCGCTTAATGACGCGCTGGGTACTGTACCTATGCGTCTGTGGGTTTTGTCTGTTTGCGGTACGTAGGCGCTGTCAGCGGAGCTGAAGCTCGCTCGTAAAACATCAGCCTACCCATGTCACAAATTATGGTAGCCTCCCACGTCGCCAAGTCTGACTGCAACCCAGCCTGGGCCACTTTCGGTGAGCACGGAGCGATGAGCGACACCTTTTTTCGTTGATCACAAAGCCTCGAATTACTAAGCTATTTGTGTCTGTCAATTACACCCCATTCTAAGCTTTTTACACTCCTGCAGCTTCACACCACCTTCCAATGAAAAATAATCCCTCCGCAGCAAAGTAATATTGGAATCTGCGAAATTTTTATCACTTTTTCACGATTTTGACATTTGGAAAACAAAACAAAATTGCCAAAATCAAATTGAGGAATAGGGCACGCCGAAAGCATCTCCATCGATGTCACATAATCAGGAAAGCACATAAAAACTGACCACATGTTCGGTCCCAGCCTTCAGGTTTCTTTTTTACGTACAACCCGAGAGAAAGCTGTGCGAGGGCCTAGTTCAATCACCAAAGTGGAAAATCCTAAGCCGAACCCACGTACTCCAGTATCTCGACGAAATCGCTGGTCGCATCGAAACCAATATCTTTAAGACTTCTCATCCGTGACATAAATTCACGGCGTGTCAAAAAAACGCGTCAGTAGCTTGCCCGCGCACCGCAATCATGGCCATGAACTTTCCAGGCCGGGTTTGTTGATTCGGGGTCTGTTGAGCCGAATGCGGTCATTTTCGCCCGCAAAATCCAGCAGTGGAGAAGCTGTCGGATCGGATCGGAGCAGCCTTGAACATCGCGCGGTATCCGGGAACCAAGTCCGGATCCTCGTCACTGGCGAATAAGACCAGCCTAATTCGAAACTTTTTTGTTTGTCAGGTCACTCAATTATGACATCGTTATCAAAGGCCGGTACGGCGAAAGCGAATTGAAGGCGGGAGCACGACACGGAGACGGGAGCACGACACGGAGACGGGAGCATGACACGGAGACGGGAGCACGACACGGAGACGGAATCACGACACGGAGACGGGAGGACGACACGGAGACGGGAGCACGACACGGAGACGGAAACACGACACGGAGACGGGAGCACGACACGGAGACGGGAGCACGACACGGAGACGGAAACACGACACGGAGACGGGAGCACGACACGGAGACGGGAGTAAGACACGGAGACGGAAACACGACACGGAGACGGGAGCAAGACACGGAGACGGAAGCACGACACGGAGACGGGAGCACGGCACGGAGACGGGAGCACGACAACGAGGCGGGAGCACGACACGGAGACGGGAGCACGACAAGGAAACGGGAGCACAACACGATCCGTCCGTTTATGTGCACCTAGTCCCGCAAAGACGTGCGGAAGGTGACTGTGTCGCGAAGCCGCCGCTCAGCATAGTCTCTGTGTCATGATCGGTAACCCAGGTGCAGCACTTTCGGACAGTGATCGATGAGCTCATAAAATCGAGGTTGAAATTCTGAATAGTTTTTGAAGTTAGCTTTTTGAATGCTTTCCCTGCCGTATTTCAGGCTCTTTGTTAGCATATGAAGTCTGCGTGAGCCCGGGCCCCCAAACGCATGTAGAATATTATTCTTGACATCATATTTCTGTCTCACGATGGAAGCCGTGCTTAGTTTCTCTGGGCACGTCGGTCAAACTTCAGGTTGTCTATTCGTATTTCCCTTTGTTATTTCCTTTTATTATTTCCCTTCATTATTTATCGTTTTTGCGCGCTTATGTTGCATGATTGCGACTAGTAGCAATGCTTGCAATTAATCGTAATGGCGATGAGCTCAGGACACTTGTTGATGCGCCAATAAACCACCTCTAAATTTGACATGGGAAATGTAACGGTCATGTCCCAGTCTGTAACGGAAGTTTTTGCTTGATAATTGTAAAGCGCAGTTCACGCTTGTTCATGGAGCTGCACGAAGCGGCCTTTACAACTGAAGCCTGGGCCACCTTCTCAGAGACCTCGGGTCGCTAATGGCCTTTCATGTCACGGCTTCGACGTTCAGGCAAAACACACGTGCCTCCGCGCAGGGTGATGGTTTGGACGTCGGTTGGGGCTCCTTGCCCGATAAATACAGATGCCTTTGATTTGCACCGAGCCTACGATGCCTTTAACTCCTCAGGAGATGTAACATTGGCTGCTAGTGCAGATCAGCACTGCATCCGTTACGCCAAGGGGGGAATTCATCATGCTTTCAAATGGAAGTAGCTCGAACCACTCAAGCGACTCAGGTTGGTTCCAGGTTCCCGAGATTGAACAGCGGGTTAAGGGGCTTGGTGGGAAAAAAACGGGCTTAAAATCAGAGTTGTCCTGGGGTTTGCCACAGCTGCTCGCGGAATTTCTCATAAACCTCATCAGCGCTGCAATGGGAAGAGACGCAACGCTTAACCCAGATGTTGCCGAACTCTTGACCAGTGGACATTTAAGGCTGTGCCTCACTGTCCCGGGTCTCCAACAGCTTTGATGGATCTCCCACTTAAAACTGTACTAACGGACGAAGGTGCCCAGAATTTGCGAAATGCGACATGGACTCGAACGACGCATCCGGTGCAAAACACACAAAAGAACTTGTTCTTGATGGCACAGCACTGCGTCATCTACGAAGCTTCGCAACAGTTCTGCGCGTTCCTGGACAGCACGACAACGTGTGGTGGTAGTAATTGGTGGGCGCACGCAAGACGGTGGAAAGTTCTATGAATGTGCCGTTTGTCGACTATGCCTTTACACATGTGGAATGTGGAGAGCACTGTAGCCTCAGTCGCCCAGACACGGTTGGACCTCCTCCCAGGACGTGCAGGGACCGCGCGCGGTGGCCAGGGACCCGCGGGAGCAGACATGCCGCGCCTCGACGCGTTACACTGAGGAAGTGTGCACAGCGCCCAACGCGACGGCCAGCGGGTCCAGATACGGCTGTTGCCAGTAGGAGTGTTCATTTTGCCACCGTCATTCTCTTCATCGCTTACATCACTACGATGCCTGGTCGTCGAGATCTGGTCCTGCGGTTTCGACGTGCGTGCTTCAGCCTCTTGTCGACTCGGAATTATTAATTTTGTTTGTTAATTGAGGCGTGCGGCGGACCGGGATGATTAAGCAATGCAGGCATAAAATACTGGAGTAATCCGATCATATGGAAATTCAAGTAGCAGAGACCCCTCCATATCCAAAAGATGAAGTGCAGAAGTCTATTTATATATATATATATATATATATATATATATATATATATGCATATGTATATATATATATATATATATGAATATATATATATATATATATATATATATATATATATATATATATATATGTATATATATATATGCATATGTATCTTAATATATATATATATATGTATATATATATATATATATATATATATATATATATATATATATATATATATATATATATATATATATATATGCATATGTATCTTAATATATATATATATATATATATATATATATATATATATATATATATATATATATATATATATATATATATGCATGAGCCAGACCACGAAGTTGAAACCTTTCTCATAATTTGAGTAAGGCTCACTTCACCTGTAGCCTCGCTCGCAAGCAAACCGGTAACACCCAACCCAAATTACTAATACAGAGAAATTGCGAGCCCGCCCCACCATGCATGCACGCCTAGCACAGTGTGCAACTCGCCATTTGTGTTGATAATGACCAGGCGCGAACTTGACGCAAGCTCCCACGGTCGACTTACTGCCATTCATCGAGACTGACGCAGCTAGGACGCACACAGTTCGCGGTGCAGTGTCCGAAACTTTCGCCGAATAACCGCAGACCGGCCACGGCAGCGCACAGCACGGGCCCAGACAGAGACGGATCGGCAGTGAAACACCCTCGCCGCGGCACACATTTCATTGCTGACGGCGCCGGCGCGGTTCGTGCGTTTGAGCGTATTCCGCGCGCGCCGATGAAGGATGCTGCTTGGAGAGCCGGGAGGCACAGAAGACATGTTAGTATTGAAATCACCCGGTAAGTTTATAGTTTGAGCAGAAAGCGTGCACTGAATCTGAGTGTCGATGCCTTGCAGGTCAACTGTGGGCTGCTGAACCGGTTCCCGGACAAATGGCCCAAAGACGCTTAACCGATAGTGCGAAAGGTTAAAAGGAGGAACTTGTTAAAGTCTATCACTTGTCGTTTGAACCATCTGCAAATTGTGGAAATGTTGCTAGGTAAAAAAGTAATTTGCCGCAAAGCAAATAAGACGAAAGATAACGAACCGCAATGGGATACAGCCAAATGACAATCAAACGAATGAAAAAGCTGAATCAGTCCATGAGGCCTTGATTGTTGCATTGCAAATCAAGCGCAACATCCAAATGTACGTTAGAATCATCTTGAACATTCATGCTTACAATGAAGCTGCAACCAAGGCCCTGCATACCAGGTACAGTCATCCGGCGATTTCGCCGCTAAGTCACATGGTCACGTGACGTCACTGCTCGTCTGCCCGGTTCGGAACTGCGCCGCGAAGTGCGCAGGAGCCGTCTGATTGGATAGGAGTTGACGACGTCAGTGGAATAAGTGGCCCTGTGGTCGTTGTAGGCATGGCAGGAGGCTGGCTGCAACCGATAAGCCACCGCAGATCGTCTGCAATTGTGACGAAAATAAGTCGCGTGCCAGGCATCCAAACATGCAACCAAAATTCCTTGGGATTTCCGTCTACGAAAGACTACACAGCGCGATCAGGCGGGAGATGGGGGAAGAAAACAAATCCTGCGCACAGCAGCGATTTCTGTTGAAACGTATGACACATTCAGCAGGAGGACGATGTAGGCAGATGCATGGTTTATAGCCTGAGGGTGTGTGTGTGTGTGTGTGTGTGTGTGTGTGTGTGTGTGTGTGTGTGTGTGTGTGTGTGTGTGTGTGTGTGTGTGTGTGGTGTGTGTGTGTGTGTGTGTGTGTGTGTGTGTGTGTGTGTGTGTGTGTGTGTGTGTGTGTGTGTGTGTGTGTGTGTGTGTGTGTGTGTGTGTGTGTGTGTGTGTGTGTGTGTGTGTGTGTGTGTGTGTGTGTGTGTGGCGCGCTGAAAAGGCGCTTGTGTGATCAGACATTTAAGCTGGCCGAACGGCTCATTGGAAGAATTCCTTTTGTGAAAATGTGGATATGAAGTATAACCTTTCTCTGAAGTGGCCCCAACTCTCACCCCCAAACAGACCAGAAAGGACCGCCCGTACATGCTATGACGCATTGATGGTGACGTGTTTGGTAAACTATAACCAATAGTGCTAAGGAAATGACGTACCCATAAAACCAATAGAGCAATGAAAGAGAATGGGGTAGAAGTGTCGAATTTGTGCAACCTACTTTATGAACGGCCCATGG
The DNA here is from genome assembly GCF_011947565.3 of Pollicipes pollicipes. NCBI lineage: Eukaryota > Metazoa > Arthropoda > Thecostraca > Pollicipedomorpha > Pollicipedidae > Pollicipes > Pollicipes pollicipes. The sequence continues at coordinate 44,845,500 of NW_023596420.1, read as the reverse complement.
AGGTTTCCACCGACGCCTAAACGGAAAGAGATGACGGAAAAGGAAGGAGAGAAAAGAAAAGAAAAGATAAAAAAAGAAAAGGAAAGATAACGGAAAAAATGACGATGATAAACGGAAAGAAATGGAGGGGAACATGTGAGCAGATTGTGAAAGATCACAAGAGTCTAAACATTCTCGTTAGCTTTTCCTGTCTTCCATACCTCGGGTATTTCGGTGGGGTCCGTTTCATCAGCCCGTTGCGGAAAAGTAAGCCGAGCCTCCTGAGTGGCGGATACAGAAATTCTGATCAACGGGGAGCATTTGCTTCCATTCGGGGTGCCTGTGCATGTGCATACCTACCTGCTTAGCCCACCTGGAGAAACAAGCATTCAACCAAAGAACATCTCGGCAGTTATATTCGACTTAAGAGTACCTCGGCGAATCAACGTCCAACCAAAGAATACTCCTTTGGGGTAGCTGGACGGAAGAGTGCCATAGCCATGCGGAGCGCCATGAGCGATTGCCACAGGTCTCCATGCGTTCATGTTGAATGCGGTTGGCAGGACCTTGAGTTAGAACAGCACTGGGCGTGCCGGTACAGGTCTGTACAGACAGTTCCCTGATGTAACGCCGCGGGCTGGGGCGGAGGTCCTGGAGGCGAATCCAGTTGTTAGCACGCGCTCGGGTGGGGTTGGGATGGGGGACAATTCTTCCCCCCGAGGGTTTTTCCAGAATAGTTTTCGAAGAGCATAACGTAAATGCGCCCAACTTGTAAAGTAATAGGCACTTGAATAACCGGTCTTTTGATGACAAATTTAGTTATGGTTCTTTAGGTCACTGACCTAGAGCAGGTCAAAGTCAGGCCATGGCTGTCATTAAGGACAGTTCCTACGCAATCACTCAATATGGTGCGACAACGGAGTGCTAGACGAAGTCATGCAACTTTGAGACGGTCTCTTAGACAGTTGGACAGTTGCAGTTAAGATCGCAGCTAACTCCATTGATACTTTGGGTCGGTTTGGGTATAATACATGAAGGTCAAAACCAAACCATATCACTACTGCACAAATTGTTTTATGCGGCAATTTTGGACGTGTAATTCGAATTTTTGGATTACAGCGATGTTTGAATATTACTTATTTTGTCTTCATGAATGTCAGGGAAGGCCACTTACCTAAATAATCTCACTCAACCTTTCGCTCTGAGGAATGTGCCGTGCATGTAACGCCGATTGTACATCCAAGTATACAAATTCGATGGTTTCTGGTAACTTGTTCTCTTAGGTACCAAACAGGGTCACTGACGTGATATGCTCATCAGTAATCTTTTGCTTATAAGCGGCATATACGTTAAAGATAGCCGTATGGGGATGTCATGAGGGCACCTCGGACACTGAACTGGAGCTTGACATGGTTTTGGGTAATTTGTCCCGAAGGCCACGGCCTACGGACATCAAGTTTTGACACAGATGGGTTCACGTACAGCTTTACCTACCCTGCAAATTTAGTGTGTCTAGCCCCATTAGTCTTACATATCTCGGCGGTCCAAATTGATCTCTTCTCCCGAATGTCTCGCATTCAACCGACCACCCGGGCACATGTTAAGACGGATGATCGGCGGCGGCTTGAGTTGCGTGCTACCAATTGCTCCCATTTTCAAATGCATGCTTGATTAAGTCTGCATTGTAGGGGGGCAAATTGGCTGACCCGGACGACTCAATCCCAGCTGAAATGACTTGGCCAACGTTCGTTTGCCATTGGCGTTTTTTGACATTTTTCGCACACATCAGGTCAAAACGAGTCTAAATGTTGCATTCCATTTGCACAATAAAACCTAACGTGCTTAGGCTCCTGGTAGCGATTTGGAAATACATTTTTACTAAGTGAACGTGACCTAAATGTGCAAACCACGAAGTCTTCTTAGTTCCTGTCAGAACTCTTTTGATGGCCCAACTATGCAGACCACGGAGGCTTCTTTATTCTTGGCAGACCTCTGGAGATAAAGGGAAGACAATTTTGGCATCGGTCTCATGCTACACCATAATATAGGGTTATATTTTTTAGGTTAGACACCACCATAGGGTTGATGATAGATTTTTCCAGCTGTAGGGAGGTAAGTTTTCCACCTGCTTCCTCCGTTTCCTCTAGTTCTCGTTGACAGTTGCTGTGTTATCTCCCCCACTGTTGCCACCAAAAATATTTGAGGGAGCAAGAGGAACAGCGAAGGAAAGGAAAATATCACTGATGCAAGGCTGAGGGCTCTAACTGTGCCGCCAGGGCGTAGCTCAGTGATCAGAAACACCACTGGACGTAAATGGAGTTTTAAAAGGTAGTGCATCATCCAGGCATTGCCATTGGGAGGACGGAGTGCTACACCTACACATTGGTTTTGTATGTCCCTTGACTGCATGCTGGAATTCTATTGCCTCCAATGCAGTGGCCGACTACATCTTCCTTGGCGCTGGTAAGAATTTGATTGCATGGATGGCTTAACCCATGGAATGAGCGTTATGCCTCCCATGGTTATCTGTTCAGGATCCCATAGTAGCACATGCCCGTGGCGTCAAATTCCTGCGAAGTCGTTGGTCCCCAGCCTGTCCGGGCGTTGCAGTGTTGCGAGGCCGCTGTTGTTTAAAGTGGTGGGCCCACGTGCGCAGCAGGTGCATCAAAATGTACCACCTAAGCTGGCTGAGCTGCCCCGTGCCGCCCTGCAGACCAAGTCGAACAATAGCGCCGTAATGCGATGCGCTGGTTTATGTCCAGCTAAAATTTTATCACATTAACCTTGATGCTGCACAGAAGGCTGGGACGTTGCCGTTGCTACCGGGGCAGTCACCTTGTGTCGAATCCCGTATCACAAGGAAGGCGACGGCGGTGGTGAATTTTTGCATTGTTGTTTTTCGTGCGAGCTTCAATTAGCGCCTGGTGGGTAGCGAGACCGGGCTTTGCGCTGTCTCTGGTTAAGGCTGGGACAGAACTGGCGATGACGTCAGCGCCCGCTGTACTGGTTTCGGTACTGTCAGCCGTAATCATCGATCATCTGGCTTCGTTGATACCTGTCTGCTGTTGCCAAAATGTGCAGCGGCCTGGGTAAGACACGAGTCACGTGCCTGCTGCATGCGACGCATTATTTAGACTGCGACAACATAACATGCATGAGGCAGGGGCATTGTTTAAACCATATATGCATGACGCTGAGGGCTGTGTGCTGTTCTTTAGTCCATATGTGCTGTACTATGCTGTCAATGCTGTTTGGATTGTCAATAGGAGGTTGATAGTGATAATAGTGCTGACAGCAAAAGAAAACCAAAGCGGGTGATTTTAAGGCCAGCAAAACAACACCGGACAACTTAGCTGATTTATAATGGCATCGCAATTTATTTCCACTTGCAGATGCAGGGGCCCAACTTGATAATATAGAATAACTCGTGGGGACGGAGTAAAACGTTTCAAAATTTCCCTGATATGAACTACGCTGGAACCTCTCCGCACCTAGTCCATGTAACGCAACCTTCAATCTTTTGTAAACATTTAACGTACGATCCGTATCTCATGTATTCAGTATTAGATTGCGTTGTTTGATGTTTACGGCCAATTTCGATCATATAGTTAGGCGGTGAAATATTTTGTAGTACAGTTTTTCCGAAGTCGGTTTTAACTTTCCTTCCTTGGGTTGCGTCCAATGTCTAGGTTGGCCATACCGATTTCGAGTGTCCATCACGTTGTTTGAATTCGGGTCTTCTGCTTTGATAAATTGCTGCATTAATGTTCAGATCAGAATTAACCGTTGACATAAATCAATTTATTTCCAATTCCGGGACCGATAACTGGTACGGCAGAACTCATACCAAGCGTTGCCATGGTGATACTTTCAAGTAACCCTAACTTCACTAGCTGGATGATTCAAATATTTAACGATTATTGCAAGTGCAACGTCTGAATTCCAAAGTCCTTTTTCGGCGTCCGCTACCTCTGATTTCGTGAAATAGCCAAGTGCTGTCTCTATCCATTTTAGACCGAATGATTATCTGCCATTAGCCCCAGGCGTTCATTGTTCGAAACCAACACCTGTTTTCTACTGTCGCACATGGTGTTATGGTAGGATGGTGTTACTTTATATTCCGTCGGAGGTAGCAGATTTATAGTTCAGCCGAGCATTTGTACTTGGGTTCTAAAGAGCAAAGCACAGCACGCTTGACAAATTTTCCATCGAGCTCCAGATCGCGCTGAAGCCAAACCTGGAACCAGATATGGAACCAAATACAGGAAAAACTTAGGCATCTGAGACGGCCTCCCAAACGTATGGAGACAGGCATGCAAATGAGCGGGACTCAAAGCCAAGATGCATATCTGAGGTCTCAGAACGAAAATCGGTTGATTACTTTAGGATTAGAATGCCTAAACTGCATTTCAGCCACGGCGTTCTTTTGTTCATGATAAAGTTGTGTCCATTTGAGCACTGAATGCATCTTACACGATATGTGATGCAGATGCATCCAGCGATATCTTATAGCGATACATCATGGGAGTAAAGATGCAAGTGACGAATCTAAACGGACCCTGTTGGTACACGCCCGCGAGCTCAGCCAACAAAGCTTCGTTTTCAGATATGCCAGAAAACGCAACGGCCGGTCAAAACTGGCAATCCGCACCTCGTAGTTATCGGAGGAAATGTTTTGCAAGTGAAAAGGTGTTAATCTAGCCTCGAAGGAATAACAGAGTGCGTGAACGGGTTATGTGGCAGGGCCTACTTAAACTTTGCCTGAGCCAAGCCCATCAAGTCGAGCACATTCCCCCTTTACGTGTCCAAAACAGCGCGCCGACAAAATGAACCTGCAGAACAATATTGTTGAATCATCGTGGCGACCAGCATAAAGTCACCAGGTGAGCATACGGAACTTAGACGAACCAGTTTACAGCTTCTGCTGCCAGCTGTGAGATATCAACGACATCTCTGATATGTCTGCCGCCGCCCACGACAGTTAATAACGGATTGGATGAGAAGCACTGGTGCGAAATTTCGCGTGCGCACTGCGTAAGCGTCCATGCTATCGCCGGATCATGTGGGGGTGTTACAATGCGTGGCTGATGACATAGTGCGGATAAGCCCGGAATCACCAGTGATTCACTGGACGAGCAATGCCATCACCTGGCTGCCCGTCCCTGAGACGCGGTCAGTACTGCCACACGGGAGCCGCCGAGGTCATATCGGGGAAGGAACCACAGGTCGCCAGCTGGCAAGACGCGCCGCTGCCGGAAGAGCGGGTCGCGGCAGCTGAATGCCACACTTAGCGTCTCTGCAGCTGCAGCGGTGACCGGCTCCGTAGAGCAATAAAAGATATTGACGACTGCGCCAGCGTTGTCTCCAAACGTGTTGTTGAAGATCGGCTGAGGTCGGCGCAAATGCAGCCTGACAGGCGCCGTGTCGGGACGGCTTAAGCCAGGGGCCCGCGCATTCCACGACTTCATGGCCGGGCGTCGCGAGTTCATCGAGGTCATCGAGGTCATCGTGGCGGGGTCGCGCCGATTTACGAGACGTCAGGTTTCGCATCGACGCCAGGCTGTACCGACGGGAAGACTGATGCGTGGAGGCACAACACCACACCGCACATTTGGATATTTGCGCGCGGCTAGATTGCAGTGGAAATACATTTGCATACCATTTTTTACTCGGCTTATGAAAAGAATGCAAATTTTTGATGGCATTAAGGTAATCGTAAAGATGGCTTTCCCATAAAGCATTGATGGGTTATGTAAGTCGCATGGTTATGCCGCCGATCATTGTGATTATACTATTCCAACCATGGACAGTCACCTGTCATGGGAATCTCATTTAAACTTGTCTCCTGGCATTTCCCTGACGCTTTTCAACCATAGGTTAGGCGCTACTAACGTGTGGCACAGGCGTGACTGACTGACGTCAGTGGCAAAACTGATCATTCGTTGTCATCGACCTTGGCTCGTGGACTTGACTATTTGTCTCCCGTGGCAAACCTGCAAGATGATTTGCATGCATTTGTCATGGACGGACACGAGAAACCTTAAACATTCGTGATGTGTTTAGGCTTGAGCATGCCTGAAAGTGCGACATGACTTAGCCATGACTTACGAACATCAGCATTTTTCTCTTTAACCGCCGCCCATGAAGAGGCAGTCAGAAGTGCCCCCCACTATCCCAGCGACGACGGGACTATGCGTGAATACCGAAGAAGATTATAAAAAACGCGGGGCGGCACGCCCTACTAAGAGGTGGGAAAACGTGTAACAAGGCGCGAAAAGACGAGCGGGACCAGTGTTAGGCATGCGTATAGTGTAACATAACAGAAGGCCGAATACAGTCATTGCTGAAGCCAGAAATTACCGCCCACTAAACCATACCAGGAGATCCACTGCATTCGTCATGTCATTCCATAGTGCACACACGCTCGGGTCAAAGGCGCTGGACTTTCCTAGTCATACTCTTGCTTGGGTGTTGTTTCTGCCGTCTCCAGTGAACCAACTCAGCTAAGCAAAGCTTTCTTCTGGGTGGGTTCAATGAGCTGGCACCGTTTGGAGGTAGCGTTCAACTTTATCATTATAATCGATGAGGTCTCACTATGACCAGTGATGTTGACTATGCATGAGATGCGATGAGGGCTTCTGGTTCTGCAGTAAATGTGATTGTATATTTACTTTCATTCTGAACAGCTTTGTTGTCGTTTAGTTAGACATAAACAATCCACAGGGAAAATAATGCCAGCCCAATTTTTAAAATGATAGATACTCGGTACACACAAAAACCTAGCCACACACAAACACATACGCATCATGCACACAGACACAGCGGTCATCAAAAGAACGCTTGACAAGTGCCAACGGGCCCAAATAAATGATATCGGAAGGATTTCGCTGGCTGGAAGAAGCCGGTTGAGGGAGAGTGTTGTGGGAAACGATCGCAGGCAACGCGTAGTCGTGTGACAAATCCATTTTTAACAGTGTTGACCCTTGCGAATGGCTTGTGGAAAAGACCTGCGTGCCGGAAGCGTCGGGCGGGTATGGCCGGAGCGAACAGTGACGTCAGGTGGGCGCAGCCAAGCCTGTGATGATATACGTTGCACATCAATGAAATGTCAGACTTCGTGAACGTGCCTTGATGGGTTCTGTTTTGAAATAGGCAAGGAAATACATAGAGAAAATACAGTGTTATCTACATGCTCATACTCCAGCGGAGGACACCCGGACTGGGAAACCAGTGTTGAAGTCGCTCGAACCGGGCAGAATGGGAAACGGCAGCACCGCTCCAAATAACGCTACCGTACTCTATCAATGATCTCACATGAGGGCTGAAAGCACACAGCGAGGCTTTATGGTTGAACAGCGCTTGGCGAGGACACGACGGCATTTACACGCTTCCCATGAGAAGACCTTTGAAGGCTTGAGAAGGATTCATTCTGTTTGCCTTTGAGACAGTCGAACCTGTGCGATTGGCAAAGTTGATTTTGGTGTCCAGGAGAACACCAAGATCACGAATCTGCTGGCAGCTATTCAAGTGGTGACCGTCCTGTGCGTATGAGTAGTGAGCAGGTGACGTGCGGATATTGAATGAGGTGGTGTTGCACTTAGCTGGCTCCAATTTCAGTCACCACTTTTGGACCATATGCAGAACGATCCAAATCCGCTCGAAGTTTGGGGGAAATTCGCTACGTTGTCGATTCGATGAAACATTTTTCATGATCAGCGTACATAAGGTAGTCACTCTCATTCTGGTCAGGAAAAGCGGCGAGAAAGCAGACGAACAGCAACGGTGCCAGGATGCTGCCCTCCGGGACACCGGATCACACTGGCACTCAGTCGGGGTGCCTGCCGTTCATCACATCGCATGGAGCGCGAGGAAAGGGATGCATCAAAGGCACGTGCATTATCCAGCTTTGGCAAAAATTTTCAGATATTAATTTATGGCAAGGCTGAAACGGCCGAGTATGCAATTCCCTTCAGGTCTTTCTAAAATGTCTGACGCATTGTTTTGTCTAAAAGTGACCATGGCGTTGTATTCCCTGTATTGTTTTTGCGTCGTACTTACGCCAGTGCGCTTATGAGAATCGGCCATGATTAGTCGGAAGACCTTGCATTTTTGCCGATTGACGTCCTTTACACTAAATCATCGAGATCCCCGACCAGGCGACCAACGCACATATAAAGGCATCGGTTCGGTCGTAACATTTGCCGAAAATCCCAGCTTAACCCGCGGGCTGCGCAGCGCAGGCATTGGACGCCCACGGAATTGACCAGAGGGCTGATGCAATCCCACGATTTAGAGCCGCTTAACAAGTTCCCGGTGTGCACGCCAGTCTATCATGAAGTCGTTTGCCATTCTCGGCACGCGAGGTCGATTTGAATGTCCTTATTCTATTTTATAGAAACGATGTCGCATGTCTGATTACCATTCTACACTGTGTGCCGGGCATAGCATGTGATGTGTACCTATGAACATTTCCAGAGCATCGTTCTATAGCGAAGGGCACTTGATTACACAACTGTACCCACATACAAAACCCTGCAGCTTCTCGGACAAGCTTGCACTGACCCAAGCACCATGATCAGGGACATTCGCCTGACGGTGAAACCTATTTCATCAGTTATGCACACGGATCTTTCCGCATTTTTCTTGCATCATTCTGACTGCATGCATCGCGGGCAGGGACGTACCTTCGCAAAATGACCTGGGCAACTAAAAAGGAAACTGCACCCTTGAGTGCATATGATGGCAGGCCGAAATTTTGCGGCAAACATCCATCCGACCCAGGAGCGGATCAAGGAAAAGGGGATGGAGCTGTGGCCCCCTCTTTGGGCCGAGGGGGCTCCAAAACATCATGGTGAAGAAACATCAAAATAGCATGGTGAAGGAGCACCAAAATCCTCACTTCGGATCCACATAGCCTTTATTTTCAATAGGAAACAAATTTCAGGGACACCATAAACGTCCCTTAATCTTCGTTCCAAAGGGCATCAAAGACTAGGGGCGCCGCAATAGGCCCCACACCTTCACATTCCAGGGGAACAACTATGTTGTTGCTTCCACACTGACAAAATCCTTGATTGGCCCCTTAAGATATGGTATACCAAATCGTTCATTTTGGGGCACAATTATCTTTATTTTCAACAGGCACTTTACCCAAGGGGGCATTTAAGGAAGTCGACACCTTTATTTTGAAAGGGGACCAAAATTCAGGGATGAGACAACTTCTGTGCCTTGCACCCTGACGGAATTCTGGACTGGCCCGTTCCACAAACAGGCACTTCACAACCTTTATTTCCAGCTATCATAAGCTTTATTTTCTAGAGGGGAAGGAGCGTGGGGCCATCCCCGTCCCTTGGGTCATATGAGCTTTGGTTTCCCGGAAAGGTAACCAAAATCTCACGCTGAAGGTGCACCAAAACCTGCATTTAGGGACTATATAACATTGATTTATATGTTGTATAGTCTATATAGCATGTAGCCCCAAATTTTAAAGGCACCACAAACGGCCTCAAATCTTCATTTTTGAGTCACCAAGTCCAAGCCCTCATTTATGAGTCATCAAATTTTAGAGGCACCACGATGCCCGTGCCGTGTCCTCTGATAAAATCCCGGATCGGCCTATTTGGCGAGGGAGCACCAAACCCTTCCTTCCTGGGCACCATAGCTTTTATTTTCTGGGAGCACCCTTTTCCAGAGGGCACCACAAAGGGACCCAAACCTTCATCCTCAAGGGAAACCAAATTGCAGAGTCATAACCATGCTGTATCTCTCACCCTAATGAAATCCTGGATGGGGCCCTTGGGAGAGGGGCGCAAAAACTTAATTGCTGGGCACCATAATTTGTATTATATCTTCATACTACAGCAAATCAAAGGGAAGTATTCAAAGGACCAAACAGTGTTATTTTCGGGGGGGGGGGGGGCGATATCCAAAGGCGCCACAGTATCTGTACCGTGAACCTTGACGAAATTTTGAAACGGCCCTTTCGGCGAAGTGCTCCAAAAACCTTCATTTCGGTTGTCGTAACCTATATTTTCCACAGGGACTGAATTCCATGGCCACCACAAAGGACCTGAAACGTTCCTTTTCAAGAGCCAACAAATTCCACGGGACACTGAATGCCCGTGTTTCTCCACTGGCCAAATTCCATCTTGACTCATTCGGCAAGAGGGTAACTAGAGGGTAAGAGGGTCCTTTCAGGGCACCATATCATTTATTTCATTTCTTTTATAGAGACGCAAAATCCAGGTTGGCCATTGGAACGGCCCAAAAGTTGCATTTCAAGGGGCACGAAAACCCAGGGTTACAACAAATTTCTGCGTTCTACGCTGATGAAATCCTAGATCGGCCCTTTCGGCCAAAGGATTCACAAAGCTTTGCTCCGGGGCATGACAATCTTTATTTTCAAGAGGCACTCTATTTCAGGGGCTTTTCTGCGTATTAGGCCCTGAGAATCCCGAGAGTCTCAAGGCCCCCTGGATCCCATGGGGCCGACGGTCAAGGGCCCCGTTCAAGAGTTCGAGGGACTGGCCGAATGTAACATGACAGCAAGAAACTCCGCACCGTTGCAACCAGGGGCTGGCAGGTCGAACTGGTGTGCTGAAATCGATCATTGAACTTCCTGCGTGGGTAACGGATCCTTTTGCATAAGTGAGGATCCCTGCGTTGATCTAGCGCCAGATGTCCCGGTCAGGGGGCCTGCCGCATCAGAGAGGGGACCGGTGTCATGATACATCCCTCCGATAGCCTCCGTACCGGCCAGGGGGCCACTATCCACGCACAGCCAGAATGACAGCCGTTAGGGACTCCGGGAGTGCACGAATGTCCTTCAGCTTGTGACCAGAACATTTTCACCCGTGCAATTTCGAAGTTGATGCTCTGAACGTATTTTTCAATAACAGCAACACGAGGGAGAAAGGTTATGGCACTTCGTCATGAGTTCGTGGTGCTGTACGTGGTAATTCATCCCGGGTGTGACTCGGAAAATCGCACAGGCGAGCCCTACGGCCCAAGATGTCCTCCACACTTTCATTTTGCCTGTCCGTTAGCCGCCCACAAATATTGCTACGAGGCTGACGCCGCGCGGCCCGCGGAGACTGCAACGCCAGGTTCCGGTGTTGTTTCTCCTGAACGGCGAGCGCACGTGCATCAAACTGCCGCATGCTAGTTGTTTCCCCTGATGGGTTCTTAAGAAAAGGGTGAACTTCCCAAGGCAAACAAGGGCTGGATCAATGCAACTTTTGGACCCTGTTTTGATCTACGTTGGAGTTTAATTTATGCAGCCTTTTTGGAAAACCATGAAAAGATTTGACAACGCCCTTAACTGTTAGTGTTAACTAGAAGGTGCAATTGACCAGTGTAAGTTTAATACCGTCCACTGTTAACTTGATGCAGTCATGTAATCCCTCATTAAGAATGCTATTTCTTGCTTCCGAATGCATGATAAGTTGTATGTTGTGATAGCTTTTGGCTTATCTTTTAGTAACAAAGTTCAACTTAAAAAAACATAAGAAAACCAGTGTACTAGAATTGCCGACTTTGGGTATAAAGCAACACCCTAGGAGGAGGAATTTGTCACTCCTTTACCCCATATTTTATGTGAATTTTTCACTCCTGCCTGACATTGTCTAATCGCACATGCCAAACCCATATTTCCCTTTCTGAGGTTTTCAAATGTCATCCAAAGCCGAGCTCACCTGAAACCACTAAGCATAAACAAGTTCCCACAGAACCTGGACAGCTATGGCTGTGTCCTGCCCCCACCTACATCTAAATCATGTCTATGTATGCACAGAGCATGGGTGCCAGGTACTTTCAAGCCCAAGACCTCCCCCCCAGGCGACTCCAGCCGCTTGCGCACATCAAGTTTGGTTTGTTTACAAAATGCATCACAGTCGGCAGCAGTGTGCCAAATGCAAGGTTTTCACGCCTCCCCACTTTTTTTGTTTCACCACCACACCAGGAAAGCAGAGCCCGGTGCAAACACCAGCAAGGCCTGGTAGAGAATTCTGTTCCACATGTTTCTTTTACTCGAAGAAATCTGACCATCAAATTGCATCACTGCCGAAATGCAGGAGTGGAAAATTCCAGAAATGTCTTCTAAATAAAGTTTACAAGACGAATATCACCATTTGAGAGCTTAATTCAACAGATTGTAAGCCAAATCAGTTGATTATTTCCACAAAAGTATCAGTCTTTATATCTATTTAACTACTTTAGCTTTTCTTGGTATCATACGAACGTGATGCAACTTTATTCTTTCTTCCTTTCCCATTGTCTTTAGAAGTACCATCTGTTGCTTAAAATGTTGACCAATTCCTGTGCAAGATGCTTCAACTGCAAACTTGCACGTATTTCATACATAAATTGGATTGATTCGCCAGCCACCTAAACATGCTTGATATGCACCCAAGGGTGAACAATTAACAGGGAATGAAGGACACAATTTGAAGCACGGAACTTACTTTTGCCGCCATTTTTGCCCCGTTAAACCCTCGGTTAACCGTTTTCTTGGTTCATGGCGGTGCTTGAAAATGATAAATCTAAGCCTTTCGAGTGTCTAAATCACCAGACTACCTGACAAGGCTATCTTTATGCTGCCACATAGAGTGTGGACGTGTTTATCATGCACACCTCTTTCTTCTTTCGTATTTTAATCTTGTAGGCTGGTGGACGTAATTGATATTTATATTTGTCCATTGCTGATATTTATACTGGTGAGTGGGCTGACTCTGTCTGTCAGCAAACTGTGCAAGCTGTATTACTGACTTTTTGTTTTGGCGGACCAGGAGAAAGTGTGCCCTGAAAAAGCCAGTAAGTCTCCTGTGGATCAAGTAATTGCTTACCTTACCCGCATTCATGGCATGATTTGCAACCAGAGTTAGCCATTTTCTGTTTTAATCCATTGAGTTTTGTCATAAGACAAATTATGATACCACAAGGCATGCAATGGGCTTATTTTGTTCCATATTCTTGATTGTTTGCCCTAAATTTCTTGAAGTGGTCCCTCATGGCTGCTTTAACCAAATGTTTTCCATGGTTGTCATGGTTTGCTGACTGGGAAATGACTGTACTGTATATATGCACTATATTATTAACACTGGGATACTTTAAACTGCATAGCGAATCTAACGTGAGGTAAATTTCAGCATTAGGCAAACAGTCACACCATCTCATTTAAAATAGGAAGCCAACATCTCAGACTTTGTCATTAAATATGAATAAGCGAGCTTAAATAGATACCCTTGCCGCAGCTGAAAAGGCAAACACCAAAACTGGCATGGTTATCTAAAAGTTATGTTACTTTTGGAGAAGAGTAATTGTGTTGTGGAGCATACCCGTTATTGCCCTTGACATAGGTTAACCATGGCAATCAGAATAAGTTGTTCAAAGTGATTTAAAGTGTTTTCATTTGTGTGCTGTCAACTTTATCTGATATGAGCAGGCATACCCAAGTGAACTGAATAAAAATGCAAGCTGAAACCAGCCAAAAATAAGTTTTATCATATTTTTATCACAGGTGCTGCTGTCAACAGATAAGTGAGTTGAGATAATGTTCAACATATAGGCTACTCTAAGTTAGGTTAAGTTGGCTAAGTGCATGGCAAGTGACAATAGGACTTGTACAGGAATCAGTAACTCACAACTGCTGCTGTGATACCAACAGGTTAGACCGGAGATGTAGGAGATGAGGAGATGAAGTAAGGCTTCTTGAGATTAGGCATAATTAGGCTGCTTTCATGGAAATAAGCGTTAGTTTTTTTTTTGTAAGAAACAGTGACAAAATGTTTGTTCTCTCTGATCCCATCTTAACAGAAGCCAGAGGTATGTGTTTTTTGTTTTACTTGGTGATAGGCTGATGTGGAGGAGTCCAAGGTTTTGCTTTGTTTGAGTGCTTTATGCTCGTTGAATTTTCTGTTGTTATTTTATTGTTGGATTCCTTTGCCTTGTTTTGTGTTAAGAATGCTGTGAACGGGAAGTGCAAAGTGCAGCATTAGATTGTTGGTGTTGCTGAATTTTTTATGCTCATTACACTGTCATGAAGTTGCTGTGCTTTAATGTATTCTGTTTCACTTTAATGGCCTTAATGTTCAAAGACAAAAGGTTTTGTCAGGTTTATTATGTTGCGTCCATGCTGAATTGAAATAGATGCCTTTATTCGCTGAAGCATTAGTCACTAGCTCATAAGTTCCATCTTTCGTAAATTGGATTTTTCCCTCCCGGACTGTCTCTTTGGGATGACATTTTTCACTCCCACCCTGGTTCAAAAGCGATTCTAGCTCACTGAAGAAAACTGATCGCCAGAAATCAAGTGGGTTATATCTAGCGGACCATTCCAACGGAAGAAAGCTTACCAATATAAGAAATAAGAATCCTGAAACGAAGTGACCGAAATCTTGGGACTTTTTGTGCCGGGGGGACGAGTTTCAGGAGACACTGCAATGGATCACGGCCCGCCGCTTGACGAAATCCTGGCTCTAGCCGTGATGCGACCTCGCATCAATGCGTCATCGCTACGACAAAGCCTCATCACTGACCACTTAAGCCATTATTTGCCCGGGCACGCCGTGTGACGGGGCGCTGCATCCAAGGCCGATGCTGATTGATCGAGGTCGGTGCATTTCAGGACGGGTATTTTTTTGTACAGTTCCGGCGGAGATTTGTGGATAAGTCGGGCGCTGGCGCGACTAACTACCCTGGCAAACCGTTCGTAATGCTGGACTTGGCTTCGTTGTCTATTCCTGATTTTTTCCTTGGGCTGGTGCCGCCTGCTATCAATCCTCAATTAATCGAGCGGTTACCGACATGGATCTGCTGCATTGCCAGGCAAGGCTACTGAACGACTTTTCCGTGATGGGAAGGTTTTGTTATTGATTTTCTTATCTGATGGAACAGATATTTCGAGAGCTCTGTTGATTCGTAAAGAGCCCTGGCTCAACGCTCGGTTGCGGTTGCTGACGCGTTACACGAGTTTGCAAAGAAGCAAGGGGCGGAAAAAATCGGCTGGAACAGCAGATGAAGATAGTCAAGCAGAATGCAGGTGGCAGCTAGTCAAGGCTGAGGAGCTTAGACATGGGAGAGCCCGTCATTTGCTGGAGAAGGTCATGCGCGCAGACTACCTTAAAAAATTACCAAAACTCCAAGCGGCTTCCAGGCCCGTTGCTAACAACACTAATGACCGTATAATTTTGTGCTGGGCACATAACGTATGAACATGTTGCTAGGCTTCGAGATCATAGTACGATGTTAAAAGGGGCCAATATCACGCTCAGCTCAGCTCAATATCACGACAGGTCGAGGCCAAACCGCGTCGTCGATAATGTTTTTCTATCACAAACCTAGATTACAGATTATTTGAGCTAAAAGCTGACGTTACATAAATTCTGATCATGGACTGGTGTGACGTTGTGTAGCGTTATTGGCCCGACTAGTAAACATCCAGTCATCCAGCCAGTAGACTAATTCCATTGAGCGATTTAAGGCAGGAGATGGAACTGCGCAGTTATGCCTGTGGACGCCAAAATCCCCCAACAAGCATTCGCTGCAGACATTATAACTTACTGACATTGCTAAACATCGAAACATTCGCTCCTTTAACACACAGAATGAATTACATGCAACGCGCTGAACATTTAGTCAAGCTGCATGTTCCGTAAGTTGTTAAGTGCATTTGCGAGGAGCATTATTCACTTCGATACGCCAGAAGTAGTAGCCTTATTCCTCTGAAAAGCGAGTAGAATAGGGCAACATTTCATTTCGGCAACATGCCTTTATCGAAAAGAATGGCAGAATCTTTCAGTATTTTGCTATTCGTTTTGATAAAGGCATGTTGTCGAGATGTCAATGCCTCTTATTCCTAATTTTGCTGGTTTTTCTCCGAGGAATAAGGCTATTGTTACCGTCTGTATCTAAGCCGCGTGCTTCTAACCCCACAGAGGGCTGCTTCAACACCCAGACGGCCACGGACTAACGCTTACACATTCCAAATATTCATGCAAAATCGGTCCCATTCAACCTAACATGACTACTCAATATCTCGCAGATATCTGCGAGATGTTGAGTATTGACGTCAGTAGCCACATTAAATCGTTGATACCCGCAAATTATCGTGATCCGTGTTGCACGATGCAGGCGTTTATCTATTGCAGATTCAACCAGCCCTATAGGTCCTCAGGTTTGGGAGATATCCAAGCAGCCTGAAGGTCCCGCCCCGTCGTGCTCAAGCTCCAACAGGATGGAGCCTGCAGATCGGCGACAGCTCGCAAATGATCCGAGTAGCGACGTTGAGACGAGAGTCAAACAAAACTCGCTCTATGGGGATATTCCACCTCGTCCCCATCCCAACCCGTTTTACGTCGCGCATCGTGCGGCGAATTAGGCCGAAAACTGTTGGGACGAGGGGCTTCGTTCGCTGGCTGACGGTAGGACAGTCGTCACTCCAACTGACGCCTTGCACAAATATGCAGTGATGTAGTGTCAGTTGACCAAAGCGATTCTGAGACCGCCAGACAGCCAACGTGTCCAGCGGTACCAACAGCCAGAGGCAGCGCCAGCAATGACGGCCAGCCAGGTCATGCTGTCATCCTAGAGCAGCTTATCTTGCGCCCCCGACGATCACACGGCCCAGAAAGCCCAAATAAAACATATAGGTTTAGGTTATATGATATATTATATTTAGGTATTAGCAGACTTCCCTCCGTTCTTACTAGTTCGGAAAGTGGGGGGATGACTGCTGTCTGGACGATGTTGGATGATCCCAACATGGATGATGGATGACGATTGGATGATCATCCAACATCCCACAATGTTGGATGATCAGCACATGAGCACCCGAATGAACTGCCAGGGCATTTTATGATGTGATCAAGAGCACCACAAAAACAGTCAGTTGTGGGAAAGGTGGAAATCGCGGCCATAGTCATGTGCTTCAGTCATTGGCAGTGGCATCTCTTTGGAGCTGGGGAGGGTGATTTTTATCAGGTTCCTTTCCATGCACCGCCCCGGGGTTCGGAGCTAGGCAGCTGCTTGCACCCCACGCCGCCCTCCCCCTATCCCCAATGCTTACTCCTGGCTTCAGCAACATACGCGAGGCCGTCAAGGACGAACTACAAGGACGGCACGGCTACACTCAGCTTCTTATGGTTTTGCTTTCCCAAAGTCAGAAGTCTACGAAGAAGTCAACTTCTTCTCTGACTAACGGTGACCATTGTCGTCAAATTCAGGCGAAAGTTCACGCCCGTCAGCCACAAATCAACCAGCCGCCGCAGATCTCAGTGGGTGACAGTCCTCGGAAAACCTTCAAGTTTCCACGGCATGATGCAAGTGATGAAGCATATCTTGACGTGACATTTAGAGAATGACAAGAACATATCGCCCTTCAAGTCTCGCCTGGGATTTACAGCGGTATTAGAAATGTAGTCAAAAATGTTGTCCAAACGTTGCTTTAGATGCTTTAAGACCACCACACGGGTCCCTTAGCTGGCTCATTTGGCTGCGTCTCATATCGCAAGCCTGGTTTTTAGCTGCCGACATGTCTTTGGGGCAAGAAACTTGTCATCGCGCGATTTGGCTGCGGCGATCCGATTCGACGACTTTAAACTTTCATAAATTTAACCCAACCCAACGTTTCTGATAGACTACGACCCTGCAGAGAAATGTCTGCTCTAATAAGGCACCTCGGACAACGCATCACTGTAGGCCGTTTAATCTCATTCGGCACTTAAGGCTGGCGGAAATCGTAAAAATGCATGCTAAGGAGCCCACGTGACGACTATTGCTATGTTCACGGTTTGCTAATAAAGATGTTTTTAAGTGCGTCAGACGCACGCCAAAAGCAGGTCACTTCATGATGGCACGTGCGACATGTAATACGTTATTACATAACCTTTGGTCAGGGATGTAGTTTCCTTTCCACTTGGGGGAGGGGGCGTTCAGCCCCTCCCAACTTGGGCTCAATCAAGCCCCCAATTTTTGGCAAGAAAGGGCCAAATTTTGGAAGAAATCTGCTTGTTGGCATATTTTGGGGGTACGTTGGGTCATTTTTACTGCTCAGCGCTCCCCAAAACACATTTTATGAAACTACGCCCCTGCCAGATTGCTCAAACCGGGTTCCATGACGGCTTGCCCATCGCGATGCTAATTATACCTAAGGTACAAATGTCCGCCTGAAGTTTTCTTTGATAGCCAGACATCCAACAAAACCGCAATAAAAAACATCCGTAATCATCAGTGCAAATATCCGAAAGACAAATGCTGTGATAATTGTAGAAACATGGAACCAAAGTTGCCTAATTTCGTCTTTTCGAACAAACAGCGGCGATGGCTGTCGAAAAGCATCAAGTAGGCTGATGCACGGTGTATATCCCGGGGATATGTCCGTGAATCAGATGCACCCAGAAAAACGCTTCCGAAATGGCCGTCGTAAAGCGCCGGCTCTCGAACCATCCAAAAACCAAGTTATAATTAGGCACTCCCCAACTAGGGTCAAACAGCATAGCGTAGAGGTTTTACAGTCTAAAACATATTTCCATACAGCATTCGACGGACCGGAGTGAGATTTCGATAGCCAAATTATCTGTCTTGCCCTAGTTATTTGACAACACCCTATGGTGTACGGAAAGTGGCATCCACCATCTTCTGCCCGTCGGGCCGCATTCCACATCACAAACGAATGTCAGGTGATACGCCGCTTATGAGGACCACGTGGTCACGACGGGCTTTGATATCTCGCGTACCGTTGCTCACATACCGCAACGGCCCAACGTCGGAGGACGTTTATGCCTGGCTGTCGAACCCGTTCCGGCATATCGTATCCGATCGGGCCGCCGGGGACGGACGCAAATGAGGCGGCGACGGATAATCTGCTGTCGCGCTGGATTCCCGTGCAAGGACGCTTGCGGTTAGCTGACGAAGATTTACTGGCCACAAAGCAAGGACGCAGTCAGGGAGTCCTAGCGGTCCCGGGACCCCCAAATTGCCTGCGTGGGGCCCGCTGGGCTTGGAAATTATTTTGACTTTTGCTTGCATGTTAGCTGAATTTTCTGTGTGATGATGTTTCATAGTAAGCAACGCTTTCTGTGAAATGCCCTGTTTTCGCGGAAGATTGAAGTTATGTAGCACTGCATATTTTAATGTTCTAGATGACGGCATTCACTCAAGTCGCGGTAACCAGTTCGAGAGCTATCAGGTAAGCTTTGCTGAAAGGTTGAGTGTTGCGGCTCGCGGCAAAATAGGCCAGTTGCCTACAGGTTCCCTGAAACTGTCGTACAAGTTTTGCAAGAGGCGCTCTTACATAAAGCATGGTTGATGGCATGTTGTGCGCTGAAGGGAACCCATCCCGACGGCAGTTATCAACATTTTAACCGGCTACAAAGCTCACTTGAATATTCCAAAGCGGCCTCATTTTGTAAAGTCCACGAAGTATTCGCCTGGAAAGGGATCACATGAACTGCCAGATTTCTTATCATTCAGGAGACAAACGTTTCCGCTGACGTCAGGAATGTAGACAAACTGAAGTGAAATACCAGTACTGAAAGCATGAGAGCATACAAATATATCCTGCATGTCTTCATGAATGTATGTCTAGGAGCGTATCTCTGGGAGTAAGCAAATCTGCCATGTAAGAGCACTCTGTGATGTGAAGCTAGTGCTTTCTCTTTTGCCCATCAAATGACACGTATTGCATAGTCAATATTTTGACATTGACATTTGACATTGAATTGCATAGACACCATCACACCTCTTCTACACGCGAAAATAAGTCCGCCCCTGCTTAAAACATGGCGTTAGCCCAGCACGAAATTAGGAAACGTAAGTACATTCAATAATGCAGGTAAAGGGATAGACGATCACTGCACAATTTTGCAAAGCGCACTTTCGATCCAGTAGATGAAGAGGTTTGACAAAGAACATTTACGCTTATGGTAACCCTCTTGTTTACCTAGTCTGTCCCTGCGAAATAAAGGACGCTTTACAGCTTAGCTGGCAAAGCATGTGTGTGAAGTTTGCATAATTAGAAATAAACAAAAATTCATAAACTCCCATATAAACATCTCTCTTTTCGGCGCTCATGGAACAGCTTGGACATCTTTGTGATATCTTACTTCATATTGGAACTTGAGAGATAAAAATACTTTGATATAAGTTGGCTGTTTCAGACGAGGATGAAGACCTTAAAAAACATCAAAGATCTCCAAGTGTTTTTACTTGCTCATGTCTTACATTGAATGTTCCGAATCTTCTGGCTTCAAATCTATTTTGGTGCATCCCATTAAAATTGGACGCACCTTTCAAGACACTTCGTGGTGGTGGTGGTAGGGGGGGGGGGACAGGATCTGCCGCCACAAATTAACGCAAATATGATACTCCATCGGAATAGGCTTAACCACCGTTTCGTGGTCTCTTGAACACCGGGATATCTGTAGCATAGGAAGGCGCACCCTCGCATTCAGTTGAAGTGGCTGGAGCGGCTTCGCCCCTCCCGGTAACTTTGCGGTCGTCCCCGTAGCCCCGAAGAAAGGTAGGTAAAATCAGTAATTTTGGGGGTAAAAACTAGGCTAGATTTAGTTCGTTTAACACGCGCTCGGATGGGAGTCAAATTGACCCCTCAAAGGTTTTTCCAGAATGGTTAACGAACGGCGCAGCGTAGCTACGCCAAACTTTGCATGGCTGTAGACAATTAAATAGCGGATCGCTTGTCACCAAAAATTTAGACGTACCTAGTAAGGTCACTGACCCATGACAGATCAAAGTCAGACCATGGTTTCAGCGAAGGTAATTTCTTAGAAATCCTTCAATCTTATCCAACAACGGAGTGTTAGACGAAGTCATACATATCTGAAATGCCTTCTTAGGCAACACAACAGTTGAATGAGAAAATTACATTGACCAAAGGTCAGATATGAAGGTCACACCAAGGTCAAAACCAACCTGTTTTGTTACTATAGGGCTTGCTGTATGGGATAGTTTCTGGTGCTCATTTCAAGTTCATTAGTAGCAGGAACTGCATCATATATCTTCCATGGACTTCTAAGGGGTCAGAATAGGTCATTGACCAAAATAACCATGGTCAGCATTTTGTTTTACATACTGCCAAGCGTAACCTTTGTCGCTTAGTCAAATGCAAAGCTCAAAGCAATCTTGCATGATTTTGGTCACCCTGACCTTCAAAAAGTTAAACAAGGTCACTGACCTTGAATGGGAATGCGACGTTTTGCTCAGAAACTCTTATTTAGGTTCTGGGGGCACTTTGGAGACTAACCTGAAACTTGACCTTGTTTGAACTTTTTTGACCCGAAGGTCATAACCCAGGAATCTGAAACTTTGACCTGAGTGGGTTCAAGTACAGGTCAACACACCCTATAAATTTAGTATCTCTAGCTTTCTTAGTTCCTGAGATATCAGAGGGTCAAAGTGACCCCCACCGGAGCAAAGGGTACCTAGGCGGCCACCCGGACGCGTGTTAACTTGGCTCAGCCACTATCAGCTGGCTTTGCAAACCTACCTTCTGCTGCGTGGGTTCAGTCTGTAGCAAACGTTCTATGGACATCCAAAGAACCTACAGAGTATATAAAGTGAGCCAAGGAATGGCGAATGTCAAGCCCACAATCCAGCCAGGAACAGCCGGGACGATCAGGAGCACAGACCTTTTATTTGAGGATTTAATTTTTCTTTCAAAGCGTACCTGGGTCTTTATGACGACGAGAAACACTTAGCGGAACGCTATCAAGACAAGGTGCATCTCGATGGCCATTAACATTGGATGGACGTGACAGTGAACGGTCGGACATTTCACAACTAAAATTTGATTTTGCTATTCACGAGTTGCAGCACCTTCAAATGAGTCCCAAGGAGTATCGCCCAAGTAGACAAATACTTGCTCGAAAGCGCAAACATAGTCCTCACACTTTTGAGACTCACGAATAAGAGAACAGGAATGTCAAAACATGTTGGGCCCTTTCCCA
Source organism: Pollicipes pollicipes (assembly GCF_011947565.3). Classification (NCBI taxonomy): domain Eukaryota; kingdom Metazoa; phylum Arthropoda; class Thecostraca; order Pollicipedomorpha; family Pollicipedidae; genus Pollicipes; species Pollicipes pollicipes. Next base: position 44,823,562 of record NW_023596420.1, on the reverse strand, counting down.
ACACGTTAGCTAAAGGGATTCCCATTAACACGCGCCCGGGTGGCCGGTTGGATACCCTTCGCACGGATGGGGGTTCAGTTTGACCCCCTACCCTGAGATCTCAGGAACTAAGAGAGATAGAGACACAAAATTCACAAGGTGTGTTGGCCTGCACGTGAACTCACATAAGTCAAATTTTGAGAATCGTAGGTCATGGCCTTCGGGTCAAATATGGTCAAATAAGGTCATACTTCAAGTTGGTCTACATAGCGCACACAGAGCTTAGACACCTGTTCCAAACAAAAAATCTGATGCACATTTAAGGTCAGTGACCGTGTTTGCAATTTCGTAGGTCATGGTGGCATAATCATAGAAGACCGCCTTGAGTTTTGCATTTGAATAAGCGACAAAGATTACGCTAGGCAGTATGTTCTCTAAAAGCGAAATGTTAACCTGTGTCATTTTAAATCAGTGAACTATTCTGACCTCAAAGTAGCCCACAGAAGATGTTTCATGCGGTTCCTGTCACCAGTGAATTCAAAATGAGCTCAGAAACTACCCCATACAGGAAACTTTGAGTAATAAAACAGGTTGGTTTTGACCTTGATCTGACCTTCATGCGTGACACTAGGTCGATAGAATGTGGTCATTTGCTTGCTGTATTGCCTAAGAAAGCCTCTCGGAGATGTATGGATTTGGTCAACACTCTGTTGCTCCATCAGATTGAGCGATTCCCCAGAAACTGACTTTGCTGAATCCATAGTCTGACTTTGAACTGCCGCAGGTCAGGGACCTTACAAGGTGCATCCCATTTTTTGAAAGCACACAATCGGCTATTCAATCGTCAACAGCTATGCAAAATTTGACGCGGCTTAGCCGCGCCGTTCGCAAACTATCCCGAAAAACCCTCGGGGGTCAACCTGAACCGAGTGCGTGTTGAGCCATCTAACGCCCACAATCAGGACAAAATTGTGTCCCCAGGGGGCAGAAGCGTTGCACAGAATGATTTATTGCGGTGTTTTGTCGCAAAACATCTTAACGGTTGACAAACGATTGTCTTTTGCCAGCCGACAAGTGACAATTAATTTATGGAATGCTTCAGCCTCGTGGGATAAGCTAGCCCGCAGGTAAAATTATTTAGGGGTGGCACTGAGACAAGCCGAAAATTGTTAAACCACTCATTCGCCAACGTCACAGGGGAGTAGTTTCCTTACTCAGTTGGGGAGGCGGCGGGCGGGGTGGGGGGGGGGGGGGGGGGTCTTCAGCCACTCTCCCAACTTTGGATCTAGGCCCCCAACTTTGAGGAATGCGAGTCAAATTCGGGGAGTAGCCCGTTTGTTGGCGTACTTTTGGGTCATGGTGAGTCATTTTTTCACTGTTCAGCCCGCTCCGAACTCATTCTGCCAAACTACGCCCCTGCAATGTTCTGACGGCAAAGGAAACCAGGCCGCATTACGGCGACAGACACAGCACCTAAGCATTTTGATGCCACTGATGGGATGGTTTTGGGAATTCGTCCCAACATATTCCCGTTTTAAGTGCGGGAAGGGTTTATCGCATGCTATCACCGCACGCATTCGGGCACCGAGAAGGACGTTCGATCCCCCCTCCCCACACACATGCTCGAAGTCAGGCAGTCGTCGCGACGCAGAGGCTTCTTGCGTTGCCCCATTTATGAGTGAGCTTTGTAAAAATGTAATACTTCCGTGGTTTTATCGCCCATAAATTCAATCATCAATGTTAAAGAATGTCCTCGGCGGTACCACTCACCACAGGACTGCGGCGTTTGATGTCCTGATAGATTGGTGCAAATGGGCAGGAGCCACCAATGACACGCTGCTGGATGAGCCCTGATGAATACGTCCTTGGTTTCCCAGGTACTCGTTCCCGGTAGACCAACACTTGATTGCGTGCGGCGCGTGTTGGAGAAGGAGTCCGAGGACAAGGAATTTGGAACAAGGGACATCATCACCGAGCTCATGTTGGCTTTCAACATGGAGCCAAAATTATCACAGCAATACGCATGTACACGACTCTGTGTGCCAGTGAAAGGCATCTCACTCTGCGCTCGAGGCTCGTGAGTGCCTCGTGACAGCAGCCTTCCGCCGTGACAGACTATATTACGTTCCGTTTTTTTTTTTACCAAGAGCACGTTCTCTTCTGGCATCAGATGCCATAAAGGCATGGGTCACACATCCGGGCTTCCGCCAGCAGTGCCTGCAGTGCCGGCCTAGAAGGCGCCATGGGCGCATTAAGAGCAGGCCAGCGTGCAAACCCCGCGCCGTTCCCGGAAGATCATCGGATACGTCTGAACGTCATCTTTATTGAGCGTCATGTAGTAAGCGTCTTGGATAGAACCTTCATGAAATCCCAGGGTTTGTGGCACAAGCAGCTCCTAACAGACATGCCAGAGCCTTTGCCCTCACAAAAATAACGCACAGGAATTTACACTGCAAAATCATGAAAATTACTGGTCATTCAGTACTCTGTACTGTTCACACAAAACACGGCAACCCACGCACGGGTCAACTGGGCAATGGTGCGCTTGCTTGACACATCAGATGAGTATTGTCAAGTCAAAATGCGCTTTCAGTTTACGAGCATTAGCTATCACAGAAGCACTGCGCAAAAAACAGTTCATTCGAGACAACACCGTCCGCAGTGTGCAAAATACCTTGTAACGCAAATTGGATCCATACGGCACGGCACGCTTCAGATGGTCATGCGGAGGTAAAAAACGATAGGGACCACAGCGATGGGTATCGGTACATTTCACACAACTCCCGACGGGAGCCAACGCAGCATCAGTTTAGGGACAGTTGGCTCCGAAATTCCACCATGGCACACGCAAAACAGACTAATTATTTGACACCTGCAGAGAACTGGTAATGCACAGCTAGATACATCCTCGACCTGGGGACGGATAATTGACGACACGGATGAATCGCGCGAAAACTAGCCGCCAAGTTGATGCGCGTGAAAAATCACAAAAAGCTATGGGAGCGAGCAGGAGCGTCTTTTTAACCTTCATGAACCTGTGTTGTGCCACATAACGCCACGGGGCTGCCGCTAAGTTGTTTTACGGTCGGGGCCTGCCATCCCGTGTCCACTTATCTTTGTCACGCAGCGACAGCGAATAGGGAACAAAGGAAATATAAGCGGAATGCATAAAATAAATAGGAAACACGAACAGAATGTAAAGATAACAGCTCCAAAGCGCGAGGCGACAAATCAAATCATTTCGAACTACATGCCTACCCGAGTCGAGGCCAGGACCAAGTCATTGCGCAGGGACGCCAACGCGAATAACCTAACGACGCACTTGAGACATCCTTGCACTGCGCGTAACTATACGTTTGTACCACATCGGGCACTCACCGACTCCCACGGCCCTTCCAACTCCGCCCAACCCCACCGCCGACCTCCCCTACCCTACCACTACAGAGCCTCCCCTTCGCATGCAGCTGGAGAGTCGTTCGTCGCCAGCCCGCGCAGCTCTTGCGCCAGCAGTGCCACAAACGTCGCCGTCGGCGGCAGGCGACAGAGCGCCAGCTGCGCGCGCCGTGCCTGGCCGGCCCAGGCGTCGCTGGCAGCTGGCGGCAGCTGCAGCGGAGTCACGCCCAGCCGGGGTCGCGGCGACTCCCCAACGCCGACCTCAGCGTCTGCCGGACGGGGGCGTGACGTCATCGGGCGTTCGGCGCCGCGCGGGCGCGCTGGCCAGTGGCGGCCATAAATCCCCGGCAGGAGACATGCTCCTCGTTGATCGTCGGACGCGCTGCGTCATGCGGTTTACTGGAGGGGAGGGGAGCGGAGAAGGTCACGTCCGGACAGCACGATCGCTTCTTTATCCACCTTCTGGGCTATTTGGGGTGCACATCGGGGACACAGACATCGGCGGTGGAGCGGACGGGAGGTGACAGTCCCAAATAAACCAAGCTCGGCGCACCGCTTCGGTTGTTTGTATGCGTCTGGCAAATCAGTAGCTGTTTTCCGCATCACCTTCAATACCTACGTGTGTTTACCAACAGAAAGGATGGGTCACATGATCACAAACCTCAGGGAGATGTTTGTTGACGACGGTGACCTTGCTGTGCCTGGCTGCGAAGTGCCATGCGGCGCCGTTACCGGCCTTCCCGCGGATTTATCGCGCTGAAATGCCCATATCCGCAACGTATAATCCGCCCCCATAGCACAACCGGTTAGAGCCTCTGCAGCACAGCGTTTCCGCGGCGGGGCGGGGCGGGCGCGAATCGATTCACGCACACGCTGTTCGCTTCGGTCCGAAATGAATTGCGGGCGGGCGTCAGCGGCTGCTCACGATCAGCTGTGATCATAGCGCGGAATGGACTGCAAACGGGCGACAGCGGCCGCTCACGATCAGCTGTGATCATAGGGCGGAATGGACTGCGGGCGAGCGACAGCGGCCGCTCACGATCAGCTGTGATCATAGGGCGGAATAAACTACGGGCGGGGCGACAGCGGCCGCTCACGATCAGATGTGATCATAGGGCGGAATAAACTACGGGCGGGCGACAGCGGCTGCTCACGATCAGATGTGATCATAGGGCGGAATGGACTGCGGACGGGCGACAGCGGCCGCTCACGATCAGCTGTGATCACGGCCGTCGAGCACCACACAACCGTCAGGCCACGGTCGCAGAGCGTCGCGCCCCGTCAGGCCACGGTCGCCGAACGTCGCGCCCCGTGAGCCAAGGTCGCCCCCGTCAGGTCACGGTCGCCAAGCGTCGCGTCCCGTTAAGCCACCGTCGCTGAAAGTCGCCCCCCGTATGGTCAAGGTAGTCGAGCGTCGCGCACCGCCAGATCAAGGTCGCCGCCCAACACTCAAGATTCCACGGAATTTAACAGAATTTTCGTCAAATCTTCGCCGTAGACGGATTTTAAGTGATGAGAAACTCAACGGGCTGTAAGGAAAAGTGGGCGGGACCAAATTGGAACATAACAAATTACTGAGCCCAAGAATGGCATGCAGAGATCAATAATTTCATGTCACAATTACAGAGCTGTTGACTTGGTAGACACGTGCTTCGGATGGACGCCATTACTAGAAAGAAAGCCAGTGAGATTGATAAAATGTCACTAATCACAACTTCCTGACAAACACAGAACCACAAAATGGCGGGGGCATTTACGGCAATCCGTACAAGTCACTCGCAAATCATATAAAACACATAAAAAACGAACACCCTTCTGCGGAAAACAGCCAGGTCTGAAGACATCCCCGTCACTGATGCCTCGCAACCAAGGACTACCGACGGCGCATCAGGGTCCAGCCGGTATGCGTGACTCTCAGGCGGGCGAATCCGCTGATTGCGGTCGTCCAGCACGCCACGCGCGGCTCGCAGCCCGCCGAGACGCCCCATCTGAAGCATTCTCAGAACCGAGCATCGCCGCCATACTGTGCATACCCCTATGCATCACCTAGCATGCATGTAGGAGGCGCTCCGGAGGATAAGCGATTGGACTGGGCGGCAGCCCGCCTCAGTGGAATCCTCTGGCGCCAATCCAACATTGTCTGAGCTCTGCTCCAAGGCGCAGCAGCGGCGGAGCATTTTCACACCGCCGGCTGACTGGAAAGGCCGGTCACTTCTGGGAATAGCAGCGCACAGGAATGCAGGTCCCTGGCTGGGTGAGCGAAGCGAGACGCCGGCAAGTGTCACCCTCACGGCCATGCTCCGACTCAGCCGGCGTCGGGTGGCATAGCAAACAGCCCGCGTGTTTTGTCGCACCTGAGCAGGTTTGTGGTTGCTAAGATAATGCTTCCGTAGTCAGCTCGTTGTGTATTCAGCCTTCGCGTAGTGCGCGGAGACTAACTCCGCTTATGTCACGAGTTTTTGGAAACTAGGAGCACATATGTGTGCTTAGCTACACATCAAACCTGCCCTGATCCCCTGCATTGTTTTCCTAAAAAGCTGCACGAGGTCGACTACAACTGTGTTAACGCAGTCATACATACAGGTAACAGTCTGTGCTAAGGTCATATACAGACGTTTCTGAGAACAGCACGGGGCGAAACGAAAAAAGCCTCTCCGTATAAAACCAGTTCATCGATCATCGAGGCTTTACGATGCACCCAGCTGTTCAGGCTATATGGTGTCGCCTGCCTCTCACCCTGGCAGACAGTGCGGGCACCGCAGGGAATCAAACCCCGCACCTCTGGTTCCCCAGACGTGCAGTGGTTAACGCAGACACGTCAATCAGTACACTATCAGTATCCTTACAAAACCATTTCCGAAGACAAAACTATGTTCTTATAAAGCGCAACTGGAGGCATACAATTTGCTCCGACCAGAAATTTGCAGCGACAGACATCACATGTTGGTGATGTCTTACACGCGGAGAGGTGTACAGTGAGCCTACGGGAGCCACATCACACCACGCCACAGATCCCCGACATTCGAGGTCACCACAGATCCCCGACATTCGAGGTCAGCCGTGTTAACCAGGCGGATACAGCAACGATTACATAACATTCGGTACATTCCACCGCCTGCAAAGATGGAGAACAGAAATCGTGTCAGGAGTCTTGTCCAGCTGAATTTGCCGTAACTCACAGGCAACAGCGCTGCCATACATAGACGTATCTTTCCTTCCCGCAAGTCCTTTGTTGAAATCAAACGTCACAAGGTTTTGAGATGTTAAGTGCATTTGCAAGGAGCATTATGCTTATAGATAAGACAGTAGTAATACACTTATTCCTCGTGGAAAAGCCAGGAGAGTGGAGAGATAGACGCATTGATATTCAGGCAACATGCCTTTATCGAAACGAATATCAGGTTTTCACGGAACTTAACGTAAGCGAATGTTTGGGGATGGGAAACTCAACAGGCTCTTTGAAGCAAGGTTGGCGTTTGAATTCATTTCGATAAAGGCATGTGGCCGAAATATCAACGCACCTACCTCTCCACCCCCCTGGTTTTTCCACGAGGAATCAGGTTACCACTTCAGTTTTATCGCAAGAACGTTTTCAATATAAATAAAAAATACCTGACAAAAAGAGAAAAGAGTCGCATGAATCACGAGGTAATAGCACATGTTTCAACGTAATTAACTAGACAAGAAACCTTCAAAAGCCTGCTCTTACCTATCCTTAAAAACACTCAGATGGTTTATCAAACTCATTCGTCCAGACGCTTCTCTCTCGGAACGTGCATGATATAAGACAGAATGATACACATCCATTAAGACGGACAAAGTTTCAGCTCCAACCCATTTTTTGGCCCATACCTATTCTTAGTCCTACGGAAATCTCCTTGCCTGAGGATCCGTGTCATGCGGCACTGCCACACGGCACGGCACATATGCCGAAATCCATCGCGTAAGGTCACGCACTACCGGCGCGGTTCCCTGACGTTTTAAACCCTTGCCGCGCTACCGCCAACTCGAGGGTACCGCTATGAAGCTTAAATGTCCATTCTGAGCTCTATAGAGCTTCACAAATAGATGGCTCTAACCATACATTTAAGACCTTGGCGTACACTCCAGGCGTTTTCGTTGGGGTTCTACGTCCCTTTCAGAATGACAGTGTTTTCGTGAATCCGAGTTCCATTTACGAATTGTGAAGGACCTTTCCTAGGCCTTGGAGACTCCACTACCCCTGGGAATACTTCTTCAGAATCCCTATACCCACTTCCACGCGCTTCGATAACCTCACAAGGCACGTACTCAGTACGGGCCGTTTGAAGCCGTCCACATTGTCGCGTTGTCTCAACCCAGCCCCTGCCCAAAACAGTCACCTACCACACGCTCTTTACATATCGCCGTTTCTTCGCGCCCCGGGCCTCCGCTCCGCTTGTCCGGACATCTGAAGCCCACGTACGCCCCAGTGAAGCGGTGACGCACCGCTGGAATGCAGCGCCGGCCTTCCGAAACTATTCTGCATTTGCAGATGCAAGAGGCCGCTGTGTCCGGGCACAGCAACCCTCTACGGGTTCGAAGGACATACGTTTGTTGCGGAGTTTTGTTTCTTGTATTGTTATCCGGTGAAAGAATTCGTTTTGGACAAAGCAAAGCACCCGTGGGCGCCTAGCCCTATAATAAATCACTGAAGCCCGAATGTTAAATGGTCGACGGCGACTGCGCCGAAGACCCCCTCACAGCTCCCGTGCACGAAATCACCACCTGTGCACCCCTCGGTCCGCTACCTCTCAACAAAAAACAGATGCTTAATTTCTTTACGCTTATAAGATGCTTTCGAGTACATGTAACCCAGCAGGTTGATGGCGGAGCGGTGTGTTTTGTGTTCTCGGCCCTACACCTTCCCGCGAAGCGTGATTGTGAGCATGGAACACGTAGCACACCATAATGTAGAACCTGCTTTGGAGCAATATTCAACATCCACTTGTAAAATCATGCCGGCTGCGATCATGGCAGCGTGCTGAGCCTTTTGTCCATGTAATATGACACTTAATGCGAGGGTGCGATTTGCAAAGTTCTCAGTAACGCAATGCAAATACATTCCTGAGATTCAATCCAATTCATTTCCAAGTGAATGAGTAGACAAATCCCTTGGCGATACCGTAAATACAGCCATGGATAATAAACGACAAGCACCAAACCAGTACGTCACAACGAAAACGAAAATTTTCACGCACTCGCATTCGCATCACCCACGTGGTGCATATACCATTAGCCCTAACTGCGTAGCCCTTACCCTTTTCCCTTCACACAGAAAACTTAGGCTTAGCACCTGCGGCTCACGAGCTCTTCTCAGCATGTTCCCAACCCTCCCTTATCTCTACAATTATCGATGGGTGAAACAACGATTCCAAGTTGGCCGGGAGGACAATGCAGAACCTAAAGGACTGCCTCACCCTAATGATGCTTTGGGCTGGGACTTGTGAAACATATCTATGTTGCAACGAAAACAGGGAGGGATGAAAACCCGTAGTCGCAAAATCGCGAGCTAAATGCCCCGCCTTCTCCCTTCTTCAAAATGGCTAACAGGCCGCCCATAAATTTTGTTAAAGCATCTCTGGCCATTTTTCAAGCTTTCTCTCCGCTGTTTACGCAACGGTCACGCTGGGCGAAATTCCCTTGATTATGCAGTGAAAAACGTAGCGTCCGTTTGGCGTCTGTTGGGCGAAAGGGGCAAAAAAGGCGGGCACATTCTTAGAATACTTACGGGCGTGCTGCTTATCATGCTAGGCATCTAACAGCATACGGTTCTAATTTTTAACCTATTAAAAAAAACCCGAGCACCATGACGTCTAAGCGTAACGTAACGCTTCCCCCCCCCTCCCTCCCTCCCCTCCTAACCTCCATCCGCCTTGTCACGCTTCGGTCATGCTCCATCACGCCCCCTCTCTCCTCCATGTGAAACGTATTGTATGGTAGGCTGCTAAACACATACCTTTATCCCTCACATCTTCTATATTTACTACATGTAGCCGATCCGTTTCACCACAATCCCCGGCATCCCAGCGGGTGCATTAACAGCTACCGACACACGTGAATTCATCGTGCAGCCAAAGCAAATGCCATCAGCATCAGTGTGAAAACCCAGTAAGTCACAAATGTGCCTGGACATGCCCAACGCCGGTTTTCGAGACGGGAAGCGATCGCTTTAAGCGCCTGTCTGGGAGAGGGCGGTAAGCTGCAGGTCACAGGAATGCCGCTCGCGCGGATCCGTGGCAGACGCTACCACATTTCTCCAGCTGATCTTCTTCACTGGCTTTGAAACGTTCTGGCCACGCTGGGGATCAGTGGCAAGCATGCGGACAGGAAAACAACGACCTAGAGACTTCGAAACAGAGTGTTGGATCACGCAATAAATAGTAATTTATCTAAGCAATGCAGTAAGAGCGTGCGTTTGGGAAGGACGCGGGCGGGAAGAAGAGTTCACTAGATCATATCTTAGATGGAGCGTCTACTTAGAAAGCTTCGGCCCTCCATCGATGTTTGTCCCTGTTATCGAATAACGTGTAAATACTCCAAGAACTTTAAAGATGGTTAAATACCGCCAAATCCAGAAGAAGCAAGAGAACTAACTTTGGTGTATCCACCCACAAGAAAAAAAGACACAAAAACAAGGGTAACTAGCCACATGGACCAACAGCATTTCTAATCCCAGCTTGGCATATCTAAAACCCTCAGTCACTGCCAACGCTGACTAACTTCACAGCCGGCGCCGGCGACGTGACGCAGCTGCCCTGGAATGGAGGTCCGCGCCCGCGGGACAGCGTCTTCTCCCGGCGTCTCATTCTTAGGGGGCCAGACAGTGGGCGGATCCCCCACTCAGTTCGACCTTCGACCCCTATCCGGCCACGTCGTTACCCCTCTGTCGGAGGATGGATGGGGCCGGCTTCGGCCGGGCGCCCGCTACGTGCAGGATGGGGCCGGCTTCCGCAGAAGAACGCGAGAAGAACGGAAGGAAAGGAAAGTAATCCAACATCGCGAAAATGCCTGACATGCCTGACTGACAAAAACATGCATGCCTGACCTCAGATGACCGCGTGGCCACTTAGCAAACTTCGTTCTTTAGCAGATAGGCAGACTGCTGGAGTTTTCCGGCACATCGATTGCCGATAACATTTTGCCCCGATAACAGGTCTTTAGCAGACCGACCCCTGTTAATATGCTCGATGAGTACCGACGGAGGGTACCACACGTGTCGAGTCTGTAAGTAAACGCAATGAGCACGCGTGTTAACCACTCCGTGCCAAATGCCCTGCGTCCCGACTCTAGTGCGTCCAAATGAAAACAAATTGTCTGCAGCAAAGGACACCATTCACGGACGATTTTGGGCTCAAAGTGTTTCACTCCTTTTGTAATTCGGTCTCCCATTCACACATCGATGCAATTTCCCGCTGATTTCGTTCTCCCTCAAGGCTTTGTAAAAAAAATTCGGTATCCACACCGACATATTTTACAGGCGATTTTGACATCTTGCCAGATCCGACCTGGCCACTGCTTAATGTAACACCTTGCCAACATCACAGTCATTGAATGCAGGATCGACCTTCATTTCACAGCAGTCATCAGGCTAGGCCAGGACCTCCCGGCCCATCCCGCTGGGTGCATAATGCTAAACAAATATTTGCAGCTTGACTGCTTGACCTGTTTGACTCGCCCTTTGAGATCGAGATAGGTATAGCACGCGGGCATAAACGGCAATTTGAGAACTAGCGCGATCGATCAGCGTCTTGAACGAAGGCCTTTCGCCGAGTGCATCGTAAAGCCCCACTGACGATGGGCTGTCCCCCCCTACCCCCCTGATGACTGCATCGGTTGCGTAACAGTTGGTCATTACAGATAATTCAACACATTGATGTTTTGTGTATTAAAAGCTTCGAGGTAATTGCAGATCGACGATTTCTGATTGGTTGTTTGTTTGGACATTGGCCCTCACACACTTGGCACATGACTGCTATCACCTGGGAATCAAGAAATCCCCCCCTCCCCCTCCCCCCAGCGCTATTCTATGAAAATGTGGTGATCCTGGCGTTCCGTTGGTGCGGCGAGAGCAGCAGGAGGTCGATGAGGCGGAAGGTTTACTTTCCTCTCCCCTCCAGGGCGTGCCATTCTGACGCGGTTTCGGCATGTGCAAAACAGATCGCACTAGCAGATCAGCCTCTTTAGTGTCACACACCAGTTCTTCCCGACCCCGAAATTCGTTAGGAAGCTCCACTTCTTCATCATACAATCCGCAATCTCAACGTGGAAGGCAACTCACACGCGCAGTGCCTGCTGAAATTATGTCACATCATTTCAACATCGCACGTACACGGCGCATATCATGGCAAACGGCACTTACCTGCGGTGGGACTTTTTGGAGAAACCAGCAATACCTGAAAAAACAAAGGTCTAAATATTCTAAAAGCCAACATAATACAGCAACAAACGCGGATCTTTAGTGTGATCGCTATGTACGTGGCCAGGTGCGATGCGTCGAGAAGCTTCAGCAGCACACCTCGAGCAGGCAATCACCCACAATTCCAAGCTAACTAAAAGTACAACTTACAACATTCAACTTTCGACGTTTATTTTACATGACAAATGGGATGTGAATGCTAACACGATTACCACAGAGTTCACGCGGTAAGCATAAAAGAACATGCAGCAGCTAGTTCGCGCCCTGTTATAGGAAGAATGGGAGCTGCCCCAAATGCCTGTCAGGATCTTTAGGGTGCATTACAATTTTTATCGGACCGCCGACCAGCATGCACCAGCCCATGCGTGCCGACGACTTCTGTTTTGGGAACCATGTTTTCAAATGCAGGCTATTTTCAATGTGTGTGCCGTCATTTACAAAGATGCCCATTAGCCTAGTACGTGCTGCGAACATTCTACTGGAATTTTAAGATGTGCATAACAAAACACTCTGTCCACGACAAAGGAATCTGAGGAACTACACCACGAAGTAGCTGCTGCGATCTGGAACATGGACGCCAAAAAGCGAACGCACCCAACATCAAAAGCCGACATTCACCTGACCGCCCTTAAAAAAGACCAGCACCAGGCATCGGAATCGATCGGAGCTGCACACGGCAGGGCACCCACCCGTTTGCACTTGACGCCATCCCGCTGCCGCTCGTCGTCGTCGTGAGCGCGGCGCTGTGCCAGCTCGGCCACCGCCCGTCGCAGCCGCTCCTCGGTGCGCGCGGCGTGCGCCGCCCGCCGGCACAGGCGGCCACACTCGGCGCACAGCCGCATAGTCTCATCGGTGGCATCGACGGCACCGACGGACGCCGACCAGCAGACGGACGCGCCGCGGCAGCGGACCGCCAGGGGCGCTGCGATCGCGGCAGGCGGCGCAGCGCCCGCCGGGCGCGCCGGCGGCGGCGGCGTCGGCGCCCTGCCGACTGGCCCAGACGCGCACCTCCAGCTCGGCGGTGAGCCGCTGCGCCGCGTCGGCCAGCTCGTCGGCGCGGCTCAGACGCTCCCAGCAGGAGGAGCAGACGGCGGCGCGCGCGCTGGCCGGCACCGGCAGCTGACAGCGCAGCGCCGTGTCGGCCAGCAGGTGGCCGGCTCGCGTGCGGCCGTCCAGCGCCGAGCAGCGCCGCTCGCCCGTCGTCGGTTGGCGGCACACCATGCACTGGCGCCGCTTCCTGGCCGGCAAAGCAGCGATGGTCAGGGATCGAGTCGAGGAGAGGTCATGTCTGAGATGGGCAGCAAGGCAAGTGGTGCAGTCTAGAAGCCCCAGAGAGGTGGATAGGGTCATCAGCTTTTCTTCATTTGGTTTTTGTTTGACCAACTTACTCCCCATGAGCATGTGAATAGTGACCAGTGCCAAGTCTGGCACCTGACAGGCCACTGACAGCACTGCCTATGCACTACAAAACAACACCTTAAGTTCTGGACAGCTTCCTTCATAGCAAATATTTGCCATGTTATTGTGTAACCATCTATTTTTCCATGTAGAAACCTAAAATGGAGATGCTCTATATGATGCTTCATCTCATTTAAAAATTTTAATAAATGCTCTATCTATGACAAAATTCCAGTGCAACCATACACAATACAGATACACTATCCTGCACTTTTGCTGCTTGCCAATCATTTCATTGCAGCTTCCCAAATATGATGTTATCATGCATTCTTTCATAGCTGAATGACTTTGCATAAACACTTGCAGGCTAACCTGAGAATCCACTTGCAAAGCAAGTATTGTGCTTATACAAAGAAGCCACACAATTTATTTATTGATACCCCTTGCAAAGTTCAAAATCCTTTGGTACATCTGCAGTTCAAGCTTAACTAAAGCTAAAACACATCTCACATCAACACCTTCAATGATTGACATGCTCATCCCAGCACCTTTCACAACTCAATTTGCACTACTGGAAGCATTGAAATATATTTGACCACTTCACTTTCTGATGAATTGCAAGTGTGGAAATACTCAATAGCTTCATCATCAGACCAAAGTTAACAGACATCAATATCATTTTCATGTTTCCACTTAATGTGATCATAATAAATAAAAAATTGTCAGCAGTAGGAACTTATATTCCTACAGTGTCAGAGTTCCACTACTACAGAGTGCCACAGCTGACCATAAATGCACAAATAATTTAGGAACGTGAACACCTTTTAAACACAACCAACAACTTCGGGCCCAACACCGAACAGACAGCTTATACAGCACTGTATAGATCTTAGAAATAATATATGAACTCACCATTTTCCTTCACATGCTGTGATTCATAAATTTGTTTCAACCATATTTAGGCTCCTGGTTACCCAGAATGTTCCCCACAGACCCACTCAGAACATTTCTGATGACAAGTTACCCCCTGTAAACTCACTGTTTACTTTAGAAAGTTATGGGTTTGTTCTTGTTTATGTTTAAACAGCGGTACTTAGTGAAACATGGAGCTAATGATTGAAATGACAGCTCATACGAGCAGAATAAGCCACATGACCCTTCCAACCACAGCAAAGTACCTTTCACATTCATAAAGATCAAGGCCTACCTGTCCATTTGCAGAACATGTGAGTAGCGAACTTTTTAGCTGAGCTACACAGGGAAGTCCACAACCGCGAAGAAGCACCAAGGTCCGAAGAAGCCCTGGCGGTCCCTGGGTCCTCGCGTTAATTACGACCAGTGTTTTTCACCAAACCTTGGCTCATGCCCTTGTTTTGATGAGCTTATTTGTAACTGCTGCGCCACGACCGCATTGGAGAAATTGTAACTTTTACCTTTTGTGAACAAATCTGGTTACCTGAAAATCTTCACGGAAGGAAGATAGGTTTTCAGTTTACAATATCTTTGGAAGGGCTTGCCATACGTTTTACAAAGCAGATATTGTTGTGGAGGCCCTGAACCCACCATCCAAGGCGGTCAAGTTGATGGAACGATCTGAGCTCCCGAACTTCTTCCAGGCAAGACCCAGGTTTGGAGACCTTGACCTGACCAGAGACCTCGTCGGGGACCTGGCAGTGAGACGTGCCTTACGGTCCTACGGGGAGGAAAAAATTAAATGACTGCCAATGCTGTTATTGCAAACGTTGGAATTCACGGATGGAATAATGTTTCGGAATGTCATTCTCGCCTAGCTGGTCAAATACACGACGTTTCGGCCAGTAATCCTCCGGCCGTGGTAACTTGTTATGGGATTCTGAGAAGGACCGGATTATACTTGTCTACCAGCCGTGTGTGGGTCGCAACCGGAATTCCTTAATTGGAATTGTTGCGATGAAAGCCAGGATTTCCTTGATCGCGAGTCTAGTGCCCTACCATCTGAGCTAACCCGGAAAGACAAAATCAGCTGGTAGAGAACTGAACTCGCATCCAAGGAAATCCTGGTGCCGCTTCCAGCAATTCCAGGCGGAAAATTTGCGTTGTAACGTATAAAAGGCTGATAGTCAAACATAGTCCAGTCCTCCTCGGTACTCAATAACACCTGGCGACAAGAGCGTCGTGCAACTAGCAGCGAAAACGAAGAAGATAGTCCGAACAATTATTCCATCGTCATGCCAATCTACCTCGTCTTAATCCTTCCCTGAACTTGTAGAGCAAGTGTAAGTCCTTAACTGGGAATTTTTCTCCAGCCACAGCCTATATATATATATATATATATATATATATATATATATATATATATATATATATATACAATACAAGACAACATGTGCCCAAACATACCAATATATATATATATGTATATATATATATGCATATATATATATATATATATATATATATATATATATATATATATATATATATATATATATATATATTGGTATGTTTAGGCACATATTGTCTTGTATGCAAGTGATGTAAAAAACCTTAGCGTAGGCGCATTTAATAAGCCTTTATGAGTGCAATAAGCACTTGCTCCGGTTTTCTGATAACGGTTATCTGTTCATTATTGAGACTAAAAAGCAACTCACCGATGTTTGGCATCTTTTGGTAGCGGTGACATTTCGAAATTACGCCTTCCATTTTGAAATGTGCACACACACATCATACAAGCGACGAATATATGTTTACATGCTACAGTCAGGTATAACCGGCAAAGTATAACAATAAAGTACAATCAAGTTCAGTTTGCTCGTCAAACTGTAAAGTCTAACTTCATTGGTTGACATTTAAAGGAGCATGTGATTTCAATCGTCAAAATGCACCCCTATCTCCGAAAAGCCTCTTAAACCCTGCTTTGGCTTTAAACATTGTTGGCTTTTTGTGCACTGTTACCACGAATCGTTCTTGGTCAGCAGTGATATATGTGTCTAAAAATGAAATGCGGTTATTGACGCTTAGTTCGCAGGTGAATCGGAGAACGGAAGTTTATTCCATTGCATTTTTTAGTTTGATCAGATGGTTTTTGTCACTGACGTCGATCAGCTGGCTTTCGTCGCTGATGTCTACGGAAATGTCATCGACATATCGTGCGTAAAGTGCGGGACGGAGGGATGCATTTTAAAAGAGTTTGTCTTCCACTTGGCCTATGTAAGCGTTGGCAAAAAGCGGTCTCAGGAGGAGCCCCGTGACCATTCTATTCTTTTATCGATAGAGCTCGCCGTCTAGTCCATGAGCTGGTGCCTCTGTCGTACATGCTCGCAGGAAATTCTCCAGAAGGGAGGGATTGAGCTTCAGGAGGACGGATGGCTGGATAGTGATACATGCTTTCAAGTAGGATTTTTATCGTCTGTCATACCGGCACGTTTGCAAATAAACCCTCACCGTTCAGTGATGCTGATAAGCCAGAAGACTGCGTGCTTTTTAGGATGTCCGAGAACTGGTCCGTTGGCTTTAGGCCATATTTCATAGGAGTGTAGGGTGCGCTAAGGCAGTTGAGTTGCTTGACCAGTTGGTAAGCTGGCGTCGGGCACTGTGAAATGATCGGGCGCAGCGGGTTCATGTTCTGCAGGCTGTCACGATTAAGACATCGTCACCGTAACTGAACGGACTAACCAGCCCCTCATTCACCCTTCACCCTATTTAGAGACGATCGATACCATCAGAAGATGGTATATCGTATTATTCAGCACGTACTTTGCCGCTTGAATTCCTATGCGCCTAAAAATGTTTACCACCTTATTTAGACTATATTATTTGACGATCGAACTGAACTTTATTATGCCTAATTATTACACCTTTTTGGTCATATGTAGCGGTGGACCATGCCCCGGGTCAGTGTGTCAGCATGTAAAGCGAGTGGGGCGATGACTCATGTCTAAGTGAGGAGAACAATCACGGCTCGGGGCGGTGCGTCACGGTGGCGCCGGCCAGTCGCGCGCAGATCGTGTTGCGGGTATGAGCCTTGGAAGCAGTATAAGGGGTGCTGTTCGGGCGCGTATACATATATATATATATATATATATATATATATATATATGCTGTGGCTGAAGAAAAATTCCCAGTTAAGGACTTATATTTGCTCTACAAGTTCTTGCGCGCGCGGACGGATTAGTACTTGCTACGGGTCTTTCTCTGTCGGCGTTGTGTGCGGCAGTTCGCCGGTGTGTGTGGGGTGGTCCAACC
The DNA here is from genome assembly GCF_011947565.3 of Pollicipes pollicipes. NCBI lineage: Eukaryota > Metazoa > Arthropoda > Thecostraca > Pollicipedomorpha > Pollicipedidae > Pollicipes > Pollicipes pollicipes. The sequence continues at coordinate 44,806,131 of NW_023596420.1, read as the reverse complement.
GAGATGCGACCACCGAATAGATCATACCTAACTGTAACATGTAATCATATATTCGTTGCTTGTATATTGTATGTGTGTAGCTTTGAAAATGGAGTATGTAATTCCTAAACGTCAGGCTAACCAAAGGATTCCAAACATCGACAAGTCACGTTTTAGTCTCAATAATGAACAGACGACCGCAATCACAAAACTAGAGCAAGTGCGGAAAGAAACATGAGAAAGGCACCTACGCCAAGGTCTTAAACAAAACTTACATATATATATATATATATATATATAAATTCCCAGTATATATATATATATATATATATATATATATATATATATATATATATATATATGCGCCAACACATATATCTCCAAATTTTGGCAATACACTGTTGCTTATAAGCGTGGTATATACATGGTACATGCGTGGTACAATTCTCGCACAGGGCGAGCAATGAACAAACCCATTCGGAGACCTGGCAAATTTCCGTACTAGGCTACGTTGCGTGTAAGTGCTGTCGATGATAACTAGCGTGGCACATGTACTGACATGGAGAAAAACGTGGAGTGCAGTGCAAACATTCGGGTGATCTTCAGAGAATTATGAAGACGGCTGTCAGAACCGAGTTGGAGACAAACCGCAGAGTTACCGACAGCAGTTGGCAGCTCCCCTCATGATGCAAAAACAGCCAATTCCTCGCTTGGTTACGCCGCTTAAACCCGCGGGTTGGGCGTGCACTCGAAGCACTGGCCCTAGCCACGCGTCGCCAGGCCACAGAGTGGAAACAGAGCGGTCGCCGCTTGTTAGGCCCCACGCCGCGCCGTGCCACCAGGACTGAGCACGACCGGCCCACCGCCTCTCGCTTCTCGGGGTGGACGCCGGATTCGACGACGCGACGCGTTCCGAACACCCAGATGTTCGTGCGGAGGTCGGATTAGTACTTGATTTAGAACTTGGTATGGTAAAGTGGTGGAAGGAGGTCTTGCTATGGTCTCGGCGATTGCCTGAAGTTTTGCTCTTTGCTTCTTTTCAACGGACAAATAGCGCTGGGCCTCTGATGCCGTCGCTGTATAAATTAGGCATATTTCTTGGAAGTCCGCCATGACGTTTCAGTCAGATTTATGGCCGACAGCGCCGACCCAAAACCTGCCGCAAATGCCACTGTGGCTGTCTCCACTGAGAATATACGACCGGGGCCAGAACTGTGTTTACAAAACATGTAGCCTAGCAGAAGCTTGACATTTTCAGAGGCTGTTTCTTGCAAGTAGGAAGAAGACGTGCCGCCGTGACTCCAAGGTTAGGTCTTGGTCGCTGTTCATTACATAGTCATCCACCCTGTCCTGCATCGGCACAGGCACACCCGGTGGCGATGGCGGACCCAACACTCCGGAGCTGGGCGGAATCGCATCCGCCTGTTCGTCGGTCTGTCTGGTGGCCGTCCAGCGCGACCGCGGCGCGACCCCTGCGTGACCTCGCCCACAGGTCACCACAGGTCACGTAACAGGGGTTTCGCCCGGGCGACCGTACTCGCGTCCGTCCTTGCTGTTCAGCGAGCTACCTGAGGCCAACGGGCTGACGTGTTCTGCCTGCAGATGTGTGATTGCACATTCATTGTATGTATAATTTGACGTTGACGTATGTACAAAAACACCCCATAAACCAGCAGCGGGCCTGTTGACGCCATCGCTAGCTCGCCAAAAGGGCTGGCGTAAGCGCCGACCGAGCCCGTGACATAACAGCTGGTAGTGATATGGAGAACAGTGTTGGGTGCTTACCCTCACTTTCTTACTCACGCTGCTGTCACAACAAAGCGCGTCCTCGCGCGTCAGTTTGTAACAATCATTATGGAGCACAGTAATTGAGATTGTGATAAAACGCCAGAAACATTTGATGTTAGCAGAACGAGCATACGAACGCCTGCATATTTGGTATATAAACTGTGACTTAAGCATTTTCGTTGCGTGCGGTATGATCTTACTGATGCTTCCAAAAAAGGCCTTTTGAATCGTCACAACGCATCAAAGAGTCGTAATTCACAGCGTCATTTGCGGGATATGCGCCAAATGGCTCCTTTTGACTCGAAACCATCGCAAAGAATTGATCCATGACAACCTGCGTATTGCAGCATGGATCAAGTCCGACAGAGACCTGCGGACGACGAGTGTCAGTAACGGCCGCGCTCGTCCGCCCCGCTCATACCGGCTCGCGGTCCGACCGACCGCGGCGTGTCCGCTTCCGCCCAGCAGCTCGCATTTCACGCTGTGGCGAGTTGGGTAGGAGGGGAGGGGGCACGGTGCAGTGTGGAACGGCGTGGTTAACTCGGTGACGGTGCCCCCGTGCTCCCAGTGAGATGTCGTGCTCCGCCGTGCTCTTCCTGCTTAGTTCAGGTGACTGAAGCATTAGGTTTGAGCGAAAGGAGCCCAACAAACTATTTTGGTCATTGGAGGGGAACTCCAACAGGTCATTGGGCATTTATATGGCTGTGCCTGTTGCCGTCTCTCGCCGTCACTGGGGAATGCTCGTGTCCTACAGTTCGTGTGTCTGCCGTTGGGTCCCTCCGCCTAGAGTATTTCCAGCTAGTTGATATGTACGGTCGACCGTATGCGGTTTTATGACTGGTTCCTCTTAACCTTTCTGGACCGTTTTACAAGCCCATCTTAGCGTCGCAAAACATCGTGAACGGCTTACATAATGCAGCACAATGAATTCCGGGCTCGTTCGGTGACGGTACTTGCCCATCATGGGTATAAGTCCGTAGATGTAGTGACGTCATTGGTCATTTATGAGATACTTGAGTGACAGCGCTCTTAAACCACAGCAGACAGTGAAAACAACTCAACACATGGTCATGTAACATTCATCCCGGCCCAGTTAGGTGTCCGCAAGTCAAAGACCACTACTTCAAAGTCATCACAGCTTCGTGACACGTGTGTTGCACGCAGTGCTGGCCGCGGGCCCCACCGCCGCCTCGCTCAAGTCCTGGGGTCGAGACTTGAATGTGGACACGGCCTCCAACTGGGCAGGAGCGCGCACCCCATGCGCCGGACAGGTGGCCCTCTTCTCCGCCAACCAGGCACTGGCGGTGAGCATCGTTTTGTCGTTGTCTGTGTTGTGTTGTCTCTGTTGACTGTGTGAGAAGAAGCGAGACCCGTTGCAGGGTGGGTGTCAGGGTGTCAGAGCGAACGACCGTCGCCGCCGAGAACGCCAATCAACGCGAGGCGCTGGATCTCCGCGGAGTACGACATCCCTCGCCACTGGCGATCAACTTCATGGGTCGAGGTTCAGATCTCCGGGAATCGAGGGCGAACCGGCCGAGCCGGCAGCCTCACTTTCGCGATTCTCAGAAAAATCCGTCGATGGTGCCCCACACATACTATCAGCACGCGAGCCTCAAGTGGCACGCAGCAATTCAAATTGAGAATTGGTCGTGGAAAATGACGTGATTTACGCACGATTTACGGCCCTTATTTTTTAAACCCCTTTTCGTACCTTTGGACTTCATTCTTTGCATAGCCTGAAGTTTCTGTGAATTTCGTTCTCCTTCGGGGCTATGGTAAATACGCTTCAGTCTCCACTGGCATCTCTTGTTGATAAGTTTGAGACACACTGGTGAAGTGCAGCAGAGCGAGCATAGCCTTTTGTCTGTCCGAGTTTCGTTTGAGTCGCTTCCACCGCGCCATATGAGGTAACCGTGGACACTGCCCCTGCCAGGCGTGCCTCGCAGCAGATATAAATGCTGGCTTCACACTGGACCAAAACTGAGCACGACAGAGATCAAAGTTCTCATTTTAGTCTCCACGGCAGGGCTCAGCTCCCATTTTAGTCTCCACGGCAGAGCTCAGTTTTCATTTTAGTCTCCGCGGCAGAGTTCAAAGTTCCCATTTTAGTCTCTACGGCAGAGCTCAAAGTTCCCAGTTTAGTCCCTTTTTTGACCAAGCTCCTGCCACGGACGGCGTATATACGACATACAATGTCAGATGCCTTTAACAACATCTAAATCATTTCCAAAGCCATGAAAGCTACTTGTCCTTAGTGTGCAATGCAGCATAGGAGTGTCGCTGCCGTCATCTTCCCGCTAATGTATAGAACCATACGAATGATTACAGCAGCTTCTATGCCATCACGTTAGCAAGTTCATGTGCTCTAGTGGCACAAACACTTAATTATCACCAGAATGAGCCTGCGCAAGGGTCGGCAGCCGGCCGCAAGATATCATACGCGTTGATATGAATGAGCTCTATCGCAGCTAGGCAGGTAACCGCTTTGTCAATGTTGAAAAAATGGGCCTTCCTTCTGGTGGTTTCTTTCTTATGATACACCACTGAGGTCAGCTAATAAACAGACAGCAAGGGGGCTGACTGTTGTCGCTGTCCGAAAGTACCATAATGTTCAGCAAAATTGATGTCATTCCTTATAGCTGGTATGCTTAACAAATATTGAGATGAATATTTCCTCCCTCATGCCAAGTCGATTATCTCATTTTTGTAGCCCTCACGAAGAAAATCCTTACAATGCGGCCCTGCATGTTTCATCGGGACGATTTCTGCAATTTCTTGAAAAGCGGCTTTCATCACTGTCTTGTCGCCTGGAGCAAAAACAAAACATACAAATACATTTTGAATTCAATGTATGCTGAACGCTAGAATTATCAACGCTCTTGCAGGAGGTATCGATCGGCGTTGGCACTCCATGCATGAACCAGCTTCCACACTTCCAGTAAAACATGCACAGTTTGCGCCTAGCATTAGCGTTTTTTACGATTTCAATTTTGATTGGATTTAAACATGTTTCCAGTTTTGCCTATTTCGTTTGTTTCTGTGTTTTATTACATGTTCTTGCTTTAACTGTAACTCTTGGCGACATCCCTCATGCTGGCTACCATTATATGACGTGCGATATTTTTGCATATAGTTGTTTTCTTCTACATTATTTTTGCCGTCCGCGTAACTAGGAGCAAAGGCTTCCCATTTCTCATCAGTATAATCATGATCACGCGACGGATTCGCCACCGATACAACCGGCAATTCCGCGATTCGCATAGCCAAGTTTGCATAAAAGCAAAAAGCGCCGTGACTGACTTAGTAATGTCGTTGAAGTTCCTGTATGGTTTTTCTGAAGTAACGTAGCATTACATAACGTAGTGTAATGTGTGTTTTAAGCACATTTTTCAAATGATAATCAGCAAGGTAGTAGCGCCACTTTGTCGGAATACCCACATTTTGTAATTTATATTGAGTTCAGCTGTGCATGTCGTAAAGACTGGTGGCATTTTGCCCTCATTTTGCCGCCCGTACTTATCCTGTCACTGGGGCTTCACGACGCGTCAGCTCCTCAAACCGGGTGGCATCTCCGGCCTATCATTCTGGCATTGAAGACGGCCACCTCGGGTTAATAATAGCCAAGAGATAGCGACTGTTACTCACTAATAACCAACCTCACCGAAGGGGCGCTGCTTGGGAGCAATCCATTTGAAAAAAAATAAAAACTCATATTTGCTTGGATTAATCATGCACGCCGCTGTTAATCGCGGCTATTGGGTAGCCGACTCACTGTATCAACTCGCGGGTACCCAGCAGCGAGGCAATTCCCTGTCATAGACCGGCCAACTGGGAGCGACCGCAAATGATGGCGAAAACATTGACTCTCCGACAATGTATGGACTTGTACGAAAAAGATGCGTTCGCCCTAACATGCTGGACAGTAAACGCCACTTGCCGAAATTCCGCAACTGACATTCACACACTCACACCGTCTCATGCATGATTGTTTACTGGCCATATTAAGAGAGGTCCATGGATTGGCGTCTGACGCACAATCTGTACGTCATGTTCAACGATCGGACCCTCTCACTTTGAGCGGGCACAGCCATACACCGCGCAAACCGCGTAATTTGTCCCCCAGTAAATAGAAGCCACCTGGTGTAAGGCTCACCGCGGCATTGGCACATACTCCCCCCCCCCCCCCCCACATATTCTCTATCGTCACTGAACTATGCCGAAATCACTCGTCGGCCCGCTGAAATTTCTCATCGGGTCACAGCACTACACTCTACCTGTGAGAAACCCTTGCCTATGTGACGCGTAAGTCTCTCTCCATCGCTACCTGCGAGGAGTCATTGAGTGACGCATTTTTGACGCATTTAGTCCATCGTGAAGCAAATTTTGATTGAACTCGTGAACGTTTTACAGTCGCCCCCAAGCTGCACACAGCACATAAACCTTGTAAGATAAAAATATTGACGTAGAAACATGAACCTGACTATGACGCGTCCTGCCTCATCGAACGGAAATTCAGGCTGCACGGTATTCAATAATCTACTCTTTTCTTGCGGACTGTTTAATGGGATGCGTAGAAAAACACCAGGCAAGGGCCGGCACGCCACTGAACGCCACACATTAGCGACAGAGTTATAGGTTAGGCATGCTCGTTAGTACGATACGACGCAGGTACGAATGGAGTACATGACATATAACAGTTCTGAAATCAGGTACGCGCACGTAATCTCAACAATGCTGCAGAACGCTCTTTTCATTATGGTACATTACATAAAAACCATGGTTTTAATAATATAAACATAGAAAAAGGCCAGGGATCACAAGGACCCGCCGAAGAGTCAGCGATTCCTGGGCCGGGCTTACATTTCGTAGAAGCGTATGCACCGAGCAGGGTAATGGCGCCAAGTGCCCATCTGTCAGAGCGCACCAGGCCAAGAGGGTCTCCGTATGAATGCCCAGCGATCCCGAATTCACGTTTCTATGAATGCTCCCATCCGCTGGGGTCGGCGCATTGGCCCGGGATTGCAGTTGCAATCGGCGCATTGCCCCGGGATTGTAGTACTGCCGGGATCACCGTACTTGCACATTGAAAAGTACCATGTGGTCAGTGGCAGATAGATACGCCGCGCGCCACAGTTGCGTAACGTCACCCAGCGTAACATTTAACGCATCTTTCACCAATTACGAAATGAAATGTGAAGGGCGTCAACAGAAAAGGGGCGGATGTCTATCAGAATATGTAAGAGCGTTTGTAAGGTGATTTATAGACGTTTGGCCACTATGATCATTGTTCGATCAATCATCCACAGATTGATGATGATAATTGGCATTGTGGAGCGCGTCGGCTAAAAGCAGTGCGTTGATTTCTCGCGGCGCACACGCGGTGCGTGAATTGGGGCGTAGGGGGATTTTTTTAGGGCGTAGGGAGAAATTTTCGGAGGAAGCAACCAAGTCACATTGTAGAGTTATGCGAATGCGGTCTGCAATTGTCGTACACCGTGCGCCAGATAGCTCGTGAAGGTATACGCTCAAACGTCGAATGTATACGCTCAGAGGTCGGTCTCGCCTTTTCCACGCGTGGTTCACGCGTAAGGCTTTTGTCGCCTGTTTCGCTCGAGCAAGTGACAGTCAGATAGGCGACTGATCCACGGCTTACTGTGATTTAAACGGACTCACCAAAATAGATAGCCGCTCAAAGATGCAACCGTGCATGTGCAATCATTCTGATAATTTGTCAATAGTTCTAGCTCTTGTTTGTTTCAGATCAACATTTTCTGGTAGGCACATGCTTCTAAAATGGTACTTAGGAGAAGGTCAGGCGCATGACCTCCAGGCCCCTTTTAGGCTCGAATTATGTCCTATGTTCATACGTTTATGTAACGCGAAGATTTGCTTTTATTTATTTTATCAAACACACGGTGGCATAGCCTCTGCGGCATTGATAGCTTGCTCGCGGAACTTAATGCTGATTTTGAACTTGGTTCGACTTGGTTGGGGACCTATCCGGCAGCACTGACCAGTGCAGACCTATGGGATTAAAATGAGAGAGGACTGGTAGAGTATTGCCTGCGAACATCTGGAAGATCTTTTCCACTGAACCCTTCCACATATTCAGCGCCCACGCGTTTACTCAGGCGGGACTCCGGCTAGGCCGGCCGCTGGATCGCCTCATGGCTGACGGTCGCGGCTTTCTGCCAATGAAGCGGGGAGTTCCCAGGATCTAGGACGATGTAGTGCATGAGGAAACAGGGTGGATGACTCAGATTCGCCATGGTCACGTCAGATCTGAGAGCATCACTGAGACATGTCGCTGCCTCTTAGTTCGATCCCATGGACATGACACCATCTTTCCGCCACCAAATGCGTTCCTCCAACAGGTGTACGTTCATCAGAAGATGGTGACGCGACAACTGATTTTGCCGAACAACGGTGAAATGATACTCGGAAATGGCGCATACGTCGCGTTCGCCGATCGCGTTGCTCCGAAGGACAGCCGCTGCAAAGGAGCTGGTGAGCAGACCCATGTACTGGCTAAATTTTATACTGCAGATTCTTTCCTGTGCGGTGCCAGGTGAAGCGTTAGAGACCACGTATTCTACATTTCAAGCATGTTTGTGGACTTCCAAGGAGTGTATATCTCGGTCAAAGTCTCCCAATTTAAGACTTTACTGTCCGGAACTGTACTGAACGCACGGACCAGCACATTCCACAAACTCACTCATCGCCACATTTCGACAGGTGGCAGCACAGTCGCCTTCCGTCGCACGCCAGGTGACAACTGGTTCGACGCCAGCTCGTGGCACCAGGCCGCCCTACCGTCGCCGGTGCCGCACGCCGAGCGCGTGCCGTGTCCACAGGACGCGGTGCTCTTCCCGGACAACATGACGTACCGGGCGCGCGTGGAGCGGCCCGTCGCCGTGACCGCGCTCACCATCGGACCACACGTGAGGAAGCCCGCGGGAGGGGAACCCGGGGTCAAACGTGGCGTCATCATCAAAGGATAAACTGAACAATGAATTATGCGGTCTTTGAGTTGATGTTGTGCAGTGCTGTTCCGTCTTAACCGTAGTTGTTGTAATCTACAGACCCTTTCGACCTTTACGGCCTGCAGACCCTTATCCATCTCTAAAGTCACATGTACCCACTACAACTGCCTACCGCGCACCTGCAGCCCCCACTGAGGCGAGGTATGATCGCACAGCTTCTCAATCGCAGGGGATGAACAACGACAGGTTTGGCACGTTCCGCAACAGCAGCATGGGTCGCGCCCTGTTCGACGTCCGGGACAAGTTCAGCATCTCGGCCGCGCCGCCGTGTGACCCCGAAGTGAGCCATCCGGAGCGAGCTCATTTAGTAAACACGATCCCCTCCGCACTCCCCTATGATCTGTTCTGGTTTGTGCTCTGCCCGTCTGTCATACTCCAGAATAGCGTATGTCTCTCGTCTGCTTGAGCTTATTCAGCGCAAATGACCTATGTATGCGAGGCTGCACGGGTAAAAGCTCGTACTTGACACATCCTTTAGGCTCATGAACTGCTGCTCGGTTGCAGGGCTGTGTTTGCGGCAATGACCGCCAGGCGGTGCTGTCTGCGATCTGCGCCGCCACCACGTGTGACGAGGCACTGTGTGGCGACGCCGTCCAGCCAGCCGGGCACTGCTGCAAGATGTGCGGTCAGTCCACTCACCAGTCAGATGAAACCGTAATCTGGAGCGGCGCGGTTTGTGGATAGCAAGGGTGCCGCAAGGAAGTTGGCGTGTGCCGGGTTAGAAACCAGGGCGCTGCACGAATTTTTCGTGAACGTCTATGATTACTAAATTTCCATCGTGTTCCACAAACCGCTCATTCAAACTTGTTCTTGTTGGAGTACATCACATGATATGTGCGGCTCAACACAGATAACCTTTGGCTAACGGTGCGTCGGAAAATGTTTTTGATTACAATTGCAAATAGTTTTGCGGGTCTCGATCCTGTCCGGCTGTTGCTGGCCTGTCGATGGTTTCACAGATATTACACTGTACTACTCTGCAGGCAGTGTGCTTCTCTTTCTGAAAGAAGTGAAAGAACGCATTGCAAGGAAAACGACCCCAGGCGATGGCAACTGACTGCACACATCCATTATGCGTAACAAAACGCGCGGTCCATTGCATTTCACACGAGGGGCATGCGACCCAGCGCGTGATGAACCCCACCAGTCGGCCCTGTACCACGTGGCCTTCTCCTGCACGACCTCGCCTGACCGGCACCGGGCGCGCAGGGGCGTTCGTGAGGGCGACAGCCGACGGCCGGCTGCGGTCCGCCGAGGTCAGTGACCTGGTGCAGCGGCTCGGGCCACCGGGGCGGCTGCGCTGGCACGTCAGCCGCACCCACGACCGCCAGATCCAGGTGGTGCTGGTGGACGTGGCGGAGAGCCGGCAGGACAGCCGCCGCACCGCGCGCGCCCTGTACGACAAGCTCACCGGTGAGATAGGCTCGTTAAGCGTTGAGGTGGATCTGCGGCACCGATGCGACGGTTGGAGGCTCGCGTGAAGGTTCTCGGAGAGAGAGGCGCGAGAGAGAGCCGGCGCCGACGGCAGGTCTGCTTGCCATAGCAACCGACGAACCACATCGGTCAGATGTGTGACCTGTACAGTCGACCTGTGTGACCTGTACAGTCGACTGTGATCCTGACCCCTCCGACCCTGCTTCAGTCTTGTTCTGTGTGTGCGCGTGCTATGGCGCGCGCACATGCACGTTATTCTGCAAGCGCGGTGCGCAGTCGGCTGAGATCCCGCCCCCGTGGCTTTCCCGACAGGCTCGGCCGAGTATGGTGTAAAGTCAGCGGTGATCCAGGCGTCGGGACCACGCCACGCGCCGCGGACTGGCGGCCCCGGCTCCGGATCCGCTTCCGGGGCCGTCATCGGCGTCCTGATCCTGCTCCTGCTGGCGGGACTGCTGGTCTTCGCCGTGTGGACCAAGCGGTAAGCGCCCTTGCAGGATCAAGCGCCCCAAGCCAGGCCGCGGCATGTAGGCCGCGCATGCAAACTCATGGGTACAAAGACAGGCAATGGAGGGCCAACGCTGCGCGTCGCCCGCGGTGGCGCCACCGGCTAGCTGTGGTAAGGTTGTAGGTGTATCAGGATGATAGGTGACGCCCCTTGCGCTAGCGATCGGGAGAACGAGGATAGATCAGTGTGGATAGGATGGCGTCACCGGCTAGCTATGATAAGGTTGTAGGGATATCAGGATGGATAGGTGGCGCCCCTGGCGCTAGCGATCGGGAGAACGAGGATAGATCAGTGTGGATAGGTGGCGTCACCGGCTAGCTATGATAAGGTTGTAGGGATATCAGGATGGATAGGTGGCGCCCCTGGCGCTAGCGATCGGGAGGACGAGGGTAGATCAGTGTGGATAGGTGGTGTCCCCGGCTGGCGGTCGTGGGAATGCATGTAGATCAGAACAGACAGTATCACAGGCTCTTTCTGTCTACTTGGTAAATGTTAAGATCGTTGGGAACAGATGCCTCCCCGCGCTGCCAAACCAAGGTCCGTCACTCAACATTGAAGGATAACGTCGAGGGCCCTACATGAATGGCTTGACTTCTAATGTTAACGAGCATGCTACGTAACTAATCTATATGGCTGTTCAGTCTAAACTGGGCATTGCATTCAGTCAGGTGTGTATGTTTAGAACGAGAGCCTCCAGTTCCGTCGTGGGCCCCAGCCCAGACGCCCGGTCTGACGCGTCACGTGACCGCAGACTGCCGCTGCCTTGTCGTGATCCGGTGCACCTGCCGCCGCCGTCCGACTGGCACGTGGCCGAGCGCGCTGCTGCGCTGGCGGCCCGCCTCCCCAGCCTGGACCTGCGTCGCAGGCTGGGCGACGCGACCGGCGCACGGTTCCACTTCGCCCGCTTCAGGAACGACGCGTCTGGAGAGGTCAGAGTCGGCGGATCGCAGGGAGGTCGGGGTCACGTCCGGCACGTCAGGGGAAGGTCAGGGGCCGTGACCTACGTGTCAAGAGAGATCAGGGCGGATCGTGTCAGTGGAAAGACAACGGTCCATCGCTGAAGTAAAGACCATCTTGGTAACAGACCAGGGACATGCGTGGAAAAAGCTGAAAGACATCCTGCTCCCTCGGCACCGACTGGAACACATCAAGGCCGTGGCTGCGCTTGGATCCCAGCAGTTCGCCCATGTCTGGTCTTTAATGCAGGGGATTGACACAACCTTGTTCCCAGCAACACCGAACTTCGAAGGCAGCAGACTTAAGCCATTATCTTTTTTCACACCGTTATTGGTGACAACCTCAGACTTTCTAATGAAGAATGTGTTGGCATTTCTGTGCTACTGAGTTTAATCGCGTTTGCAATGCGTTGGTGGCTGGTGCGCACATTACCGTAATGAAAACAAAACCACGAAATGCCACTTCGCCGCTGCGGCCAAGAGATGGCGCTAGCTCCCGTCTCCATTATTAACAGGTGGAGCTGGGGCAGCGGGCCGAGCTGGAGGAGGTGCAGGATTCCGTATCGATCGAGACCGCGGAGACCGGCGCGTCCGTCGAGCACGGTGTATCCGAGCAGTCGACGCCACCTGCAGCTCGCCCGCCGCCCGTCACCGGCCGCTCCTTCGACAATCCCATGTTCAATGACCAGAGGGTGGAGGACGAAAATGTGAGAAATGGGACGCATCGGGAGACACCGGGCGGAGGGAGACGGATGCAGAGGGAGGGGATCAGGGTAATTTCACCAACAGCTTCCACACAAACTGACCAGACTGTTCATCAAGTGCAGAAGACGTTCCTAATGTTGTGATAATATTCTGCCCGTCCAGCGCCTCTCACCGTTGTCCGAGGCACTTAAATGTGCACATTCGCTTTCTTCGCGTCAAGTTTTCCAATGATAGACTTACGCCACAAATGCCAACATTGCACATTGGCGCATGCATCGCTCACACAACTGTGGCTATCTCATACACACGTACTGCATGCGCAACACGCAGGCAGTGACGACTAGCGAGTAATGAGTGATCAGCCCCCATCCCTGGTGCCCCAGGTGCCGGCCGGCGCCGCCATCCTCCTCACCCCGGACGGCAAGTCGGTGGCCAACCCCTTCTTTGGTGTGCCCGACATCACCGTCGACGAGGTGGACGCAAAGGTGGGACTGTGATGGGCCGCCGCGGGCGCGCCAGAGCTGGCACTGTCCCCGCCAGGACAGCACTCGTTGATCATTTGGCACGAGACCTGCACGTCGTGTGACCATCGGCTGTAGCCGAGGCTCAGCCTGCCCAGCCGCCAGGGCCGATGCGATGTGTGCTAAGCTCGTGTCATAATTGGCGTGCCTACAAGCACTTTCATTGATCAGCTCCGCGGAAAGAAACAGACTATATACGTTGGTACGCAGCGGGGGGCGATACTTTTCTGCTATTTCGGGACGGGAAACCAAATCCCCTGTTTTATTTTACCTTTAGCGCAGACTTAGATAAGACAGTAGTATTAGCCTCATTCCTCGGATAAAACCACGAGAATGGAGATATGCGGTTGATATTTCGGCAACATGCCTTTACCAAAACAATGGCAGAAGTAAGTCGCAGAAGTGAACATTCACTTCTTCCATTATCTAGACCAATGAATGTTACCGAAATATCAATCCAACTATATCTCCATTCTCCTGGTTTTTATCAGAGGAATGAGGCTAATACTACTGCCTCATCTATGTGAATAGTGTTACTCGCTAATGGCCTGAACAACTTACGTAACTTAGCACAGGCTTATGGATGTGTTGTGCAAATTCGCCTGAAATCGCGAGGTAGTTCCAGCGCCTTTGAAAGGGTCCAGCGCCTGGTGCGCAGTCTCGCCCACGAGCGGGCGCCGCCGCATCAGCGCGGCAGGGGCTCCAGCATGCGGTCCCCCACCAGTGACGCCGCCGCCGCCAGCAGGCCTCCACTGGCACCACCCCGGGAAGCGAGCCGGCGGCAGCGGAGCCAGGCCTGAGCACCGTCGCCGCGCGTCCGGACCCGGAGCCGCGCGCGGAGGCGGGCGGGGCCGCCGCCGACCCGTCTCAGGAGCGCGTTCTGCTGATCGACATCGACGACTCGGATTGTTAACCAGCCGCGCGATGTCATCGGTGGGACGCAGACTGTTACAGGCCTGCTCACAACGTAAAACGTGCGTGGTGCTCTGTTGTGTTGATCAAGAGCTGAGTCTACGAAGACTTTACTACAGGTTCGACGGCTCGTAGCCTGATATTCTACACCTTGCGTACGCATTAAACCTAACATGCAAGGAATGTACACCATTTGATTATTCACTTGCCCCCTGTCCAGTGAACCACATATCCAGTTATCTGCTTGATATACCGGTAAACTTATCACTCAGCTTCATTCTCAATACTTGACATACATGATTGTCTCTTTAGGTGTATCATGTCTTGTGGAATATACCTATTATTATCATTTCCTGTGCATGATCACGTATAACTCGGGGTTGAATATCCTGGTTCCGTCTCCGCAGAAGACGCTTACACGCACCGGAATACTGCAGCAGGTACGGGTCGCGCTGCTTCCAGCAACTCCCACATTAGCACGGACTTATTGTGAAACAATATTTATTGCGGCCGTAGGCCGATTAACGCTAAAGAACAGGACGACACACCACGATGTGATTCGGAATTAGCGCACGTTCTCTTTAGCATTATCTCCTAGGCGCCCTACGCCTTACTCAGGTCCTCCTCGCCGTCCTCCCAGCTGGTGAGGCGCTCCTCCTCAGGGAGGATGCTCCAGTTGGGCGACCGCTGCGCCTTGGAGAGCCAGTTGAAGTCGTCCACGTCATTCCAGCTGTTTCTGTCGGCGCTCAGACCGGTGGTGGCCCAGTCCGCGCGCACGTCCTCGCCGCCGAGGCTGTACGGGGCAAAACGCAGCCGCTCGCAGTGCTCCACCACGGCGCGGCTCGTCACGTGCAGGTAGATGTCGCAGTCGGCGCTGGTGTGCGCGCGCAGCTGCTGGCAGGCGACGGCCAGCGTGCAGCCGCGGCAGTCCTCCAAGAACACGGACGTCGCCACCGGGCCGAGCAGCAGCCGGCAGTCGCGCAGGTGCGACAGGTGCACGGTAGCCGGCGCGCCCGTCACGCGCACGCGGCACCGCGTCAGGCACGTCAGCGTCACGTCACGGCCCGTGACGGCGGCGCCGCGCAGCTGCAGCGGCGCGTCCGACCGGTCACGGAAGCCGCACTCATCGGCCGGCGGCGGCGGCGGCGCGGCCGGCGCCGGGGTCGCCTTCGGCTGCGTCGTCACCTCCGCTGGCTGGGCGCGGGCCGCGCGCTTGCCGCGGAAACCGAACCGCTGGCGCGGTACCAACTCGTCTTGGCGCTGTCGCACGTGCTCCTGCAGTTCGTTGGCGCGTTGCTGCGCGCGCCGCAGCTCGTAGGCGGGCAGGAAGGCGGCCGCGTCGGCGATGAAACGGTGCACGGCCTGCAGCCGGCGGCTGGCCGCGTCCAGGGCGTCGCCGATGGCGGCGCGTCCGGCGTCCGGCGCCAGCGCCAGCTCGGCGCGCGCTGCCGCCTCCTCGCGCTCCAGCGCCGCCCAGAAGTGGTCGGCGCGTTCCGACTCGACGGCGTCGGCGGCGCGCTCATGGCGCCGCTGCGCCTGCGCCTCCAGTCGCTCGCGGTGCCGCTCGTCCAGCCGCTGGTTCAGCTCCCGCTGCCGCTCTGAGATCGACTGAGAGGAGCCGATCACGTCGGCGGGCGGCAGTGGAGGCGCCCCAGCATCGCCCGACCCAACCACGTCTGTCATGACAGGAGGGCACTGACTCCGGCAAACAGCTGACAAAGTGATAGGGTGCTTGGTGATTTGCAGGTATCAGCTCAGTGCCTCACTGCTAGCTTCAGAGAAGGTGTTGCTTTCAGCAGCCAACAAACTTGCGACTGAGCTCACTTCAGGGCAGTCTGAAATTGCGAGATGATAAAAGTTGGTAGCTATCCACATTATAGTAATAGTCTTGAAACACAAGAACATCACTAGCCAAGGGTGCCTGATTAAGCAATTAACATCAAAGAACATTTAAAAGATAAAACAACTTCACATACCCTTTTATTAAACCAAATAGCCAAAGGCAAATTCATTTCTTTGATGAGCACATATTCAGTGCCGAAAATATTTCACTCTGCTGAAAGGAACTAACTCAATGCAGCCAGTGCATCCAGCAGAACAATGCTTTTAGCATCCATTGATCCATGCAAACACCAAATTGGAAGTTGATGAGTAAAGCAAAGAAGTAGTTTCACACATTTATTCATTCTTGAAGTAACATTGGTTATACTTACAGAAGGATACAGTGAGCACCAAGCTACCAATAGTGGCAATGGTCATTTTGCATTTATGCACAATGTCAGCTTAAACTGTTGAGAAAGTACTACAATACCATACAATCAAATGTTCACCTTTCATAGTTTACAAGCCAAGCCCTGGAACTTGTGCAGAAGGGCATACCAGAATTGCCTGAACATCAGTCATACAGTGTTTTGCAGTGCAATGCAAACCAAATACCTCTGGTTCTCCAGACTCAGTTTTTCTCACTGCACAGTGCACCATCCCACCCCTTTTTCCGACTCCTGATCCAGGTGTAATTTGATGATAATCCTGCCACCTTTAACAGACTGGTCAAAATGCCAGAGTTGTATTGAGAAAATACAAGGTAGCCAAAGCAATGTGGTGCAAATATGTGTAGATGTGGTGCAAATTGACCACAAAGATGGAAGTGCTGCATTCAGATATCTAATGTACCAACATTTCATATAATTTTCCATATCTTCTTGGTCCAAAATTCCTTTGTGCTCACCTTCATTCATGGATGGGGAGGGGGTGGGGCTCAGGCCCACAGAAATAGACAATATGATGCCCCTGGATCTATGCCTACCAAGTCAAGCAGTCAGGGTGTACTTTCCTACCTAACTGTTAGAAAAAATCATTGTACACCATTCGTCGTGTTTAAGGCAGGACATATCGTAAATAATCTCAAAACAGGTAGAATCATGCTCCTGCCTTCGAATTTCAATAACTTCGATGGCGGGCTCCCGAGCGCCGCGCGCACCCCTCCGCCTCGACTACCCAGCGCCGTTTCTGCGTTGCCGTTGCGTAAATACAATATTTCTGCTTACCAAGAACTCTACAAAATGTACGGGTCCAAGGTAAACCATTCGTCGTGTTTAAGGCAGGACACATCGTAAATAATCACAAAACAGGTAGATTCATGATCTTACCTTCAATTTTTTATAA
The DNA here is from genome assembly GCF_011947565.3 of Pollicipes pollicipes. Lineage (NCBI taxonomy): Eukaryota > Metazoa > Arthropoda > Thecostraca > Pollicipedomorpha > Pollicipedidae > Pollicipes > Pollicipes pollicipes. Next base: position 44,789,123 of record NW_023596420.1, on the reverse strand, counting down.
TTACGATGGCGAGCTCCCGAGCGCCGCACACACAGCACCCGCGACACCGGCGCCATTACTGCGCGGGTCACAACATTACTGCGCATCAAGCAGCATCAAGAACCATAAAAATGTACCGGCCAAGGTAACAGGAATCCATGAAATTTGATCCTCGACGCCAACGGGACCATGGGTTGCAGGGGGATTGGGTGGGGAATGTAAAGCAAAATGAGAACATGGCAGCTAAATAAAAGCTCACTATATGGCACCTATACATGGCATGGAACATGGATGCCAATGGGATGCTGGGTTGAAGGGGATATAGGGTGGGGAGGTTAGGTTAGGTTAGGTTAGGTTAGGTTAGGTTAGGTTAGGTTAGGTTAGGTTAGGTTAGGTTAGGTAAGGGTAGGCTAGCTTAGCTAAGCTTAGGTTCTGGTCTATTCTCAGGTTAGGTTAGGTTAGGTTAGGTTAGGATAGGATAGGTTAGGTTAGGTTAGGTTAGGTTAGGTTAGGTTAGGTCAGGTTAGATTAGGTTAGGTCAGGCTAGCTTAGCTTGGCTCAGCTTAGGTTCTGGTCTATTCTCAGTTAGGTTAGGTTAGGTTAGGTTAGGTTAGGTTAGGTTAGGTTAGGTTAGGTTAGGCTAGTTTATGACATTTTCTGGACTATTCTGGCCTGTGTGTTTCATAAATGTACCTAAACTTGATAAGAAACAATTTTGGTTGCTTTATTATTGTTACCTTGGTCCTGTACATGTTTTATGGTTCGCATTTACGATATGTTCTGCCTTAAACACGACGAATGATTTACCTTGGTCCCGTACATTTTGTAGAGTTCTTGGTAAGCAGAAATATTGTATTTACGCAACGGCAACGCGGAAACGGCGCTGGGGAGTCCAGGCGGTGCGGTGCGCGTGGCGCTCGGGAGCCCGCCATCGAAGTTGTTGAAATTCGAAGGTAGGAGCATGATTCTACCTGTTTTGAGATTATTTACGAGATGTGCCGCCTTAATCACGACGAATGGTGTGCAATGATCTTTTCTAACGTTCGGTAGGAAAGTACACCTACACCAAGTCAGCTGTAGCAGTGGCACTGACATGCAAAATGCAAAATGCGAAGAGTTGGAAGCACATGATGAGGAAAAACAGAAAGAAATGCTCCATGAGCATAGAGCAAGCAGATCCGAAAGACTTATACACGCATATACGACAGAACTCCTGATAGTACGTTACCTCCTTCCACATTTCCACTTCCTCACCCGCGCAACAACTGCACCCACGGACCACTCCCAAAGCAAACAAATCTATTTCAGTTTGTCATGACCCAGAAAATGAAACTTGTGCGCCATGTTTGTAAAAAACTTCCACTCAATTACCACGCAAAATTGTCTAGGAATCTTTAGAGGTTACCAGAATTTTGCTGTGTCGTGCACTCTGCTTGCACTGTGCGCTCTCATCCATTAAAATGACGAAACATCTCATTTTGTTGCCCAAGCTGATTTCGTACTACAACTGCTAAAATTTGCACTCTAGATTGAGCGCCGCCTATCTCTCATTCTAAGCATCCGATCCACAGTGATACCTAGAGGAAACGTGAGATATAACCCAGCGGATTGCTGCAAATGGCATTCAGTGGGCCGGCTGCTACAGCCAGAGGTGTCAATTTCTGTAAATTATGTGGGCGGCTGAACCGAAGGCTCGACAACCTACGCTCCCCCCATTCTTTCTCACCGGTCTTAGCCCACTTTATTTCGGTTAAACGCGACATGTTTTTAACCTTTGTATAAATTATGAAGGCATTTTATTTAAGCAGCATATAGGTCACGCAGGGTTGGATCCAGGGAGCAGGCACTGAACGCACGCGTCTCTTCTAATCGGCATGTAAAGGCGCCCCTTTAGAGGCCACCTTTAGGGCGCAGATGGTGCTCATATGTGGCGGTCGTGGGAGGCAGCACACATTTTGGTTGTGGGGACGGGGACGAGGTTAGCTATGAAGGACTTAGATAATTCCCATGTTCCAGAGTTTTTTTTCTCTTTAACCTCGCAAACCATTGCGTGTCTTCTGGCGCCAGGTATGTGAAGTAAAAGCACCTTTTATTTGCTCCGCTGTTACGATTTGTATCTGGTGGTCAGAACAACCATAACTGTTTGTGATGGGAGTGGTACGAGATGCCGCTACGCAGAAAGATCAAAGAAGATGGTCTTTGTGTTATGATCATCGTTTGTTTGCCCAGGTTTTCTTGTAGTGTTCCAGTCAAAAACATTGGCGTGGGGGGGGGGGGGCAAGCAAACATTGAGGGGGCCAACTCAACATGGGGGGAGGGAGGCAGGGTCCTCACAAAAGAATACATATCGACACCCGTGGCTACAGCAGGGCCAGTCCGGTGGCCGGCGTGAGCCCTACGCCAGCCGCTTGGTGAGAATTGAGGTCAGCTGAAGCTGAACAAGAATTAAAAGTTAGAGATGCACTGTAGCTTCCGTGTGACGAACAACGCAAAACTCGATGGTTATAAGAGCACCACGTCGTCATTTGCGTGCAAGACGTCGGTCTCGGCTAGCTCTGATTCTATTTACCCTATTTACCCAAGCACTCTGCCACCTACAGGTATAAAAAGGCCGTAGTTGGCTGCTTCTTATTGTATTTACAGTTGCATCACGCACCGCATAAGCACAATTATGTGTGATAGGTAACTTCCGACTGCGTTTTGTTCGGACCATCATGCTCAGTACACCTACAAAATTCGAACAAGTTTTGTGCGATTGAATCGTACAATTGAACGCCGAAATGCAGTGGAGTACGGTAAAACTAAACGCTGTTTCCTTGGTGAGAAATGGCGCAAGGCGTGGTGTTCACAAACACGTTTCCCGCTTTCAAACCGTCCTTTCTTGCTGGCGCCTCAGCGCAGCGAACTTGCCACACGACATCAAGAATGTGTAATCAGAAGACGCCTGCCCGCACCTGACGTGGCTATCCCACAGACAGTCGCACCTGATCCACCAGCTTTTTCATAGTCGGGTCCAGCGCGGATGGCGCTCGGCTGCGTTTGCGGGGCGCCTCGTCCGGTTGCGGCGGCGGCGGCTGCGGCGGCTGCCGCGGCGGCGGCGGCGGCTCGGGAAGCTCGGTGACACGACAGAGCGCCAGGTCGATGTGCTCGGTGCGCGGACGCCGCCGCCAGCCGACGCAGAGCTCGGCCAGCTCCTGACGCCGGTCGCCGTCCAGGCAGCGCGTGTCGAGCCGGACGCATGCCACACTGCGCGGCGCCGGGTGCTGATCGTCCAGCACGGCGACGGCCACTTGAGCGGGCGGCACGCGCAGCCGCGCGGCGGCCGCGGCGCGCAGGCTCGGCATGCAGAGCGACGGCCGGTACAGCTGGCCCAGCCGCAGCGGCAGCGGCGCCGCCGCCAGGTCGGCGTGCGCCGCCGTGTGCTCCGCCAGCTGGCGCACGTGACGGATCGTGGCGAACAAACGGCGCAGCAGGCCGCTAACGTGCGGCGAGGCGGCGCCGGCCGGCAGCGCCCAGCTGGCTGGGACAGTGCGCTGCCCCAGCGCCGAGACGAGCCGCTCCAAGCGGTGGCTCGGCGCCTGCCGCGCCGTCAGCATGCGTCGCACAGCCGTCAAGTCGGCGTGGATACGACGCACGTGAGCGCGCGCCACGCGCCGCTCGTCCGCCAGGAACGCCGCCCAGGGGCAGCCGTCGGCGAGCGGCGGCTCGTCCGCCTCGGGCGGACACTCGTGGCGCAGCAGCACGCGCAGCTCGGCCGCGTACGCATACAGCTTTTCCATCAAATGAAGCGACATGCCGCCGTACGGCGCGGCCGGCACGCACGGCCCCAGGTGGCGCGCCAGCAGCTCGGCGGCGTCGCCAACCTCGGGCGGGTCGTCGTCCAGCGCCAGCAGCGCCGCCGGGCCCAGCGTCCAGTTGACGAGCTGGCGCGCGACGGCGAACGCCGCGTCCGGCTGCAGCATGCGCCACACCAGTGCCCAGTCGCCGACGGCCAGCCCGCCGCGGTTCAGCACGTCGGGACCAGCGTCTAGCCGCGCGCGCCAGTCATCGTCGGCTCCGGAGCGCAACGCCGCCGTCAGCCCGTCGATGGCCGGCACGCGGCGGGCCAGCGCGCCCAGCGACAGCCACTCGCGCTCGGCCGCCCAGCTTGGACAGGCCGGCAGCCAGTCGTCGCGCCAGCCGTCGGCGCGCTCCGGGCCGCGCACCAGCAGTCGCAGCCGCGGCGCGTCCGCCCAGCCGGCGGCGGACAGCGCCGCCAGCAGCAGGTACCAACAGCGCGCGCCGGTCGGCAGCCGCTCCAGCAGGCGCGGCAACAAGTCCACGGCGCCCAGCAGTCGGAAGTAGTCGGCCGACTTGCGCTGCTCGATCCAGGCAGCGGCGCGGGCCCGGAGCGAGACGCGCAACCAGGCGGCGAACGTCTCGAGCGTGAGCCGCTCCGTCTGCAGGTGCAGCGCGACCACGGCCGAGTACAGGCCGGCGAAGAAGTCAACCACCGGCTCGAGCGGCGCGCGCTGCTCGGCCAGCTGCGCCAGCAGCCGCCGGCAGCTGCCCACGTTGCCGTCCAGGCTGTCTATCTCGGTGACCAGCTGCTGGAAGTCTGCCTCCCGCTGGCGGAGCGACGCCAACAGTTGGCGGGCGCGCTCAGTGCTGCTGCGCCGCCGCCGGCGCCGGCGGCGACGCTCCGCGCTGCTGCTCTTCCCCGAGCGAGGTGAGGCGGCGGCGAGGCGCGGTGTGCCTGTGCGGTTCGGGGTGCGACGCTGAGAGGGCGGTGCAGACGAGTACCGCCCGCCGCGCCGCGATCCGGAGCTCCTGCGCCGTCCCGAGCCGGAGCTCCTGCGCCGTCCCGAGCCGGAGCTCCTGCGCCGTCGCGAGTCGGAGCTTCTGCGCCGTCGCGAGCCGGAGCTCCTGCGTCGCCGCGAGCCCGAGCTCCTGCGCCGCTTCGGTTGTGGCGGCTTGCCGGGAAGGAGCACGCTGAGGCTGGCGGCACTGCCCGGGGCCACCGAGCCGACGTTGAAGCCGAGTCGGCGGCGCCGCGTTGAGCCGCTGTTGGTGGTAGGCTCCGTCAGCGCCAGCGGAACGCCGTCCTTTGTCGGCGTGTTCACTCCAGGAACCTTGTCTTTGCGTGCCTTCCTGCGCTGCTGTGTCGCTCTGCGCTCCGTCTCCGCCAGGCTTGTTTGTGAAATCACGCTCTCTGTCAGCTCCACCTCGCTCCGATGTTGTTCAAAGTCCGACACGTCCCGGCTTAGACGGAAACGCTCGAGACCGGCCCATTCGGGCCCTGGCTCCGCCTCGGACTCGTCGCCGGACGACAGCTCCGACTCCTCGGACGGCGACTGGAGCTCGGGCTCGGCCCGGGACTGGCGGCGCATGGCCGGCCGCAGGCTGTGCCCTATCCGCTGGCGCCAGCTCTGCGCTAGACTGAGCGAGGCGCTTGTCTCGCGACGCCGCTGGCTCAGCAGCTCCAGCAGTTGCGAGTGATCTGGCGGCGGCGCCGCCGCCAGCGAGAAGCGCGCTAGCGAGGCGGAGGCGCTAGCGCCGGTGTGCAGCTGCACCACGGTCGGCGCCAGCGTCGACCTCCGCCGCTGCTGGCGCGGCGTGCGCAGCGAGGCGGGCTCGGCGCCGGTGGCATGCGAGGCCTGCGCCGGCGGCGCCGATGGCGCGAGCGCGGCAGAGCCCGGCGCGGTCCGATCTGCCGGCTGCAGACCTCGCAGCAGCTCCAGAAGGTCGGGCCATGCGGCCATCAAGCGGCGCTCGGCGGCGCGCCGGCGTGCCAGCCAATAGCGCAGGTCGTCCATGTAGGTGTGCCCGTCCATGTGCCCCTGCGGCCGCAGCACGCGGTTGACCACGGGCCAGATCTGGCCGGACACCGTCTCGGCCGCCGGCGAGAGGTCCAGGTGGGTGACGGTGTGCTGGTGGCCCCGGTGCGAGATCAGCAGACCAGAGGCAATCGGCGTGGCGTCGCCCTGGTGGCAGACCAGGAGACGGCGAGAGCGTGCCTCGGCCAGCGCCGCCATGGCTTCGATGTCCACTTTGTCGCGGTCGGCGACGACCAGTAGTACCGTGTCTTTGGCCGATGTCTCCAGAGGTTCGCAGAGGGATAGCTCAGTGATCGATGCTGCGTGAGTGAGCTCGACTGGTTCCGACTCGGGCATTTTCTCCTCAATTACAACCGGTTTTGACACACTTGGTAATGTGGGTGCGGTGTCCTCCACTGGCGCCTTATCGAAACCGGAGCCTTTGGGTAGCGCATCTGCTGGCGCGGAAGGCAGCACCACCCAGCTAATCGGCTGCTTTGTCCGCACATATTGCGCTAATTCGCTCTCCGCCACCATCTGCATTTTGACGCCCATGTCTTCCAGATAGGTGGACAGCTTCCTCTCGGGATCGGACACGACAACAAAGCGGCAGGCGGTTCGCCTCAGGGCCAACGCCAGCAGCACGCGCGACAGCAGCGCGTGATCGTCGCCGAAGTTCGCCTGCTCGCGGAAGCGCGCCATGTCCATCTCCGTGAACCAGGCGGGCAGCACGGCCCTCCGCACGAAGCCGGCGACGTCCGCCTCCAGCGGGTGCGGCCGGTACTGGGGCGGGCGAACGGCCACCTGCCGGCGCAGGTCGTCGGGAAGGCCCGCCAGGTGGCGCGTCACGCGGTCCGGGAACTCCAGCTGCACGGCGGCGCACGCGCAGACGCCCGGCTGCGCACACTGCAGCTGCTGCAGCCAGCGCGCCAACGGCGGCCGGTCGTCGGAACTGGCCCAGCCGGCGTAGGTGGCGGCGGCGGCTAGCACGGCGGCGTCGGCCGGCAGGTGGCGCAGCGCGTCGTACAGCTGGTTGAACTGGTGGCAGAGGCGCGGACCGAGCGTGCGTGAACCGTCGGCCGCCTCGCCCGGCCGCCAGAGGGCCGTCACCAAGCGCGCGAGCCACTCGCGCCGCCGCACGGCGTGCGCCAGCTGGCGCCGCTTGCGCCGGCGCTGCTCCAAGACCAGCTGCCGCCGCCGCAGCGCCAGCTGGCGTCGCTGCTGCAGCTGCTCCACCTCGGCCCGCGCGCCGGCGACGCCGGTCTGAAGGTCGACGAACTCGGCCGAAAGCCGGCTGGACTCGGCCACGCCCCGCATGAAGTCGAGGTGCACGCGGGCGCAGCTGGCCAGCTGCTGCAGCCAGTCGAGCAGTGCTACAGCCAACGAACACTCGGCCAGCAGCTGCTCCCGCAGCTGGTCCGAACGCTCGACGGCTAGGAGTTCTTCGAGCGCCTCCATATGCTCCTGCGAGACGATGTCGTATGACACCAGGTGGAGCACTCGGTCGAATTCTTTGGTTCGAATGAGCTGCAGGGCGGTATCCCAGGTCTCCTCCTTGTCGAACAGGACGCAGATGCACTTACCGAGGAGCAGTACCGTAGTTGGAGGGTCAGAGAAACGTCCCATGACTTCGAGCACCTCGCGAAAACAAACCTTCGTTGCAGAGGCGTTCATCTGCGCGTGCAGGCTAATCATTTTGGGCTTCGTTTTGTCCAGCTCGACTTGCTGCAAGTGCAGTTTGTACGCGACGGCTGAACGCTGCCCTGTCAGCTCAGCGAGAGCCGACCTGCTCTCCTTCCAGCTTCTGCCCAGCTCCAGCGCGGACTGCTTCAACTCCCGGGCCTCCACCAGCGCAGCCTCCACCCTCTCGGTGAGGGCGACAGCCTCCTCCGCCACGCGCTCGGCGATCTCCTGCGCGACATGCAGCTGGCACAGCCGCAGCGCCACCGGCTCCAGCGCGGCCACTACCGCTCCGCCCATGGCGTGGAAGCAGACGGCGAACGCCTCGCACAGCTGGTGCAGGAGGGACAGCGAGTTCAGACCTTGCCGCAACCCGCCGATCGTGGCGAGGTGCAGCTTCACCAGAGTTTCGGCCACGAACGCCGCGTCCAGCTCGGGCGCCAGCACGTGCAGGTAGCGCCGCGCAATCTGCGTGTAGTCGCCGGCGTGCCAGTCGGGCAGACAGAGCACAGCCGAGTTGAACAACGACGGCCAGGCGGTCTGCATGTGCAGGGCCGGGAAGTGCCAGTCGCCGGCGCCGGCCGCCGTACAGGAGAACACTACGTGCAGGTGGCGCGCCACGCAGTGTCCCGCCACGGTCTGCAGCGTGCCGCGCTCGTCCAGGTAGCGCAGTCTGCGTGCGAAGCCGAGCCGCTCGGCCTCGGCGCGCCACTCCTCGCCGCGCACCAGCTGCAGCGGCAGGCGCGCCGTCACCAGCGCATGCACCAGCTCCAGCACTTCCGACTTTTCCGTCACGAACAGACACTGCCGGTGCTCGTCGAAGAGCGCGCGCAGCACGCAGCGGCAGAGCAGCGGCACGGCGGCGCCGGCGGGCACGGCGTGCCGCCGCAGGTCGACGAACTCGTGCTGCGCGACGAAGCAAGAGAGCTGGACGAGTGTGCGCAGACCGGGCGTCAGACGGTCGCGCAGCAGCGTGGTGCAGTGACTGCCGGCCGACAGCGACTGCACCAGGGTCTGCAGCAGCCCCGTCATGCTCGGCGGCAGCGTGCCCGGCAGCCGGCCCGGATGCAGTGCCAAGAACCGCGCCATGATGAAGTCCAACAGGTCGTCGAACGACGAGGGCGCGTCCTCGCCAGCGGCGCCGAACTGATCGCGCATGTGGTGCATGAGCACGGACGAGGCGAGCATGACGCGCAAGTTGGCTTCCTTCGGCTTCACTTCTCTTTGTTTGCCGTCGTCGATCGACGCCGGGCCTGCGTCGGCGGACTTGCGGCTCCTGCGCCTTCTACGGCTCTTGGATCTGCCAGCCTTCCGGGATCTCCTTCCGTGCGCACCGTACGCAGACTCGTACTGACCTTTTACGAATGCGCCCTTGCCCAGCTCGGCGAGGCGGGATTTGGGTCGGACGTACTTCTGCTTGCCGTACCGCTCCTCGTTCATTTTGCGACGAATTTCTGATATCTGGGTCGGCGAGGTGAAGTTGTGAAAGGAGAACTGATAAGCATTCGAATGCGCTGGATCATTTAGTTGGTCGAGTGACGACGGCGTCTCCGAGATGGCGCTGTGTGTCGCGCGGACCTTCTTCGCAGCGCCCTTTTGCCGAGACCCGTCAGCCGAGGCGAGCGAGGAGTGCGCCCCGTCCCGCCGACTGCCCTTCGCCGACTTAGATCTCTTACTCGGTCTTTTCGACGACTTCCGCTTCTTGCTCCTGCTTTTTGAGGATCTCTTGCTCCTGCTACGGCTCCTCTTGGATGTCCTGCTCGCCCGTCTCGATTTCGAACGTTTTCCCTTCCGGCTCCCACTAGAGGACCTGGACCGAGACGAGCGTCTGTGGTGGCTCCTCTTCAGGGAGCGTCGCCGCTTCGGAGAATGGTGCCGGTGTTTGCCTGGCTGGTCGCTTCCCAGCGTCTCCTCGACCGCCACCGCGTCTCCCGAGTCGTCACCGCCACCCTCCTCAGCGGCCGCCGCCTCCGCCCTCGCCTTGCACGTGCTGCCGGATGCCAGCCGTGATGGCGGCTGTCTGTTCGGCCAGCCGCGCTCGGTCCGCCTCGCACTCGAGCCTCTGCTGGAACACGTTCTCCGCCGCATACGCCCACACCTCCGGCAGGACGTACGTGACGCGCTGCCAGGGTGAGCCGCCCAGGCCGGCGCTCTCCAGCAGGCGGCAGGCGCTGTCCACGGTCAAGCTGGTGCAGCGCGCCACGTGGTGCAGACTGAAGGCGCGACCCGGCCGCACGCTGTTCGGCCGCAGCTGCAGCCGCAGCCACACGAACAGTCGGCACGTGGCGTCCAGCCAGGTAGCCGCGAGCAGCGCCTGCGCCGCGCCGGCGCCGGACGGCAGGTACTTGTACACACTGTTCCGGACAACTGGCCCGAACACGGCGGCGATCAGCGCCGCGTCCGGCTCCGGCAGCGACAGCAGGAAGCAGTGGCGCCGCAGCCGGTTGTCCACGGCGATGGCCGCCAGCTCGTCCTCCTCGTCCGCCGCCTCCGCCGCCGTCACCGGCACATCCACGGCCGTGGCGAAGACGGGCAGCACGCCTGTTGAGCGGAACTCGAAGTCTGCGCCGGCACGGAAGCCATGCATCCGGGCGTGCTCGCGCACCAGGTGCTGCACCCCGGCGGGGCACGCGCCCCGCGTGCTGTAGTGCAGGTCGTCGATCAGGATGGCCGGCCTCGGCATCGGCTTCTCGAGGCGGCGGCAGAGCGCGGTGAGATGACGGCGCGCAGCGGCCGCCGTCCCGTATGGCGCGTGGTCCAGCACCACCTTTTGGAAGCTGGGCGCCACCTCGTGCCGCAGCAGCTGTGTCTTGCCGACGCCGCGCGGCCCGTACAGCAGCACGTGCGCGCCGTGGCGCAGCAGACGCACGGCCAGCGTCGCCACGCTGGCTTGCTGCGGCACGCGCACGTACCAGCGCCGCCCGGTGCTGGCGATGCGGTCGCCGGTGATGTCACGCCAGCAGCACCAGTGCGCATGCGCGTCCAGTGCGTGCTCGAACACTTCGCCGTCGGCCGGGAGGTCACACTCGGCGGCGGCCAGCAGGCGGCGCGCCTCGGCGTCGAACGCGGCGCGGTGGCGGCGCTCAAGCGCGCCGCCGAACGCCCAGACGAAGGCGAGCGCGGCGACGCGGCGTACCACGCGGCCGGCGTCGCCGCTCCGGATCAGCAGCGAGTCGTAGCCGGCCATCAGCGCCGAGAACAGCTGCCGGAACATGGCCGCCGGGTGGCAGCCGAAGTGGCCCGAGGCGACGTCAATGGCCGAGTCGGCGCGGCCGAGCAGCGTGCGGTGCCGGCCTAGGAACACCAGCATGTCCGGGAACAGCTGCTCGATGAGCCGCTCGAGGGTCGGTAACTCGAGCCGATACAGGGTGGTCTTGGCCGCATGGCCAAGCCAGGCGCGCACGAGCATGCGCCAGGAGAGCGCGTGCGGCGACAGCGTGACGCACGGCACGCGCTGCTCGCCGGGACCGAGCGCACCCAGGCGCGCCGTCTCCAGCACCAGTGACAGGTTACGGTTCTGCGCGACGACCGGCGCCAGTGCGAGCAGCGGCTCGTCCAGCGCCGGCCAGCCGTGGTCCAGCACCAGCCACTCTTCGATGCTGGGCAGCGTGCCCATCAGCCGGGCGGAGGCGGCCAGCTTGGCCAGCGGCCGCGGTCCAACCAGCACGCGCTCGATGAGGCGCGCCCCGCCACCGACGCAGTACATGGCGTCCAGCGAGCCGCCCAGGATCTGCTGCTTGGCCGCCCGCAGCAGGCGGACGAGCGTCGTCTTGCCGGTGCCTGGCTCGCCGGCCACGATCACCACGCGCTGCTCGCTCAGCGCCCGGTGGATGGCCATCAGCGACTGCAGCTGATCGCTGTGCAGCACGAGCGCCTCGTCCTCGGCCTGCACGCGCAGCTGGTGCTCCATGTCGCCGTCCAGGATGGCCGGAACCGACGGGATGACGGCGCGCTGCCGGCCGCGCACCACCTCCTCCACCAGCGCGCCGGCCTCGGCGAAGTAGGCGCGCAGCATGCCTTCCATGCGGCGCAGCTGGCGCAGCAGCTGGCTGAAGCGGTGCGCCCGCAGGCGCGGCTGCCGCTGCAGGCGGCCGGTCAGCTCGCAGTAAGCGGCCGTCAGACGGTCGAACGACGGCCCGGCCGGCGCCGTGCCCGTCTCCACCAGCCGGTGCAGGGCGATCCAGTCGCGCTGCGCGGCCAGCAGCCGGCGCACGACCAGCGCAGCACGCTCCCAGCGCTCGCTGGTGGCCAGCACCTGGCGCCACCATGAGTTGGTGAGGTTCCACTCGATGACGGCACATAGCGCCGACACGTTGAACATTATTTCGGTGTCGAGCGCTACGCCGTCGTGCACCGTGTACACCTCCACGTCCATGAGCTCGCCGCGCTCCAGGACAAAGTCAGGCACGTAGCGCTCCATGGTCAACGCCATCGCTTCCAGCTTGGCGGTCAGGCTTTCGGCCAGCTCCCTGGCGGAGAAGCTGCGCTGCTGCTGACTGACCTGGGCGTAAATGACGCTGACGTGGCGCGTCAGCGTGTCCTGTTGCGTCTCCGACTTCTCGACGTGTGCGCCGGCGCCGGCTTCGTCCCCTGCGGCAGCCTCCTCCCCGTCCCCCTCAGTCGCCCGCTCCTCGCCGTCCTCGCCGCGCTCCTTCCCGGCCAGCAGGAAGCGCATCTTGCCGACAACCGGCGACCAGTCGTCGCCGCGCTGGCCGTCGCTCTGCACGGCCCCCATCATGACGACGAGGCGGCGCACCTCCTCCATGCGGTCGCGCCAGAAGCGCACCGACAGCCGCTCAGAGCCCACGTCCGAGAGGAAGTGGCGGCGTTGCTCTTGCCAGGCGTTCAGGTCCGCCGTCAGCGCCGCTCGCAGATCGCCGTTGCGCATGTCCGTCATCCAGGTGCGCGCGAGGCCCAGCAAGTCGCGCAGGGACGTCCACACGGCCACCTTAGTGGTGATCCTCTGAAACGTCTTGTGCACGTTTTGCGACTCTGCCGCCTCGTGGAAAAGGATCTGCACGAGGCGTTCGCTCTCTTCCACCTCCTCCATCGCCTTCCGCATGCGCTGCATCAGCACCTGCATCCGCTCCGCGTCCTCGAACAGCGCGGCGATCCGCAGCGTCAGGCGGCGCTGCATGGCCACGTCGAAGCCGGGTATGAGTGCCTTCATGATTACGTCGGTGGCGCCGCCCCAGCGTGGCAGTTCATTTATTTCCTGGTGTAGTCGGTCGACGGCGGCCAGGGCGCGCTGGTGGCGCTCGTGCGCAGTCGGCCGTCGCCGATCCAGACTCAACAGCAGTGCGTGATGCCGGCCGTAGATGGCCGCCAGGTACGCCGCCCAATCGGCGTTCAGATCGCCGGCGGCGAGGCGGGCCCGGCCGAGCAGCGCCGCCCTCCATCCGGCCGCTCCCCAGCCGGCGGCCAGCAGCAGGGTCAGGAGGCGGCTGGCCGTGCCGACCGCATCGAAGCGTCGGTAGGTGTCCCTGATCAGCCCACTGACCCGGTAGAACCACTGCGACAGACGCGCGTCCGAGCCGGCGTCGAACTGGTCCGGGATCTCCCGCATCGTGGCCTGCATGTCCGCCCTGACGCCGTCCACGACCGTAATTACGCGGCCGACGAGCAGCTCCGCGCGCCGGCTGACGGTCGCTTCCAGCTGACGCCGGATGTCCTCCACGCTCATCCGCACCAGCCGCGCCTCGAACGCCGCTGGAAGGCGCTGGATCCGACGGTCCCACTCGACTAGGCGCTGCAGCTCGCCGATCGCGCCTGCCAGCGGCGCGGCTGCCTTCACCGGGCGGCCGTCGCTCGCTCCGCAGTGGCGGAACACCGCCGCGATCCACGAGTTCTCCTCGATGAAGGCGTTGACCAGTGCGAAGTCGTGCGCGAGCGCCGTGCCGGCCGACGTGGCCAGCGCGGCCTGCTGCTCCACGGCGCCCCAAGAGTCGTCGCGCAACCCGTGCAGGAAGCGGATTTCGTTGGCGAGCACGCGCTCGGCGGCCGCCGCGCTGTGGAATGTCGGCGGCTGGTGCCGCGCCCATGTCTCGAGCAGCTGGCCGCAGCGCGCGCTCGGCGCCCAGCTTGATGCTGCACGCGGCGGCGCGCACCAGCTCGCGCAGGCGCGCCTCGACCGTCGTGCGGCCTGGGTTGAACGCGCAACTGGACCGTCGCCGGACTGTCAGGCGCGTCCCCGGGGACGGTCGGAGCCGACACGGCGTCACCGCAGCCACCGGTCGACGGCGCGGCGACGACGGCGAGCTCCAGGCGCGTGGCGATGAGGGCGGGGACGCGGTCGGCCAAGCGGCGCTGCAGCGGCGCCAACGCCTCGGCCAGCGCGGCGTCGGCGTGCGCACGCACCAGGCCGGCCAACAAGCGCAGGAAGGTGGGCAGCATGGCCTCCAGCCTCTGGCGGTGCGCCACCTGGCAGCGCAGCTCGGCCACACGCGCACGTGCAGTACCCAGCACTGGGCTGTCGTAGGTACTGGGACAGCGCTCACGGCGCACGCGGCGCCAGGCGCGCTCCAGCTCGTCGAACAGCTGGTGGCAGAGCTGGTGCAGCTGGTGCAGCAGCTGGTGGACGGCACGCCGCGCCTGGCGTACCGCCGGCTCCGCCAGCAGGCGGCTGGCGGCGACCAGTGGGTCCACTTCGTACAGGCTGACGGCGAAGGCGTCCGGCAACAGGCGGAGCTCGTCCAGCGTCAAACGCAGCTGGCAGAGCCCGCGCGTCAGCAGCGACAGGTACGGCTCCTGAAAGCGCAGCGCGCCGGCCACCCGCCGCCGGCGTCGGCCGAATGCGTTCGCTCGCGCCGCCGTCAGCCACAGCAGGAACGCCTTGCGCAGGCGCAGCGTGCGGAAGAACGGCAGGCGCACGAGCCGCGCGAACACGCCCGCCTCGCGCACCCAGTCCCAGGCGTTCAGCTTCTCGCTGAGGCCGTCTGGGCGAACGTGCAGGAAGCCGCCCGGGTAGAGCATCCAGTGTTCGCCGCGGCACCGCGAGCGCTCCGGCGTCTGCGTCAGGCTGTACGGGTTGTCCGGGTGCTCCGGGCCGGGCATAAAGAAGACGGCATCGCGCACGTGGGACGAGCAGCTCAGCATCTGCGAGACCAACGACACACCCTCCACCTCGGCGAACGTCGTGCGCCGGTGGCCCGTGAACGCCATGGCTTCTGGGAACGGCCGCTGCGGCGCGGGCGGGCACGCGCTGAAGAGCTGGGTTTGGTCGTGAGCTGGAGCCGCCGGTGTGGTTTGTCCGGCGCTATGTGAGCCAGCTTGTGGGTGCCACGCACTGTTCTTTGTTTAAGGCTTTCCCGTTGGGGCGGTGGGAACTCGTACACAACGCGATTGCCTCGGAGGGCTGCTGCCTTGCTGCCAGGTTAGATAAAGAAATTGAGGCATGTGAACGTGGTGGACATAGATGGAAAATCACCATAGGCGTGTCAGGAGAAAGCTGAGGAGGCAGCCGCAGCGCTACATGTCAAGGACAAGGGAATCTGATACTCTAATTCACTACAGGCGGATGTTTCTTGATACTTCGAATCACTTCGAATCCCCTGTGGAGATTCAGATCAACTTCCGGACAACGCCCGGAAATAGCCTTCAGTGGACGTGATTCAATTTTAACAGAAAATGTTTCGGTGCACGTGCCGTTGTTTCATCACTTCCCTGGAAATAGTTCGTTTTAATGCATTTTTGCTGCACATGGAAGTACCCTCACGTCTACAACCGTACATCCATGAACAATTGCGCGTGGTGGTAGTAATGGTCACCGGGGCGCCGCTCCCGGGATTTTGTTTCTTTATCGGTGTTTTATGGCGCGCCGAGTGAAATGGTCATTTTGCGGCTACCGCTCCAGAGAAATGCTGGTAGCGGGTAATTCAGTGTATTTGGACCGAACACCGCAGAACATATTCACAAGAGGCGGGCCAATGCCTCCAGCACTTCCGAGATCAGGAAAAACTACCCGTTCCATAATACAAAGAAACATGCAGGCACAAAAGGTCACAACACATGCACATTGCACTCGCTAATTCACCCGAAAGCTCCATGATAAGCTCATGAAAATCCGGCTGAGCAGGTTCGCCACGTGCACAGGGCGCTAAACACGACCCTACCCGGCCAGCGCAACCGAAACCGCGCGAATACAACGGTCCATACATTGTACACATCATCCAAACCCGTATTCACAATGTCTCCCAGTCGATCTAGAACACTATTACCCCCGTATATAACCCGCCATGGTTACCAGTCCCGGCCATCGTGGCGCACCCCGCGAGACGCCCCCATTGGCACAATTCACAGCACTGGCAGTTGTACCTGTGTCCACGCGACTCCTCGCAGAAAGACCACATTGGGCTGAGATCCTCCCCAGGCTACAAGCTCCAAACCACAGCATTCAAGCTCACTGAATTGACATTAAAAATGTTCACAAACACCATGCTTCGCTTCACATGGACGCAGTTTAAGACGTCACAGCACCCAGGTATTGTACAATGGCCATAATCGTGCACAACAGCTGTCCCGCTGTGTCAACATTGCAGAATACAGTCCCGAGTGAAAACCACACACTATACAGCATTGCCTCGAGTGGCTGTACAAAATAAGCGTATCTTTACATGGCCCTGAGGCGGTTTCCAGTGGAACCCTGGGAAAAACACATGGCGACACCGCGTCATGCCTCACGAGCCGACA
Source organism: Pollicipes pollicipes (assembly GCF_011947565.3). NCBI lineage: Eukaryota > Metazoa > Arthropoda > Thecostraca > Pollicipedomorpha > Pollicipedidae > Pollicipes > Pollicipes pollicipes. Next base: position 44,772,981 of record NW_023596420.1, on the reverse strand, counting down.
CCGACCCCGTCGGCCCTTTGGATCCCTTCAGGACGGTCATGCGTACCCGTGTACTCCTCAAGACCGGCACTCTTCGTCCGCCCACAGCATAGTCGCCGGGCGTGATCCCCTCTCCCCTCTCCAGATCCATCTCCAGTGTTATAACTCACTGCGTCCCCCCCCCCCCCTCCTCCCTCCCAAGACTGTTCTCCCCCTCGCCCGTCCCCCAACAGACACCTAGAGACCCCTCCCCACTCCCACCCACCACCCGGCGCCAGTGCGTCTGTTCCAGCGTCATTACTCGGTGGGCCCCGCCCAAGCCGTACCCCGCCTACGCGTCTCTGTCGTCTTCGCTCCTTCGTCCGATCCCAGCATCATTGCTCAGTGGCAGCCCCACAACGGCCTACCCACCACGGCCACCACTCGACAGACTCCCCGCGTCCTCGCCGCCCTACCCTCCCCCGCCCACGTCTCAGGGCCCGCCCGCCGCCGCCGCTCCCTCCGGCTCCGTCTGCGTACTCCCGTCGCTAGAGCACCGCTCTCGGCGTCTGTGCCGGCACCAGAGCGTCTGCGTGGCACGCTCCACACGCGGCGGCTGGGTCAGCGGCGCCGTCTCCGGCCGGTGCGCGGCGCTGCCGTCGAGCGTCAGGCGCGGCAAGTCGGCGGTGGGCGAGCGGCCGACGGGCGGCGCCGGTCGCAGCACCAGCCGCGGCGCCGGCGCCGCCCGCCACGCGGCCGAAGTCTTCGGCGCGCCGTCGAGCCGCGCTAGGGCGGACAGCTCCAGCGCTATGCGCACGCCGGCGTCGGGGTGCGCCGGCGGCGGCTGCGGCAGGCCGGCATGCACGGCGAACGCGCGCGGCCAGAGCTGGCCGTCGGCCGGCGAGTAGCGACGCCGCGCCACGAGGCCCGTGTCGCGAGCGCGCAGGTAGAGCGGCACGGCCGGTTGGCGCGGCGCGCGCACCTTTTCCGGCACAAGCGCATCCCAGGCCGGCATCAGCTTACGCTCGCGCGTGCGCCAGATGCAGAGGCTCCGGTCCGGTGAGGTGGTCACCAGCTGCGGGTGGGCGGGGGGGGGGGGGGGGGCGTCAGGTCGGCCTGGCCTCGGGTGACGCTGCGACCGGTGCCGGCTGGCCCGGCGAGGAAGCTCGGAACGCACATAACCTTTTTGGCCACGGTGGGGTGTTGCTGACATCACTGAAGCGAACACTGACGTGGTACCGACCTAATCATGCGAAGACATGCTTTCTTTGATCACCAATGACTACAACAAGCTTTACACACTAAATGTACATAACTTCACGTCACATCAACAGCCTTGCCGACGTCGATTAGTGGTTAACAAAACTTTTTAACGGCCTACAGCCAAAAAGTTCTGGAACAACATCTGCCCATAGATGACCTGCCCGCTTGACCTGGGCTTCAGGACCACACGGCTGATAATCTGACATCACCAGCGGCACATCGGACACCACCGGCACCCCGCTGCGTTACTCACCGTCTCTCCGAGGCCGCCCCAGGCCACCCACGACACGGGCTCGCGGTGTCCGGGCAGGCGGCAGAGCGGGAAGCCTGTCTGCGCGGCCGACCACAGGCAGGCCGTGTTGCGCGAGCTGCCAGACAGCAGCTGCCTGCCGTCGGGCGACAGGCAGAAGTCGACCGAGTACGTCTGGCACGCCCGGCCGTCGTAGACCGCTTCTGCGGACGGAGGGGACGCGGTCAGACGGCCGCGGTTGCACACTCAGGCGCCGTCAGGCCCGGCTGCACGCCACCTCCGTGGGGGGGGGGGGGGGGGGGCAACGGCCGGGGTCTCCAGTGACAGGCCGTCACGCAGGGCGGCGCAGTGACGGCGCGACGGTCACAGGCATGCCGACCGTCACTGGCCGAGATGTGTGGGGCCGGAAGACTGACTCACGGCCGCGGAGCGCAAGATCACTACAGCCCGTTCATCCGAGTGGCGGTGATACGACGTACAGATTACCAAAAACAAAGGGCAATCAACACAGCCATGACGCATTCCGGGCGGATTTGTGTTGCCTGTCCCGCACCACAACCAGCTTAAATGGTCCTTGGTCCGCGAAGCCAGCACAGCCTGAGCAGCCGGACAGCGCGGGACACCACGCCACCTGACACCGGTCCGGGCCCCTCGACGACACCCGACATCGCGCCGGCGCCGCACGGCCGCCTCACCGTCGTCCAGTCCCCAGTTGGCCATGCTGTAGCGCCGGATGGGCTCGTTGACACGCGCCACGTACAGCTGGCTCTGGCCGTCGGAGCGCAGCCGGATGACGCCGCTGTCCCGGTACGAGTGCGGCGCGCCCAGCTCGGTCACCGGCAGGCGGTGGCGGCCGCCCGGACGGGAGCCGTGCGCGCGCAGGTCCCACACCGATACCTTGCTGGAAACGCGGCACGACGGGACTGTAGGACGGAGCGAGCGCCGCGCGCTAGCCGTGCCGTTGGTGGGGGGAGAGGGGGGGGGGGACGTTCACAGAGCCCGTGCTGACAGTGTGCCAAAACAGAAAGTGCTGCTGCTACAGAGTAGCGGTCCCTGCGCCGTCAATTTTCGCCGAGATTGCCATGGATTCTGGTATGACAAGACCTCAGTGAACATCAGCGAAACTCGCATTAAAATGGGGAAGCAGCTTACTTCCGGGAAAAGGACAAACAACGCGCTCGTCGACTTTGAACCACAGCAACTTCCACTCGATTGCAAGCAGGTCTTGTACACGCACGTTTCCACACTTGCAGTTACTTGCGCCCCCAAAAAGAGTGGTGCACCGTGTTAGGGACGACGGGTGACTACGCACGATCTGACGGGACGTTCACATTAGGCCCTCGTCATTCGTGCCAGCCCCTCGCGTTCACCCCCCCCCCCCCCCCCCCCTGAGCACACTTACCCGCCGTCCGTGCTGCCCGACAGCAGATACACCGAGTCCCGGAACAGCAAAGACGTCACAATGGGTGCCACCGTGAATAGGATGGAACGGCGTACACCTGGCCGGCAGAGGGCAATGACGTCACGCAAGTACACAAGCACGCACACACACATACAGGTGAGCGTCCGCGTCGCCGTAGCCTGAGGAAAGCGCGCCGCATAGCCGTGTCAAGCTAAGCCCAGTTTCTGCCTCACAGTAGGCTGGTTGTTGCCACATTGCGGGCAGATCGTCCTGGTGTGATCGGATACCAGGAGTCAAAAATGCATCCAACACGGTCTCGGGATGTGAAAAGGAATTCATACTGGAATCCTGGCCGTCCGGCGGCCTCCACACGCGATTCCTCCACGTCGACTCGATTGACGTTGATTGGCTGATTTTGAGTAAGAGGAGGGGCAACAGGCAAGTGAAACCTAAACCGAGGGTATAACAGCATGCACAAATATCGACATCCTATCTCACCCTGTTACCCTCCCTCTTGCTGTATCGTAAATCCGCACGACGCCCCGCTTGCAGGCTGCATGCGCCAGCCACGTGTGGGCCAAGAGGCCCCTGGGGGGGTTCCCAACAGGGCGTTCAGCGCACACCCCGCAGAGGGGCCCCATGCGTGAACTGAGGTTTGGCGGTTGTCCCCCCCCCCCCCGCCCCAGGCGCATGTAGTTCTGCCCCAACAATATCCCGTTTCCTTCATCCCATAGCCCTGAAATGATCATTCCCGGTCGAAACAGCTCTGATCCAAATAACAAACAACCAATTACCAATTGTCATCAGCCCTATAACCAAAGTGCCGAATATTGAAGCACTGTCGGATACTCACGTCTCTTGAATGGGATGGGTAGGGGGATCTCGCGGGCGGACAGCCGGCCCATCCGCGAGTCCCACACCTGCAGCGCTCCGTCCCGACCGCCCGAGGCAAACACGACTGCCGGCCAGTACGGACACGGGTCAGTCGCGTCAGGACAACCACAGGGGTTGTACGGGTCATGAATCAACACACCTGCACAGGTCAGCCGGGTCACAAGAGGTCAGCTGGTTCAGAGCAGCCACATGATTTACATGGGTCACATCCGCGGAAGTCAGCTAGGTCAGAGTACGCGGAGGTCAAAGGATCAAAAACCCCACAAATATCGGAATGGCCAGAACGATTACAGATCTGTCCGCCCGTACCAGCAAGTGGCCGCGGGAGCCAGCACACCCACGGGACCATTAAGGTCAGAGCGGAGCGGGCCAGAGGTTCATTCATGCGTTCAACGAGTGAGACAGTCCAAACAGGTGGCTTCTCATGCCCACGAGCCAACAGGTTAAACTGTAAGATGACTTCATGCACATACAGGAGTTCATGAGTCAAATGTTAACGTCAAGTGATCCATGTTATGCAAATGTGTAAAAATGTCCCAGTCAAATGAGCAGGCGCAACACATTCAGCGAATCCTGCAAACGCAATGGCCGCATTCCCACTTGGCCACTGCGGTCACGAGCCTGCTCTACCGACCCAGCCGTTCGACCCGCCTGCAGATCAACACCGACCGCAGCGCCTCCCCCCCGCCCAGACACCCATCCGTCCTCACAGCGATCGCCGGGCAGGAAGGCGACGGTGCGCACGGCGCTCGCGTGTCGGCGGCAGACGCCGAGCAGCGTCAGCCGCTCGCCGTCCCAGATGCGCACGGTCTCGTCGAGCGAGCCCGTCAGCAACCGGCTGCCGTCCGACGCCCAGTCCAGGTCGTACGCCACCGACTCGTGCGCCCGCAGACCTGACGCCGCGCGGGCCGGCGGTGACGGCACGGCGATGGTACGGACAAGCACGTGACGAGCGCGGCACGGGCGGAGCATGGGAGGTTTCAGAGAAAATTGGGTTAGACTTGAGATTAGTTTACGTTACCTCACGTCGAAGCCATTTTTAAAGTCGGGGGGGGGGGGGGGGGGGTCATTGAACTCTGTACCAGCAGCGGGCCAACGCGACTATTTGCGGCGATTCACCTCACTGAGCAGTTTGGATGAAACAGTTATGCACACAAATCGCACATTTTACACCTTAGAAACGGAAATGATTGCCAAGAAAAGATACACTTACTGCTATGGAACACAGCGTCATAACACCTTGCTGAGAGCAGGCCCCACAAAAAGATTACCGCGGCAGCAATCGAACCCCAATCTCGCAATCCTGAGGCAATCACCAGACAGCCCTGCCACGTGGAACATTGGACACATCAAATAATAGACCCCTCTTAAACAACGTGATTAAGACCAGTCTGCGCCTCTGGGGACGGCGGTCTGAGAGCCCGAGTGGCGGCGCCGCCAGTAGAAGGCCGCTCACGGTCAGTGTAGCAGCGCTCCGACGGCCGAGTGTCCCAGAGCTTGAGGAAGCCGCCGCTGTCAACGGCGGCCAGCTGGTGGTTGGTGTCGGGGCGCGGGCAGAACGCCAGCCGCTTAACCTCGGGCATACTGCCGTGGGCGATGCGCAGCGACGTCAGGTTGGTAAACGTCGACAGGCGATCGCGTCGGGCGCACACCAGGCGTGCGTTCATGCCGTACGCCGGCGGCGCCACTGCCACGGCAGACGGCGCTAGCGACGTGGTGGCCGACAGAGGCAGCAGTGGTGTCATGGTGGCTGGTGGGGCCAGATGGGCCTGTGTAGTCCGGCAGATGGAGTTGCTGTCGGCCGCCAGCTGCAGATGACTGTGCGCTGAACCCTGAACACAAAAATGTCGCCTTAGTCCTCGTCCAAGATTCAGGGAGTGAGAACACATGTGTATGCAAGCATGTGCAATCAACACAATCTTGAGCATTTTATCCCTGGTTCTAAGGTGTGCTCCTCTTGCCAAGTCATACCAGGTTTAGTAGCAACTAGATGGAACAGTTTTTGCCAGGCAATGTTCACCAGATGGCAGGAAACACTGTTGGCAAAACTAGCAGAAATTGGCAGAAACTCAAGCATAGCAGCCATGTAATAATCCAACATGTCCATTTAACAGGTTAGTACCAGCATAGTTTCCATGCTTAAGATGATAAATGGCAATGTTCCTGCCAGGCATGATTTGGCAGATGCATGAAGAAGAGTGCTGATGATCCACCATAGATGCACAGTGCTGTTTTCAGTGCGTGGTGCACAGTGCTGTTTACATCGACCACCAAGCATGACTGAAGAACTGGTCAGTTGACATGTGAGCTATGGGTAGATCTGATACTGAAAGCTATCCCATGGTATATTTATATGACTGATATATATATATATATATATATATATATATATATATATATATATATATATATATATATAGTTATAAGATAGAAAATATGATTTATGTGAACTTCTGGCAACTTTTATTTGACCTAAGGTAATTAAACTCATGTCAAACAAGAGCTAACTTGACATATTACCCAAATTAAATTTGTGGTTACTAGCATGAACAGCTTTTATTCTATGCATATATACATTGAAGACTATTATTTTGTCTGCATTGCTGCAAGGTTTGTAACATGACCTACATAAATGATGCTGTGGTACATGCCAATTATTAGCTGTGAAAGCATCAACTGGCGATTTCCCATGGTGTGAGAAAATTGAGCCACATCCTTGCTCCATTAGACTGGAATTTGAAAATGGCTATTTCTCTGAGAAGCTAAGCCAAAGTGCAGACAACCCCTGTCCAAGCTGTGGTGTTTCCAAGCTCCTAAGTCTGTGTTCTTGCACAAATGTATACAAAATGACAAAGCATGTTTGAGACCCTCAAAACTCCAATGCCACAAACACTGCATGTTTGATGCCTTGCATTTTGGGTCCTGCACATGACATCTGAGGTCATCCACATGTAAGTGAAGACAAAGAACACTTCACTCCCTCTGTGCAGTTGAATACACTCAGTAATTATGTATCCAACAAATGGCATGGACACGTCATGGTAATGCACAATCTTCTCACAACTTTGTGAGGCAATCTCACAAAAATGGCTGTCTCTTCTCAAACCTCCAGCAGTGGAAGAACAATTTACGCCTCAAACCTTCAGCACAATGCACACCGGTCAGCACATAAATAGGATGAAGCAAACCTTTCCAAAATATGCGCCACAGCTCAAAATGTAGTAAAATACAATGCACTCACCCACAAGGACCCCTTCCTGCCCCAAGCAGCATCCGACGCTACCCACGTGAACGGCGGCTAGCGTGCGGGACGACGGATCCCACGTGACCGTACGCAAATTTGAATAACTTATTGACGCGCCGGCTACATTTATGGCGCGTATGCGAAAAAAATGAAAAATGACAGGCAGTGTTTGGTTGATCAGGCGGCTCCCACCACTGACCTGGTCAGTGGCTCCCAGATGCTTGCGGCATGAAAAAGCGACGCCACTGGCCCCTGTAGTCGCCGCCCGTGACGTAACGCTGACCGTGTCTTAGCGAAGTGAAGTGGATCTGTTAGCAAACTGTTCGTCATGGTCTCCATTATGGACTCATGGCCATAGATCGCCCGGACCCCGCCCGTGCATCGCTGATCCGCGCATCCAGGAAATTGAAAAGACAGCATTTGTTCATGGTTTCCGCTTGCTTTGCTGCGAGTGCCGCCTCACATCACATGACATTAGTTCGCATCTCCATGATATATACAATGCAGCTTGTCTTTTTATTCCTGTCTGGCAGTCCATGGCGGACGCTATTTTCATCGTTACTCGAGCTTTACGGCATGGCTTCGGTGGCAGCTGACATTTGCTCAACAAGCTCCTTTTACATACAAGAAAAGTGTTTCTCCGTCGATTGTCAAAACACACTCTCCTCTCGCACGAGCCGTGACGGGCACTGGTACCTGACGAGGGTGAATTTATGTCGTAGATCGTCATGAAGGTTGAGTCCGTCGTGCACACATGTCACGGCAATTAGCGCAGCCGTTTATTATGCGCATCGATTAGAAGCTGCACGGGTGGATACAGGGTTTTGTCAAGGGGGGCCACGCCACATTGTGGAGCCCTATAAAGTCAAGGTATCACCCCGCAAAGAAATAATCGAAGTTCAGCTATCAAATTGTATTATTCTTAACACGCCATTGTTATGCCGAAACCAATCTTACTGTGTACATCCCCCCAAAAAACTAGGCGTGCTATGCATGTGTAGGTTCTGCTGTTATTGTGTCTTGACTCCTGCTCACTGGTACACAACACGTTCAAGGCCACTTCTGTATTTGACGCTCCTCACAGTACGTCCCGCAGATATGCCCGTCCTCGCGCCGGCAGCTCTCAGAATCTTCTCCTTGTTACTACCCCCTTTCCTGAACCCCGCGCCGAGTCCCTCGCACGGGGCGTCTGGGGCAGGAGGGGAACGCGAGCGCCTCTAAGCGGCGCTCGCAAACTACGCTTACATTCGCTACCTTGTACGCAGGTGTCCTTTGACACCTTACATATGTGCATGGAGCTTGTTCATTTTCTCCCGATCATGGAGAATGCTGCCATTTTGGAGTTTAGTTCTTCGGCAAAAATTTGGCAAAAAATAGTTAGCTGCTAAATACCAGCAGAACCGAGCACCGACTCCATACCTAGCATATTTACAGCTAGCCGGCTAGTCAATATGACTAGCTGATGGCTGATGACTAATGCAGAGATTTTGCTTTGTTGGCTATGAACGAGCACAAGGTACCCTAGCATTAAAACGTATTACATAACATGGCTGAGAATGTGATGCACAAGTATAAACTGGTGTCCCAAATTCAAGACCCAACCGAAATATCACATGCGATGTCGACGGCAAGTAAAATTATGGGACAAATGGCTGTAAAAATTCATCGACGCATATCTGACTGCTGATATAAGGTCAACAGCAACGAAACCTGAGCGTTCAAGGGTGCCGCGGCAGGCTAACAAAGATGCTTCCGATAAGTGTGGGGTCTTCAGAGCAAGCGAAATGAACCCGAGACCAACGTGATAGGACCCTGAACGATTGGGAGTGCCCCGGCAGGCTGACATAGGACCCCGGCCAGAGGAGAGAGCTCTTTGAACAAAGCGGAAAGTGTTGGTAAAACCTGTCGACTTGGTGGATAATGTCGGCTACAAAAATGCACATACGCGAAGCTTGGTGCCAAAAAATGTTTTCAGACAGCAAATTTTGGTCACCGCCAAGAAGAAAAAATACAGCACACTATGCAAAACATAACGTGAGGTCTCCATATCTAGCTATTATGCCTCCATGGTAATGAATTCCGTCACACAAGCAATTCCGTCTCTGTGACAACTCCTTACCGCACTCCATGGTACCTTGATATCTTTTCTAGATTTCATTCCAACCCGGGACAAAAATATCCCATGATTTTTAGTTGGTCGGCCGACTTGGTGACAGGTCGGTGACAAATCAGTGCATTTCCGATGGCCCGGCCAGTCAGCCGATTCGCTGTTTTTAACGGCCGATTCTCAGTGTCCCAAACTAGACAGCGTAAAGTACTAAAAAATTCCTGGATATGGGGATTTATCTGGCCGCAAGGGCTTGTTTCAATTGTTGCGATGCGACTGACATGAGATGGGCGGTGACTTTCAATGCAGTCCAACTTTGCAAGTGGCATTCGCGTTGCAGCGTCATGAATACCCGCCTAGGATTTAATTTCTGGCCTTGTTTACTTCGTTGGCTGTGTACCGAGATTTAGGACCGTGTCCTCAGCGGCGAGAGGCATTGACAGCTCAAGGTAAGTCGGTGGGATGATCCCGTCAAGGTAGAAATTGACCTTTGATTATCCTAACCGCTTTTTCAAGACACCGAAAAGGCTGTTGACTCACCGGAGAAGACACAAGCGACCAGCCTTCTTCCCTTTCAAAGAGCCGTGGATTTTATGTTGAAGCCTGGTGGCACTCCTCATGAAGGATGATAACAGGAGGTGATAATAGTTCTTGAATACCACTGCATGTCGTTTTTGTGCTTGTCCTGAATGAGAATGGTTACCAGTCACACAGATATTCAGATCAGGGATGTCCCTTCTTCTTGTTCAGTTCAGGGCTCCCCCCCCCCCTGTGTGAAGAAGTGTGCTAATCTGGTAGATATCCATCTTTTGCAGCTATGTTGCATAATTTTTCAATGCTCCCTAACCTATCTTCAAAAACTATGCTTGCTTGCTTGAAATGCTTGAAATGCAGTTGCCTTATCAGTGCTTGATGGCTTATAGGCAATTATTCACAGTTCAACCTTTTCTTAACATGAATCTTAGTTGCTAGAAATGTATATAATACCCAATGAAGTAGGCCATGAGAAGGTGGTGAAAGCGAGGGGTGGAGTGGTGTAGGAAATTTAAGCAATGAGGAGGAAGGGGGAACATGTGTCACTGTCATTTTCCCCTTTACTGAAAGTTTTACTTTAAATAGCATGATGTTTTATGGTATTGCAGTCCAACTGTCCTATGAGGTCAGTGAAAGGTTGGCATTTAGTTGTCTCTAAGGACAGTGCTGGCTATTTTCTGATAATAGCAACCCTACTGTAACAGGAAAGCTGTAGAGCCATTCATTCTGCAGTGCTCATTGATGTGCATATTTGCTTTGCACTAGTGAGCATAGTATTGCATGAATGCAAGTATGGTATGTTTCATTACTGTTTTTGGTAACATTGAATTGTAAAATTGTTGTGATGGAATCATTAGCATAGTCACAGTATACATTTAAGAACAAGCTGTGAGGGCAGACAATCCAGCTTATATGCAGCAGTACATTGACAGTAGAAATCAGTATAGTTTGTGCGTTGGTGGCATAATGACAGGAGTGACTATTTCTTAGGCATGATTAGGGGGAGATAGCAACCCATGGATCGTGGTCAGTAAATTAAGTTCAGAGAAGGTGGTTTTGTGTTACCATTAGTTTTCCCCATACTTTTTTATAATTTTTTAGCCAGAAATATTGGCTGGGGGGGGGGGGGGGTCAGCATTGAGGGGACCTAACCCAACATAGATATTGGGCAGTGTCCTGGAACTCAATGTGAATTGACACTCATGCACTATACATGATAAACATCACTGATAACCTTAGATTTGCATGCTATTTACATGCAATTTTGGCTTGCTGATTAAATTTCTACCATTGTTTGGATGACCCTTTGACCCTCTGTAGGTACTGCCCTGCATTACTCTTGAATACAGGCAACTTACCACCCTGTGGTGTTAGAGAAACTGTTTCACTTTTGTATGTGGTTTGGAACTGAGACATCTTTTTTAACACCATTCCTCATATTTCACAATTACGCCCTTTCATGAGACTTCAAATCCTCTCGCGTGTGAACTTGGCGCACGCGAATTTGTGTAGAATACTTCACACCACCTAATTTGAAGTCAACCAGAGGTATACGCCACCATAGAAATGTCACACGAATTCGGCTTGCTTAATGATCATGCTTTGTTTGCGGCCAATAAAGCTATAACCAACATTGTATCCGTGTTTGCATCTTGTCAGCACTAATTGTGGCATCAGAATTTTTCATCCAGCTGAATGCGTCAAATGCAAGTTTCATGCTCGAACTATCGTTGAACCAAGTCTCGCACGACCACGTGCAAAACTCATTCGTCTGGCCAGGACTCATGCGCTCTTTGTGGTCAGGCCTAAATCACCCTAAATACAATCAGCTCAACTTCATGCATGTTCCTTCTGCACAAGCTTGTTTGTCCCAATTTTGAATTTTGTAGTTGGGAAGCCACATGCACTCCCCGGCGAAATCACTTCCCGAACATCAGCAAAGAGTCAGTCCCCTGGTGCGTGTATGTCTATACCAGCAAAGTCTCGATTCTGTGGTGTCTTTCACTATGGTCCTTGTTTATACCATAGATGGTATCTTCTTCCTCAGCATAATGCCACGAACTGGGTCGACAAAATACCGAACATGCATGCCCTCCTTCAACACAATTTCTGAATCCAGAAGTAATAAACTCGTAAGTACTGCTACTTCCGATCGAAGTACTACTGATTCCTGTAGTAATAACTGTGAATGTTGTAATGACTTTCGACCAGCCCCCATCACTACATCCACCATATTTTGTACAACACATTCATAATCCCAAGAGCACCCATATATGATCCTCTTATATGGGTGTTATATATGTTATATGTCCGCTTCCCCTCGTTCTCAGCCTACCCGTGGCCTGCTTGGGGATAGCCAAGCTTTCTCTCTTCTGGCCACAGATTTTCTTTTAAGCCCCCTCATGGTTGATTATGCTTCTTATGAAACCACCATCCATTGTCATATCCTTCGATCTCACATTTCCGTTATGCAAGGCCAAAAACCCAAAATTATTCCCCGCAATGGCCATAACCACCACGTATTTGTCAATCCTGATGGTCTCCTACAATCTACGCTTCTTCAAAGCTCCCCTGTCACCGTCCATCTCCGTTTCCGCGCCATGCGCATCTCCTTGTATCATTCTAAAATTTGTCCTCACATCGAACCCATTGAATCAAGCACTGAATGTCATCCATGTCAGTTGGCTGCCACAATTATCGTTCGCGCTCCGATCTATTTGCTCTCCGGGCACGCTTCCGTTTCGTGTAACGAAATGCCTTATCGACCCGTCTTCTTAAATTATCCACCGACAGCTCACTCGTAGTTGTTCGTTTCGTTTCTTCCCTGGATGGCCATGACGAGCGTGTCCGTTTATTTCACAATGGAATTCGCAGCTGTGGACCTATCTCGTACCTAAAGATCTCGTTCTGTTTAGATGCTCCTGCCATTAGTCTTACTCAACATAATAATCCCCAGCCCAGAGCATAGCTGTTTTGCACTTGACTGGTCTCCTCAATTCTTTCGCTTCATCTACCGAGTCGATATCACGTCTTCCTTGAAGAACGTCATTTCTCGGTTTTTGGCCTACTCATCGCTACTTTCATCCTTTCTCTTTTGATCACCTTGGTCAATCACTGATTTTAAATCGTCCGCCAATATATCCATTGTCTATCTGCACGGCCAGGCCATGCAGCGAAGGTGCCTGGTAGTCCAGGCCGACACGGTTTGTGCTGCACGGGAGTCGACATCGGTACTGACAGCAGCTGTGCTGCCTAGCTAATTCCGGCACTGCCGGGTACGCTGAACCGTCTCTTCCGGATCCGGCATCTCAGCTTTGCGGCCACCCAATCTGACGTCTTTGGGTTCTTGACCACGTAGAGCTGCCACCCCGACAACCAGCCAGCCAACCAGCCACTGTCCGTCACCTCCGTCAGATGACAGCCGGTCTCCAACGAACACCAACGGCCGACGGAGGCAGTCGAACACACCGAAGTGTTCCTGCTTGCGTCCGATGCGGATGGACAGCACCGCCTGTTGTGCCACCATCACCGGGCGGAACCGCAAGAAATCCGCTGCAAGTGTGTGGCAGACTACCACTGTCGTGACACGTGTGTCTGCCAATGCTACGCCGCGCCACCATCTGATCCTCGAACGGCTATTTCATCATGCCGTCGCCATCTGACTTCAGCGGTCCGATGATCGCAAGATCATCACCACGGCGCAGCCCGACGTCACAACTACCACGTGCGGATGTTGCGCCCTGTGGCGGGACGGGACGTGGGTGTCCATCAATCGTGTCCGCTGCATCGCCTCGGGGGGACCGGTGGGCTGTTGCGTCTGGTGGACCTGTGCAACTCCACCGCTGTGTGTGTGTCATGTCATGCGAGCCGCCCCGTGCAATCCGTCCGCTAAGGCTACGTACCGAGGCTAATATCCACTATGTTGGCCGATTGTCGTCATTGCTTGACCGGCAATTTTCGATCGACTAGCCTCTCTGCGACTCCAGATCGCTATAACCGCTCTTTTGTAGGCATCAGCCATGTAAGTGGGGTGCGGTAGCGCCTGAACAGTACCTCGGCCGGGCGCCACGTATGCACCGGTGGTAACAGCCACTCTTATTTTCATCAATGTCGGGCATTCGAAATGCCGAAACAATAATCTGACAGGCAAAGGCCCGTCCGCACCTTGCAGACCGTGTGAGGACTCCGTTGCTGATGCTGGAGCCAGTCGGCTCTTGCTAACTAGATGCATCACATTAAAGGCCGCCGGCCGAAAACGCTGGTGGAGAGCTCAATGATGAAAAGTGCTCAAAAGAGCCCAAAATGCGAGCGCTACACTAGGCTGTCAAGCCCCTTCTCAACGTACAGATATGCACTAGAAGGGAGTGCTCCACATTTGAATGCGGTTTTCCATTTTAAATGGCTATACTGGCGACATCTTGATGCAGGTCAGTACCATGCCCCTTTAAGACGAGAAAAACTTTGAGCCCTGAACTTAAAGGCCGCAAAGATGTGGAAGAGTGATGGCTGGAAAATATGTCAAGGTCGCCGTGACATTCATGACGTCATAATCAAGTCATTGAAATCATGCCATTCCGCAAGGCATGCGGCGATCAGGGCTCAGCAAACTATAATGAACAAGTCGTTCATATCTAGCGTTCGTGAGGACGGGTTCCAGATGCAACAGCTGTCAACTGGCCCTCAATTAATGTTTTGAAAGGTACGATGACGTAATTCAAACAATGACGCACAAAGAGGCACAATTATTAAACGGAGATTGTGTTGTATACCTAAGCCTTCTCCAGTTAATAATATATCAATAGTTCACCATACCTGATGACTGGTTCAACGTCTTCAAACGCGAGACATGCTCTCTTAAGCAATTTAATTCCATCCGTCGATGGGCGTCGTCCAATGATTACTACAAGCGGCGCCCATCTTTTGTTCGTGTTGAGCGTAGAGCCGGCGAGAGATAACTGCAACGCACTGAATTCATGACTCGATTCGAGGCAGAATGACTAAGCAGTACTCTAACGACAGCGACAGGAAACACCAGAACGCATCAGAACGCGCCAGAATGTGAAAACATTTAAACGCTGGGCTAGTGATCAGGATCTGGTGCGAAACGCGGTACGATATTTTGCGCGACAGAAAAAGATGATGATGGTTTTTTCATGGCGCTGAATGTGTCCTTTTCTCAGCGCCGGGTATTGCCAAAATGACCCACGACCACCTTCACGGACAGAGAAGAAGTTAGTTGACACCCAGCGATGTCAGGCTGAAATGATGCCCCTTTCTCCACGGATCATGTGATGACAAAAAGCTGGATAGATTGTTTCCGTAGCGACAGCAGTGAAGCAAGTAGGATGCTAAGTAGCACTTAATCGCTTGGACGACTTTTTCCGTCGGAAATTTCAGACATGGGCATTTAGTCGTGATGAGCACAGCCTATTACACCTATTGCAGTCTAATTTGCAAAACATTCATTCCCCTGTGTGCAAAGAGACATGCCGAAAGCAGCATGGTTATGACGGAAATGTATCACAGTGAGAGCACCACCGCGTGGCAGCCTGTAACGATTCTACCGCATTGTGACGATTCTACCGCACTGCACAAGGAAATACAGTCAGCAGCCGCTGCCCCAGTGATTTCGTGGGCTGATGTAGCGCAAGCCACTTTCCGTACCAGACCCAAGGCAATTACTATTCCCCGAAAACCAACCGACTGCCAGCTCTCGTTTCCGCGACATACGTGACTTCACAGAGGGGTCTCCTAAATTGCGCAAATCTCAAACAGACCATTCAAATCAGCGCAGTTCTGATAAGGCTGTGGTGCCGGCCCCCACAAGAGCCGCAGTCCATCCCGACTACTCCGAGGTCAGTGAAGACACCTGCAGGCTTACGCAGCCCCAAAACAGCACTGCACACTGCAGTATCGATTATTGGCTGTTCTGTTTGGTTTGGGCGTTGCATTATGTTTTCGCATGCTTTCGGTTGGAAGGATTGAGTGCTGGCCATTAGAGACAAGTGGCGTCGGTACATGTATTCTATTAATCGGTGTAAGCCTGTCACGGTCAAATATGGCGGTGGAGCCAGGACAAGTGGGGGGGGGGGGGGGGGGGCGGGGGGGGGGGAGGGGGCGGAGGATGGGGCTTGAGGGAAAATGTAGGTGCATTCAATGTGGTGTGAGGTCGATAGATGAGGCGCTTTGTCTTTTTTCAGTGCAGAAGTCCAGCAGCGAGGTCTGAAAAGCTTGAAGAGCCGTGACAGAAGATCGTCCGACACAGCATGACACCAATTGTAGTTTTGACGAGAGATGAATTTGCCAAAAAGTTATTCATTTGTCATCAAACGTATGTTGGAGGTTTAGCATATAGTTAACAACAAACAAGTATTTTCTTGTTTCACACAATACCATCGATATTGTTTATGGTACTAAAAACTACTTCAGTGTACGAAACGTGGCCCTTTATAGACATTTATGTCGTCCTTCCGTGCCGTTCGTTCACCCAAATGCAATGATATAGGAATGTGTTTTGTCCCTCTGAACATGATCTTAACCAGGAGCAGCGTGTAGCGAACCGTCCAGTGCAGGAGGGTGTGAACGGCTCCGCAACCCCTGGCCCTGTAAGAGCCGCTGTCCGTCCGGACTACTATGAGGTCATTGAAGACACGCTCAACCGCCCAGAGCCTCAGCACAGCGCTACTCACTGCAATACCGATTAACGGCTATCCTGTTTGGGTTATACGCTGTTCCACGCATCTCTTGGGCTGCGAGAATTCAGTGCGAAACATCAGAGGCCATTAGCACTGATGAGTGTGTCACGCCGCAGGACAAATGATCGTGACAGCATTGGAAACCAGCGAAAGATATGAAGCCTGCATGAAAGGAAATCTCCAATGATCATGGTGAAATCTCGATCGATTGCTGTTAATGAACAGAACGCGAAAGCGCAACAATGGTACAAAAGTTCTTTGAGCATGGCGTTGGCCCTCTTCGTGCACGACACACCTTGTAATGGACCAAGCGCTAAAGACTGTTATTTGAACAGAAAGTCTTTTCCTAACCGATGGCTTTGGTGCTGATCTCGGTCGGACCTGGGACCTTACAAACACCGAACAATTCCTGTAGCGAAGGTGTTTTGCCAGCTTTCCAGAAGCGTGGGCAGGTTAAAGCCGGCGTGTTTTTATAGCATTTCTAAGAGCTGATAACCTGATATTCGACACAACTTTTAACGCACATTCTACCACTTACTTTTTGGTTTGCTCGAATTTTTAAAAAGAACAGTTTGCTCGAATTCTCGAAGCGTGCTGGTTACGTGCATGCCATATTTGTGATCGGTGTTATGTGATTTAAAGTGTGCACGGGAACGGACTGTACATTTTTTAACTGGTTTGCGCGTTAAGATCCGTAAATGTACGTCGTGCATAGCTGTGATTTTCATGCGCATTGGAGTGTGTGCAAGATACAGAAAAGCATAAAAAACTTAAAAAGCATAAAAAAGCAAAAAAAAAAAGCACGAAAGCCTGCGATCACAGATGTTCCATTGACCACGTGCCATCTTACAAGCACCCTTACCCGGCACGTTGCAATGACAAACTATAGAGCCCACACACGCTAGCTGGTGAACGATAGTTCGAGCAAAGTTGGAGGACGCAGCATTTCGCTAACGATGGTCGCAGACGTTAGTGTAGGTGAAAAAGACGATGTGCCGAGGATGCACGCTGCTAGTGCGATAGCGGTGCGAGGGCCGTCTGACACGCGTCGCCGGATAAAGGCGGCGACCCGCTCGGCGTATGGTGTTCGTTCTTTGCTCTTCCATTGCTCGCCTCGTACTTGAGAAAATACCAACGTTCTTACGCCCTGGTTTCGTCCAGTGACAAGCCCACCTGCCTTGAGGAGTTCCTGTCGCTAAATACTCTGAAACGCCCACCAATGTGAAGAGTGAGAACCCAGTTACCATACCTAAAAACCCACCGATATTGGCCATTAGAGTGGGTGCTATAAAGGCCACCGCCTACTAAACCTCATCAGCGACCAGGTCCAGGATCAGATACCCCATTGTGTTGTAGGGGCTTGTGTAGCTTCCGTTTCTGTGGCCAGATGCCTGCAGAATTTCCAGATAGAAATCGTAGTTGATCTCTGTACAGGCTCCGGGACAAGCGCGGCCATGCACGTCCTTCAACAGTATGTCGGGAGCGCACTGCTCCGCCCCCTCCGGACTGGACAGCGGCGGTGGCGGTCCTCTCGCTATCCGTGGCCCCTCGGCCCAAGCTGAGTCCCAGCTCACCCCCTCGCCGTTTGGGTTTTTCGACAAGACGCCAGCTGCAATCACGCTGGGTCCGTACGGCACTTGTCGTCTCCCCTCGAAGCTTGAGCAGGCAAAACGACTCTGTGATCGCAAATGGTAATTTCGGAAGCCCCGTAGGCTGTGACGCCATGCCATTCGGGTCCAGACTGGCAGGTGGTATAGTGGACTTCTCAGCTCGGGCAGGATTATGGCAACCGACACCATGTGAGGAAATCGACAGCCGGTGTGCACTGCAAGCCGTCTCTACAGGCACTCCTTCAGACAGCCGGCCTCCGAGTAGTCAGGATCGTGGCGACGGGGCCGCCAACACACGCTGAACAGCCACCGTCGCCGCGCCGTCACGCGGTAGCCGATAGCGCGACCAGGCCTCAGAAAATACCAACGAAAATACCAACGTTCTTACGCCCTGGTTTCGTACAGTGACAAGCTCGCTTGCCTTGGGGAACTATTGCTGCTTAAGACTCTGAAGTATCCACCAATGTGACGTTGTCGGATGTAGTGATGAAGAGAGCCGGCACTCCCAATACCAGCCTGACTAATGAACTGCAGCCGCGCCGGTGTAACGCAACGCTCGGCAATGTCAGGCAGCGCATCGGGGTCCATCGGAGCAGGTCCGTCTGTAGGTAAAAGCGCTGCCGCCAGACGCCTTGCAGGCCGGCTCCAGGGATGTCACTGTGGTCACGGCCTGCACCAGCACACTGCATGCATGATCAGCACATGCATGCTAGGCATCGTTTCGAGCGTGGTCACATTGTAGTATGCTGCTACTAAGAGCGACCCGTTAGCCAGGAGGCTGTACAGGTCGTGCACCAAGCTTTCAGCGATCGGTGCGCCGAGACGGATTGTTAGCCGCGGAAACAGCGCCATCCCCGCACTATGGTCGAGGTGACCGCCTCCGTGCGATACTCTCGCGACTGCTGCCACACCAGCATCACCAGTAGCAATAGCAGTGCCGAGCGGACCGTCCAGTGCAGGAGAGTGTGGACGGCACCGCGCCGCCGACCTCCGCCAGAACCACCGTCCATCGAGGCTGCTCCGACGACAGTGAAGACACCGCGACCGTCCAGAGCTTCGGTGCCACTTGGAACACTGCAACATAAATCGATGTCTCTCGCATTCTGGTTACACGCTGTGCAAGACGTTTGTTAGTGTCCCAGCACGTTTTTCTGGCGAAAAGACACTAATCGCACCAACAACAATGGGCCACCTCCAGCGTCTATGCTTTAATCAATCGGAGATCGGTGGAACAGGCTGCCTCTAATGGACTTGAGGTGACCACAATCAATGAGGAAAAATGCACTTACAGCGAAAATGATGGAACGCTTTTTTAAGCTCGATGTTGCGCCAAATTGAGACCGGCAAACCATGCAATGGATACACGCTGAAATCCTTCTGATGTAAGGAAACCCTTTTCCTTTCATGAATGACACTGCCTAATTCACTTTAGGGACGCTTCGTGGCTGGGGCGGCGTGCTGGTTTGTCTGTTCCCTAAGGTGTGTGCTTAATCGAAAGCCCTTTGTATGTGGCCGACTCCTTCCGGGCATTCTAATTGCGTGGATGCCTGACATGGGACATGCATAAATTGCGCAAAACGCATCGTTTACGCGATTAAACAGAAACAGAGTAAGGATTTGTGGAAAGAACCAATTTGATTGCAAATTAACTGAAAGGTCTGCTTAACGAACCTGATACGAGCAAAACTGCATCTGTTGCATCTGTTTGTGTCTCAATATGTTATACACGTTAACAAAAACCAACGGCCCTATCCAGAATGGGCTGCACCTACTTTCTGCCGCTTTGTAAGCCAGAGCACGGTGGAATATGCTACCCCTTATGACGTTAATGCAACCTCCATCGATGAGTACAAAAAGATCTCACAGTGGAGCTTAACAATGTTGCAACGCTGCTTTGAACCCAGTATTGAGTGTGTTTGAAACTACCACACGTTGCGATGGACTAACGTTAAAAACGGTCCGATGTAAGGAAACCCCGTTTTCGTTTATGAAAAGACGTTTCATTTGATCAAAATCAAATAAGAGACGTTTCATGGCTACGGCAGTGTGCTGTTTTGCTGCTCCCTGAGAGGTGTGCTCAAACGAATTATTTTGAATGCAATCGACCTTCGCGTTTACAAGACATAGCTGCGTGACTTTGCATGCAGTATTATCTGCTTTCTCCGTTAACGATCATGGGGGACATCTCCCCGCCTTTCCGAAACATACTGCAGACGGGGTCGTTTGCCAAGCGTGTCTTCACTTCGGCTGAAGGGAAATTTTTAGGTCCACAACCCGGGGAGACGATGCGGCGACAGACAGCAAAACAGTTGCAAGAAAGGTATGTTTGTTTTTAAAGTCATCCTTTAAGTGGAACATTACAGCCGTAAGTCAGCGCATGGCTTTGCTCTCATCGCGCAAAAAGGCAGTCTGCTATCTCTGGCATCAGTAGAAATTAAACTAGCATGCGGGGACACCATATTGAGTGGCTACCTCGCAAAGCTTTATTATCTCAATACGATATATTTACGAATACGAAACGATGCGCTACGTCGACGAAAACGATACGAAAACGACGACACGAAAATCCTAAAAAAACCTGGTAGATGATGATGCATATACCATTTGATACGGTGTTTCTTTTTGCACTTTGTAAGTACACTTGCCTACTCATTACTGGCAGATGAGACCCTAGTTGGCCCTATCTTTATTGTGGAAACGGATGAAAATCGCTCATTTTGTACTTTTCTACGTAAAGTCATCAACCATGATCTATGAGAGCAGGTGGTTGACAGTCAATAATAAGCTGTGCACTTTGAGCGGCTTGACGACAGAAATGAGCTTTGCCAGTTTCAGTGTGTGACATTGCCACCGATGCCTCAAATTTAGAGAGCATTGGTTTTCAAGATTTATTTGTTAGTACTCTCTAGCTCATCAAGCCCACAATTCAATTAATTCAAAAATTTTTCTCCAGAAATCCTTACTACGTTTCATTTCAATTGCCTAAACGACGCGTTTCCCGCAGGTTATGCGTGTCCCATGTCAGGTAACATGCATTAAAATTGCCGAGGAAGAGTCAATCACATTCAAGGGATTTTCTGTTGAGGACACATCACAAGGAACAAACAAACCTGCACATTACCCCCAAGTACAAATCGCAAATTGCAATTGCAAGGTGATCTGAAATAGGTAGCGTCCTTCATAAAAGGAAAAGTGGTTTCTTTACACCAGAGCGATTTCAGTGTGTATCCATCGCAGGGTGTGCAGGTCTCGGGCAGGCGCAACAATGAGCTTAAAGAAGCCTTGCAACCTTTTTTCACCTATCCTGTAAGGGATTTGGTATCCATCGATCGAGGTCACCTCAAGTCCATTAGAAGCTGTCTGTTCTAATCGATCTCCCATTTATAAGGCCATAGACGTTGGGGTGACCCATTCTTGTTTGTGTCCTTGGTGTCTTTTGACCAGAAGAACATACTGCGACGCTAATAAATGCTTCGCACAGCGTGTAAGCCAAACACGGATGACGTCAATAGATTCTGCAGTGTTTGACGTGGCGCCGAGGCCCTTTGGCTGTCGCGGCGTCTTCACTGCTTCGCTGCTGCTGCTCACTCTTCACGTTAATCGATGCTGCAGTGCGCAACGCTGTTCTGAGGCTGTGGAAGGTCGCAGGTGTTCTCACTGACGTCGTAGTAGTCAGGATGGACGGCAGCTCCGGTGGGACACGACACGACAACCTCATCCGAGTCGTGCGGCACTGAATGGTTCGCTCGGAGATGTTCGTGATGTTGGAGATCCGCCTTTGTTTGCCCAGCCCACAGCAGTTAAGTCACGTCTATAGCGGGAAACGAGAGCTGGCAGTCGATTGTTGTTCGAGAAAAAGTAATTGGCCTTAGGTCTGTAACGGAAAATGGCCCACGCTGAAGCAGCTCCCGATATCCCAGGGGCAGCGGCTGCTGACTGCATACACATGTGCAGCGTTGTGGAATCGTCAAAACTCGCCATACGGTGGTGCTCTCACTGTGAGACATTTCCGTTAGAAACATGCTACTTTTTGTAATGTCTCTTCGCAAACTGGGAAATAATTGTTTATTTAAATTACTTTTTGAAAACACGAGTTTTTCTGTTTTTTTGAGGCATGATCGTTTTATGAAATAACATTCTCAAGGCACCCTGATGTGTGCGCATTTTGAAATTTAAGTACATACATGCACGTCGCCATGAGAACACCTTTACACGCGCCTGTGTGGTCGGTTGGGTACCCCTCTCTCGGGAAGGGGGTCAATTCGACGTTCTGCTGAGGTTTCACAAACTAAGAAAGTTAGAGACACCAAATGTATAGCATGTATTAACCTGTACGTGAAATCACTTAGGTCGAAGTTTCGAAGGTATCCTAGAACCTAGATAACTTTTCTAAGCAAAGGTCGCATGTCTATTTAAGGTCAATGACTTTGCTTGTCGTTTTGAATGTCATGGTGACAAAATCATACAAGACTACTTTGAGTTTTGCAGTTGAATAATTTACAAAAATTACGCTGGGCAGTATGTTTTTAAAAAAGAAGATGGTGACACGGGTCATTCCAGGTCAGTGTCCTATTGCTACCTGTAAAAAGTCCATGGAAAGGGTATAATGTGGTTTCTGTTATCAATTAATTCGAAGTGAGCACCAGGAGCTACCACATACAGCAAGCCCTCGAGCAATGAAGCAGATTGATTTTGACCTCGGTCTGACTTTTGCACCCGACCATAGGTCAATGTAACTTGCTCATTCAATATTTTTGTTGCCTAAGAAGGTAGCTCAGAGATGTGTGGCTTCGTCCAACTCTTCGTTGTTGAATCCGATTGAACGATTCCCCAGAAACTCCCTTCGCTGAAACCATGATCTTATTTTGACTTGCCAAAGGTGACCGGACTTGCATGGTACATATTAATCGTTGACATGAGACGATTTGTTATTCAATTGTCCACAGCTATGCAACACTTGGTGTGGCTACGCCGGGCCGTTCGGAAACCGTTCGGGAAGAAACTTCGGGAGAGAGGGGGGGGGGGGAATTTCACCCCCATCCGAGCGCGTGTTAATGTAAATGTTGAGAAGAACCAGTTAATGCTATGTGGAGGCCGAAAAACTGTGTAGCCCCCTCCCCATTAACACTGATGAGTATATCACGCTACTAGGACGAACGGGCGTGGCAGTAGTTGGGAAACCAGCGAAGGATATGAAGGCTAAATGAAAGAAAACCTGCTAGGAACACTGTGTAAACTGGATCGACTGCTGTAAATGGACCACACGCAAAAGTTCAACAATGATGCAAATTTCTTTGAGCCAAACGATGATTATCATACTGAACGACATATATCGTAAAAGATCAAGCGCTTAATGTTTTTGAAAAAGCGAAAGACTCACTTCTCAACTCTGGTGAGCGAGCACACAAACCAGTACACTACGCCAGCCATGAAACGTCCCTGGTCTGACTACAGCCAAATGTAATACGTTTTCATAGACGCATAAAGGGTTTCCTTACCTCAGACCGATTTCAATGTTTATCCATTGTATGGCGTGCTGTTCTCAAACAGACTCAACAACGGACTTCAAGACGACTTGCAACATTTGTTAAGCTCCACTGTAAGCGCCTTTCAAAGCCATTGGTCGAAGTAACAGCAGTCATTAGAGGTTCCATGTTTCACCGGTCTCGCACCTACAAAGGGATAGAAGTTGAGTGTGGCCCATTCGGGCCAGGGCAGTTTTTTTCTATTGACATGCAAAATATGCTGGGAAACGAACAGAATGTTTACACAGCGAGTGAGCCAGACATGGAAGACGCCAACAGATTTTGCAGCATTCGACCTGCGCGAGGGCTCTGGACAGTCGCGGTGTCGTCACTGTCGTCGGAGCAGTCCCAATGGACTGTGGTTCTGGCGGAGGTCGGCGACGCGGTGCCGTCCACACTCTCCTGCACTGAACGGTGCGATCGGCACTACTGCTGCTGCTGGTGACGCTGGTGCGGCAGGAGGCCCGAGATTACCGCACGGAGCCGGTCAGCTCGACCTTAGTGCGGGGGGTGGCACTGTTCCCACGGCTAACGCGCTGTTCTGGCGCACCGATCGCTGAAAGCTTAGTCTACGATCTGTACATACGCTTAGCTAACAGCTCGGCTTTCTTCACCACTGCATCCGACAACGTCACCTACCGGCTGCTCGTGCACGGTCCGGAGGAGTCGAACGTGGGCGACCTTCCCGAACCGCAGCTCGACAAGCCCGTACCCGTCGGCTACCGCGTGACGGCGCGGCGGCGGTGGCTGGTCAGCCTGTGTTGGCGGCCCCGTCGCGACGATCCCGGCTACTCGGAAGCCCGCTGTCTGAAGGAGTGCCTGTGGAGACGGCTGGCGGTGCACACCGGCTGCCGACTTCCGCACATGGTCTGGCTGGCATATTCCTGCCGGAGCTGAGAGGCCCGCTAGACCACCTGCCGGTCTGTACGCAAATAACACGGCGTGACAACCTACGGGACTTCTGATCTTACCATTTGCGATCACAGAGCTGCACACCACTCGTTATTTTTAACTATTGCGCGTCAAATATGGAACCAAAAGTCGAACGAGACCGCAGACTTGACGTGTCTTGAAAGTGCCAGTTTTTGACCCGCATGAGAATGCTTATGGCGAACGTGGTCTCTACAAAACCGTCCTCATACTCTGTGTTTTATCTCATACTCTAACGCTACTGCTGTGTACTTGTGCCTCCCATCGCCTCACATCACTTATCAAATGTGAGTAAGAAGAGAGATAGATTTCGAGGCCGAAATAAGTTGTATGCCCATTAATTGACAGGATCTAATGGCAGATGTGGGTTTTTAGATACTTTTGGAGCTTCAGACTTAAAGGTTTTCTCTTCGTGGCTTATGTGTATGTATTGAAAAAAGACAAGACGCTCACCAATTATAGCGCCTCTAAACGTTATGTCATGGACCGAACATGTTTCCCCTGGAAAGAAAACTTGCGACGGGGAAAGATGATGTGCAGCCATTCATTCTCCTGTGTGCAAAGAGACACGACGAAAGCAGCATGGATATGACGAGAATGTTTCAGAGTGAGAGCATCATCGCGTGGCAACATGTGACAATTCTTTCAGACTGCATATGTGTATGCGGTCTGCAGCCGCTGCCCCAGTGGTTTCGTGAACTCATGTAGCGCAACTCACTTTTCGTACCAGACACAAGGACAATTGCCATTCCCGGAACGCCAACTGACTACCAGCTCTCGTTTCCGTGACATACGTGACTTTACGAAAACGTCTCCCGTACTACACACATCTCAAACAGACCGCTCAGTTCAGCACTGTTCGTATGGGGTTGTGGTGCCGGCCCCCACAGGAGTCGCAGTCCATCGCGACTACTCCGAGGTTATTGAAGACACCTTTGGTCTTCCGCAGCCCCAAAACAGGGCTGCACACTGCAGTATCGATTATTGGTTGTTCCATTTGGTTTGGGCGTTGCAAATTTTTTTTTGCATGCTTTCGGTTGGAAGGATGAGCGCTGGACATTAGAGATAGGTGGCGCCGGACATACATTCTATTACACGGCCTATGCCCGTCACGGTCAAATATGGTGGTGGAGCCAGGACAAGTGGAGGAGGTTGGTACTGGAGGGAAAAAGTGTGTGCATTGAATGTGGTATGATGTGGATAGATGAGGCGCTTTGTCTTTTTCAGTGCAGAAGTCCGGCAGCGAGGTCTGAACAGTTTAAGAGTCGTGACAGAAGATTGTCCGACACAGGATGATACCAATTGCAGTCTTGATGACATTGCAGTCCTGACACGAGGGTTTAAACGGCTCCGCGTCCCCTGGCCGTGTAAGGGCCGCTGTCCATCCGGGCTACTCTGAGGTCAGTGAAGACACCCTCAACGGCCAGAGCCTCAGCACAGCGCTTTTTACTGCAGTACGGATTAACGGCTCCTCTGTTTGGGTTATACGCTAAACAACGTTAGGCTAAAGAACGGCCGTACCATTGTTGAGCTTTCATGTGCGGTCCTTTCACAGTAATCGATCGATTCTATTTCAGTCAGCCCTCATATACCTCCCTTAATTTCCAAGAGCTACCAAGATCTTTCATGCTGGCGGCATGACACACTCATCAGTGCTAATAGCCCCCGCTGTTTTGCTCTGGATTCTTGCAGCCGAAGGGGTGCGTTCAACACCATAGAACACGAACAGAAAAGCCGTTAATTGATTCTGCAGTGAGTACCGCTGTTCTGAAGCTCTGCACGGTTAAGGGTGACATTTATTTTGTATTTTAAAGATTTGTTCCGAATCCTTTGAACGGATGGATATTTGGCATCAGAGCTCACGTTAAGCAGTGCTTGTTGTGTAAGCCCTCGCCCCCACCAAACAACGTCGAGTGATGGGATGTATGATGATATGTGGGTGATGGGCCGTTAGGTGACTAGGTGAAATCGCCTCTTACAAATGCCGTAAAAATACGCCGGTATTTATGCTGCCCACGCTGCTGGAAAGCTGGCGTAACAGCTGGGCTGTAGTAAGTGCTCCGTGCTGTAAGGTCTCAGGTCTGACCGTGGTCAGCATCAAAGCCGTCGGTTAAGTAAAGACTCCCTCCGTTCATTAAATATTTTAAGCGTTTCGTCCATTTCAAAGTGTGTCGAGCTGGAGGAGGGTCAACGATGGGCTCAAAGAACTTTCGTACCATTGTTGAGCTCTCATGTGCGGTCTTTTCACAACAATCAATCGATTCCCTTTCAATCAACCCTCATATATCTCCCTTATTTTCAAGAGCTATCATGAACTTTCATTCTCGCGGCGGGATACAGTCATGAGTGTTAATGGCCCCTGATGTTTTGCTCTGAAGTCATGCAGCCGAAGAAGTGTCTTGAACAGCATTTAACAACCATTAACAGCCATTAACAGAACAGAACTACTCACAAACAGAGAAGCCATTAATCGCTTCTGCAGTGAGAACCGTTGTTCTAAGTTTCTGGACGGTTGCGGGTGTTTTTGTCAATTAAAAAAAAAGATTTGCTCCGAACCCTTTGAATGGATGGATTTACGGGATCAGAGCTCACGCTAAGCAGCGCTTGTGTGAGCCCCGACCCCTACCACCCGATCGCTCCACCCATGTCAACGGAAAAATTTGGTTGCGAAAGCTTTGCGTGCCGCACTGCTCGGCATGGTCCGCCCTGCCTTCTTACGTCAATTGGCCTTCAGCGCGGCCATTGCAACCGGTCGCGGGCCATACCCGTCAAGGGCAAATAGCGAGCGCCCTAAAGAGACTCGAACCCACCCCGCCACGTGTGGGTGGATCGGAAGGCAGGCGATTTAAACAACTGAGTCACTGGGACGCACGAAACTGTGTAGAATCTGTTGAGTAAAAAAAAGAGCGTGCATCTCTATGTATGATCTCAATCAGTAGCATCGCAGAGCGGACCGTGCGATGCAGTGGGGTGTGAACAGCTCCGCTGTCTCCGTGTTTGCACTGACCGAGTAGACCGGATGGACAGCGGCTCTTACGGGACCGGGGGTTGCAGAACCGTTCACACACCCCTGCACTGCACGGTCCGCTTTGCGCCGCTGCTGATTAAAATCATGTTTAGAGACGCGTGCTGTTTTTTTACCTAAAAAATTATATAGAATTTTGGTAAGATTTCTTGGCCAGTTGCCCTCTGATCAGGCAAAACACACTTTGAAATGCTTTGGAATTTGTTGCACTAACGGCTTGTGAGGACGAAAATATGTCTATCCAGAGCCACGTATGGTAAAATAAACTAGTTCTGAGTACCATAAGCAATGCCAATGGGATTGTATGAGAGAACAACATCCTTGTCTTCATATTTGGTATATACCGAAATCCCCTAAATAAGCTTAAAGATAGCTGAAGAGCTTTTCAGCACATTTATCTGTTGTGAGAACGGACATTAGTATTATGCTGTATCGGATGATCTCCCGTCTCGACTCGTTCCAGTTCAGGTATCACTGCTGCGTTCCTGCGCTGAAAACATGACACACCCAATCAATAGGCCTCACACCATATTCAGCGAACTCTTATTTTTCCTTCAGACCCGACTTATTTCACTAGTTCTTGGTCCACCACCATGTTTGACCGTGGAACGCATACGTCGAGTAGTGGGCTGTATGGGCCTGCTTAAATTCTCTGTAATGGCCAGCACTCAACCCTTACAACTGAAAGCATGCAAAACATTATGCAGCGCTCCACCCAAACAGAAAAGCCGTTAATCGATACTGCAGTATGCAGCCTGTTCTGAGGCTGTGTAAAGCCGCCAAATGTCTTCACTGACCTCGGAGTACTCACGATTGACGGCGGCTCTGGTGGGGCCGTCGCAGTACAGCACGGTCCGACCCATCCGTGGATTCTCAGAGGACTGCAGTGACTTCACGTATGTCACGGGACACAAGACCTGGCAGTTGATTGGTTTTCGGGAATAGAAACTGGCCTTGGGTCTGGTACGAAAACTGGCTTTCGCTACATCAATGCACGAAATCACTGTGGCAGCAGCTGCTGACTGCATACACATGTGCAGTCTCAAAGAATCGTCACAGGTTGCCACGTAGTGGGGCTCTCATTCTGATACATTCCCGTCCTTAACCTGCTGCTTTCAGTTATGTCTCTTCTCGCACAGGAGAAGCAATGTTTCCGAAATAACCCCTCGCCATCGCAATTTTTTTCTGCATTAGTGAGACATGTTCGGTCAATGATATAGCGTTTGTGAGGCACCTTGCTTGGTGGGCGTTTTTATGTAGGTGCAAGCACTTACGTCATAATGATAAAATCTCAAGAAACCACTATTAGTTGGTGATGCATCCGCCACTTCACGTGCTGTTTCATCCTATACTTTGTGAGCATATTGCATACTCAGCATTACCGACAGGTGGCACCTAGTTGTACCTGTCTTTGATGTGGAAACGGATGGAAATCTCTCATACTTTCAATAC
Source organism: Pollicipes pollicipes (assembly GCF_011947565.3). Lineage (NCBI taxonomy): Eukaryota > Metazoa > Arthropoda > Thecostraca > Pollicipedomorpha > Pollicipedidae > Pollicipes > Pollicipes pollicipes. The sequence goes on along the minus strand of NW_023596420.1, from coordinate 44,744,092 downwards.
CTCCACGTCAAGTGATCGGCATTATCTATGCCAATAGGTGGTTGACACAGACGAAAATGCGCTCTGCTGGTCCAGCGGTTTGACAACAGAAATGAGCTTTGCATTTATAGGCGTGTGAGAGTGTCGCTGGTACCTTAAAGCTAGAAATGTTTAGAAATCACCTTTTGATTTTTACATTACTCAGGCTCGTTAAGCCCACAATTCAATTAAATCACACTTAATTTTTTCCCCAGAAATCCTTACTCCGTTTCAGTTTAATGGCATAAAGGATGCGTTTCGCGCAATTTATGCATGTCAGATGCCAGGCAGCCATGCCTTTAGAATGCCGGGCAAGATTCAGCCACATTCAAAACGCTTTCGTTCGAGCCCATATCTCAGGGAACAGACAAAACAGCACGGCACCCCCAGGCACGAAATGTACCTAAAATGAAATAGGCAGGTCCCTTCATAAAAATAATAGGGTTGCCTTACATCGGTGGGATTTCAGCGTGCATCCATCGCATTGTGTGCCGGTCTCACGTCGACACAATATCGAGCTTCAAAAGCCTTGCATCATTTTTTTAATCTTTGCTGTAAGTGCATTTTTCCCCATTGATTGAGGCCACCTCAAGTCCATAAGAGGCAGTCTGTTCCACCGATCTGCAATTGATAAAAGCATAGACGCTAGGGGTGACGCATTGTTGTTGGTGCGATTGGTGTCTTTTGGCCAGAAGAACGTACTGGGACACTAGCAAACGTCTTACACAGCTTGTGACTAGGACACGAGAGACATCAGTATATTCTGCAGCGTTGTACGTTGCGCCGAAACTTTGGACGGTCTCGGGGTGTTCACTGTCGCCGAAGTAGCCCCGATGGACAATGATTCTAGCGGAGGTCGGCGGCGCGGCGCCGTACACACTCTACTGTACTGGACGGTCCGCTCGGCGCTGCTGCTGCTGCTGGTGGTGACGCTGGTGTGACGTGGTGGTGACGCTGGTGCTGGTGGTGACGCTGGTGTGGCAGCAGACGCGAGAGCGTCCCATGGAGCCAGCCCGCTCGACCATGCAGGGGGTGCTGGGGCTGGCGCCGTTTCCGCGGCTAACGCTTTGTTCCGACGCACCGATCGTCGAAAGCTTGGTCAATGACCTGTACAGCCGCTTGGCTAACCGATCGCTCTCAGTAGCAGTATGCTACAATCGAAATGATACCTAGCATGCACAGTGCGCTGGGTGCAGGCTGTGACCACATCCTTCGAACCGGCATGCATGGCGTCAGGTGACAGCGCTTCTACTTACAGAGGAACCCGCTCCGATGGACCCCGATGCGCTGCCTGACATTGGAGCCTAACGCGGCGCTATACCGGCGCGGGCGCAGTCCATTAGTCAGGCTGGTATTGAGAGTGCCTGTTTCTTCACCAGTGCATCCGACAACGTCACCTACCGGCCGCCCGTGCACGGCCCGGAGGAGCCGAACGTGGGCGACCTGCCCGAGCCGCTGCTCGACATGCCCGTGCCCGTGACGTGGGGCATCGAGCTGAGACCCGGTCGTGTCATTGGCTGCGGCGTGACGGCGCGGCGGCGGTGGCTGGTCAGCGTGTGTCGGCGGCCTTGTCGTGACGCATCCTGACTGCTCGGAGGCCGGCTGTCTGAAGAAGTGCCTGTGGAGACGCTTTGCGGCGCACACCGGCTGCCGGCTGCCACACATGGTGTCGGCTTGCATATACCTGCCCGAACTGAGAGGCCCGCAAGGCCACCTGCCGATGTGTACGCGAATGACACGATGTCAAAACCTGAAGGGGCTTCCGATATTACCATTTCCAATCAGAGATCTGTACACCATTCGTTCTTTTTGCCTACTGCGCGTCAAATATAGGACCAAAAGTCTAACGAGACCGCAGACTTAACGTGTCCCGAAAGAACCAGTTTTTGACCAACATGGGAATGCTTATGGCGAACGTGGTCTTTACAAAACCGTCCTCATACTTTGCGCCTTTCGTGCATTGGTATAACGCTACTGTTGTGTAGTTGCGCTTTCCTTCGCCTCACATCACTTACCACAGGTGAGTGAGAAAAGATGAAGTTTTTTGAAGCCGAAGTAAGCTGTATGTGTATCAATTGACGGGATCTAGCGGGAGGTGTGGCTTTTTAAAATACTTCTGGAGCTTGAGACTTAAAGATTTTCTCGTCGTGTAGTGTATGTATGTTCTTTAAAAAGGCGCTCACCAATCATGGCACCTGAATATGTTATGTCATAAACTGAACGTGTTTCACTACAAAAGAAAAATTTGCGGGGGCGAGAGGTGATTTACGAACCATTCATTCACCTGCGTGCAAAGAGACATGACGAAAGCAGCATGGTTAGGACGAGAATGTATCACAGTGAGAGCACCACCGCGTGGCAATCTGTGACGATTATTTCAGACTGCAAATGTGTTTGCAGTCAGCAGCCGCTCTCCCAGTGGTTTCGTGGACTGATGTAGCGCAAGCCAGTTTTCGTACCAGACCCAAGGTCAGTTACTACTTTACGTGACTTTACGGACGGGTCTTCTATATTGCGCACATCTCAAACAGACCGTTGAGTTTCGCGCAGTTTGGGCTGGGTTGCAGTGCCGGCCCCCACAAGAGCCGCAGTCCATCCTGACTACTCCGAGGTCAGTGAAGACACCTGCAGCCTTCCGCAGCCCCAGAACAGGGCTGCACACTGCATTATCGATTATTGGACGTTCTGTATGGTTCGGGCGTTGCATTGTCGTCGCATGCTTTGGGTTGGAAGGATTGAGTGCTGGCCATCAGAGGTAAGTGGCGCCGGCACATGTATTCTATTACTCGGCGTATGCCTGTCACGGTCAAAATTGGCGATGGGGCCAGGACAAGGGGGACTTTGGTGCTTGAGGGAAAATATAGGTGGATTCAATGTTGTGGGAGGTCGATAAATGAGGCGCTTTGTTTTTTTCAGTGCAGAAGTCCATCAGCGATGTCTGAACAGCATGAAGGGTTGTGACAAAAGATCGTCCGGAACAGCATGATACCAACTGCAGCTTTTTGACGACAAATGAATTTGCTAAAAATTTATTGGTTTGTCATCAAACGTGTTTTGGATGCTTAAACTAAGAGTAAACAAACAAGGATATTGTTGTTTCACCCAATACCATCGATATTGTTAATGGTACTCAAAACTAGTTCAATTTACGAAAAGTGCCCCTTTATAGACATTTATGTCCTCATTCTATGCCGTTCGTTAACCCAACTGCAACATAGGACTGTGTTTTGTCCCTCTGAACGTGATCTTAACCAGGAGCGGCGCGTAGCGAACCGTCCAGTGCAGGACGGTGTGAACGGCTCTGCATCCCCTGGCCCTGTATGAGCCGCTGTCCATCCGGACTACTCTGAGGTTAGTGATGACAGCCTCAACCTCCAGAGCCTCAGCACAGCGATACTCACGGCATTACCGATTAACGGCGCTTCAGCTTGGGTCATACGCTGTTCAACGCACCTTTTCGGCTTCGAGAATTCAGTGCGAAACATCAGAGGCCATTAGCGATGATGAGTGTGGCACGACGTACGACAAATGATCGTGGCAGCATTGGAAACCAGCGAAAGATATGAAGCCTGAACGAAAGCAAATCTGCTATGAATATGGTGAAAACAATGAACATGGTGTTTTTATGGCATTTTTAAGAGCTGATGACCTGATATTGAGCCCTTTTTGACGTAAATTCTACCACTTTCCGTTAAGAACAGTTTGCTCGCATTCTCGAAGCATGCTGATTACATGCATGCCATATTTGTAATCGCTGCCATGCTATTTAAAGTGTACTAAAAAACAAAACTGCACATTTTTTAATTGGTTTTCGCGTTAAGATGCAAAAATGTACATCGTATGTAGATGGGATATTCGTGCTCGTTGGGATGCGCATATGATGCGGAAAAGCATAAAAAGCTTAGCACGAAAGCCTGCGATCATAGATGTTCCACTGATCACGTGTCAACTTACAAGCACCCTCACCTGGCTCGTTGCAATGAAAAAGTATAGAGCCCACACACCCAGACTGGTGACCGATAGTTCGAGCAAAGTCGGAGGACGCAGCATTTCGCTAACGGTGACAAGCCCACTTGCCTTGAGGAATTCCTGTCGCTAAAAACTCTGAAATGTCCACCAATGTTAGGAGTGAGGACCCAGTGATCATACCTTAAAAGCCACATATTTTGGCTACTAGAGTGGTTGCTGTAAAGGCCACCACCTCCTAAACCTCAGCAGCAACCAGGTCCAGGGTCAGATACCCCATTGTGTTGTAGGGGCTTGCGTAGCTGCGGTCTCTGTGGCCAGATACCTGTAGAATCTCCTTATACTGATGCCTCGATATGCCTGGAGAATCCCGTATTTGACCTCTTTAAGGGCTCCGGGACAAGCATGGCCATGCACGTCGTCCAACAGATTGTCGGGAACGTACTATCCCCGTCCCCCGTCCTGCGATTTGGACAGCGACGGAGGGGCGGTGCTTGCGGTCCTTTTGTCCATGATTCCTCGGCCCTAGCTTAGACCCAGCTCCACCCCGGGCCCACAGGGTTCTCCGACAAGAAGCCGGGTGCGATCACGCTGGGTCGGTACGGCGCTTGTGGTCGGCTCCATGCGAAGCTCGGAGCAGGGAACACGACTATGTGATCGCCAATGTAAAGATCGGAAGCACGCACCAGATGTGACGCTATGCCATTCGCGTACAGACCGGCAGGTGGTCCAGCGGGCCTATCAGCTCGGGCAGGAATATGCCAGCCAAAACCACGTGCGGAAGTCGGCAGCCGGTGCGCAGCACAAACCGTATGTAATGGCACTCCTTCAGACAGCCGGCCTCCAAGAAGTCAGGATCGCCACGACGGGGCCGCCGACACACGTTGACCAGCCACCGCCGCCCCGCCGTCACCCAGCAGCCGATGGTGCGCCCGGGAATCAGCTCGATGCCCCGCGTCACGTGCACGGGCATGTCGAGCAGCGGCTCGGGCCGGACCGTGCACGAGCAGCCGGTAGGTGACGTTGTCGGATGTAATGATGAAGAGAGGGGCAATCCCATTGCCACGCTGACTAATGGACTGCGGCCATGCCATGTTGTAGCGCCGCGCTCGGCTCAAAAGTCAAACAGCGTATCGGTCTCCATCAGAGCAAGCTCGTCTTCAGGTACAAACGTTGCCGGCAGACGGCATATCTGCCACCTCCATGGATGTCGATGTACTCAGAGTCTACCTTCAGCGAGGTTGCCGCCTTGGAGAGTCTCGAACGTGGTTTCATTGTAGTATTGGGCCACTGAGAGCGAGCCCTTAGCTAAGCGGATGTCCAGATCGTAGACAAAACTTTCAGCGATCGGTGTGCCGAGACAGATCGTTAGCCGCGGAAAAGCCGTCGCCCCCCGCACTATGGTCGACCTTACCGGCTCCGTGCGATACTCTCGTGTCTGCTGCCACACCAGTGTCACCAGCAGCATCAGCAGTGTCGAGCGGACGGTCCAGTGCAGGAGGGTGTGTACGGCGTCGCACCGCCGACCTCCGCCAGGACCACTGTCAATCGGGACTACTCCGACGACAGTGAAGACACCGAGACCGTCCAGATCTTCGAGAATATGTGCAACACTGCAGAATATATTGATGTCTCTCGTGTTCAGGTCACACGCTGTGCAAGACGTTTGTTAGTGTCTCAGTACGTTCTTTTGGCCAAAGCACATCGATCGCACCAACAAGAATGGGCCGCCTCAAGTGCCTATGCTTCGATCAATCGCAGATCGGTGGAACAGGCTGCCTCTAATGGACTTGAGGTGACCTCAATCAATGGGAAGAAATGCACTTACATCGAATATAAAAAATGATGCAGGGTTTTTAAGCTCGGTGTTGTATCGACAAGAGACTGGTACACCATGCTATGGATACACGCTGAAATCGCTCTGATGTAAAAAAACCTCTTTCTTTTGTGAAGGACCCTGCCTAATCCATTTCAGGGGCGTTTCGTGGCTGGGGGTGGCGTTCTGGCTTGCTTGTTTCCTGAGATGTGTGCTGGAACGAGCGCTCCTTAAATGTGGCTCACTATTTCCGGGCATTCTAAAGGCATGGCAGCCAGACAACGGACATGCATAAATCGCGCGAAAATCGTCGTTTATGCGCTTAAACTGAAGTGGAGTCAGGATTTCTAGAGGAAAAAGCTAGGTTGTGAGTGAATTTGATTGTGGGCTTAACGAGCCTGATTTGAGTAAAAAGTAAAAGGTGATTTCTAAGCATTTCTCAGTTTAAGGTACCGGTGACAAACTCACAAGCTGATAATTGGAAAGCTCAGTTATATCGTCAAATCGCTGCAAATGCAGAGCCTATTTTCGTATGTGTCGAGCACCTACTGTCATAGATAACGGCAGATCACTTGACGTAGAGATTCCGAAAGTACGAGACATTTCCATCTATTTCCACATAAACGATAGGTACAACTGGAGTGCAGTCTGTCGGTAATGATAAGTAGGCAAGAATGCTTACAAAGTATGAAATGAAACAGCGTGTGAAATGGTGGGTGCATCACCACCTACCAGTGGTTTCTTAAGATTTTCTGATCACGACTTAGATGTGTGTACCTAAATAACAAAACGCCCACCAATCGTGGTGCCTCAAGAACGTTAAATCATAAACTAAAGATGTCATGCTAAACAAGAAAAAATGCGATTCCGAGACGTAATTTGGGAAACATTGCTTTTCCTGTGTGCAAAGAGACATAACTGCAATCAGGAGGTAAAAGACGGGAATGCATCAGAGTGAGAGCACCACTGCGTGGCAACCTGTGACGATTCTTTCAGACTGCGTATGTGTATGCAGTCAGCAGCCGCTGACCCCAGTAATTTCGTGCATTGATGTAGCGTAAGCCAGTTTTCGCACCAGACCCAAGGCCAGCTACTATTCCCCGAAAACCAATCAACTGCCAGCTCTTGTGGCCCGTGACATACATGACTTCACTGCTGTCGGCTGAGAATGCACGGATGGGTCTCATGCTTCACGAATATATCTGATCACTCAACGGTACTGGCTGCACTGCGCCGGTCATTGCCGTGTCATCACTGATATAGGCTACTGAGCCGAGCAAACTTTTCACCTAACGGCTCATAGACTGAGTAACTGACCTTGGTCCGACTAAGTAGACCAAGCTTTTCTCTTTACATGAGAAAAGCTTGGTCTTCTTTTCTCATTTCAGTGTGTATCCATCGCAGGGTGTGCCGGTCTCGAGCAGCCGCAAAAATGAGCTTAAGGAAGCCTTTCATCATTTTTTACCTACCATGAAAGGGACGTTTGTATCCATCGACCGAGGTCACCTTAAGTCCTTAAGAAACTGTCTGTCCCAACCGATCTCCAATTTATAAGGCCATAGACGTTTGAGGTGGCCCATTCTTGTTAGTGTCTTTGTTGTCCTTTGGCCAACAGAACATACTGTGACACTACTAAATGTTTGCACAGCGTATAAGCCAAACACAGAGGACGCCAATATATTCTGCAGTGTTCGACGTGGCGCCGAGGCCCTGGACGGTCTCGGTGTCTTCACTGTCGTCGGAGCAGCTCTGATGGACGGTGGTTCTGACGGAGGTCGGCGGCGCGGTGCCGTCCACACTCCCTTACACTGCACGGAGCGCTCGGCACTACTGCTGTTGCTGGTGACGCTGGTGTGGCAGCAGGCGCGAGAGTACCGCACGGAGCCGGTCAGCTCGACCATAGTGCGGGGGGTGGCGCCATTCCCGCGGCTAACGCTCTGTCCCGGCACACCTATCGCTAAAAGCTTGGTCATCGACCTGCACAGCCCCCTGGCTAACGTCTTGCTCTCAGTAGCCGAATACTTCAATGAGACTACGCTCGAGATTCTGCCGGGCGGATTTGGCTGGCTGAAGGTATGTTTTCAGTACAGCGAAATCCCCGAAGCCGGAAGATTTGGCGTCTGGCGGCAGCGCTTCTACCTGCGGATCAACCAGCATCGATGGGGACCGATGCGCTGTTTGACATTCGAGCCGAACGTGGCATTGCGCCGGCGCGGTCGCAGTCCATTCTCAGTCAGATTGATATTGGGCGTGCCTACTTTCTTCACCAGTATACGCAACGTTACCTACCGGCTGTACGTGCACGGTCCAGAGGAGCCGAACGTGGGCGACCTGCCCGAGCCGCAGCTCGACATGCGCGTGCCCGTGACGCGGAGCATCGAGCTGAGGCCCGTTCGCATCGTCAGCTACCGCGTGACGTCGCGACGGCGGCGGCTGGTCAGCGTGCACCGGCGGCCCTGTCGCGACGATCCCGGCTACTCGGAGGCCCGCTGTCTGAAGGAGTGCTTGTGGAGACGGCTGGCGGTGCACACCGGCTGCCGACTGCCACACATGGTGTCGGCTGGCGCATTCCTGCCCGAGCTGAGAGGCCCGCTGGACCTCCTGCCCGTCTGTACGCAAATGGCTCAGCGTCACATCTCGCGGGAGCTTCCGATCTTACCGGTCACGATCACAGAGTTGCGTTGCCTGCTCCAAAGCTTCGAGCGGAGCAGGCCACGAGTGCCCTACCGACCTACGAAGATTGCCACTGACGTCTTGTCGAAACACACCAAGGGCACTGGAGTGAGCATGGACTCGGCTACAGCCGACGAGCCACTAATACCAGGAGGACCGCCGACACCGCCGCCACCGCCACCACCGCTGCTGTTCAGACCGGAGGGGGCAGAGCGGTACGTCCCGGATAGACTCTTGGAAGATGTGCACGGCTGTATTTGTCCCAGAGCCTGTAAGGAGGTGGACTACGATATGTTTCAAAAGACTCCGCAAGCATCTGACGAGAGAAATGGCAGTTACACAAATCCCTGCAACACAAGACTCTACTTGAGAATGGATTTGGTCGGTGATGAGATTCAGCCTTTACAGAAACTACGCTAGTGGCCAACATCGGTGGCATTCTAGGTATGGTCACTGGGTGTGCTCTTTTCACCCTCGTGGACATTATAGAAGTCTTAGCAACAGGAATTTCCCGAGGCAAGTGGGCTTGTCACTTGACGAAGCCAGGGCGTAAAATCTCTCGTACTGTCTCGAGTGTGAGGCGAACAAGAAAAAAGCAAGCAACGAAAACCGGCCGCCGAGCGGGCCGCCGCCTTCATCCGAGGACGCGCCTGCGACGGTGCCCGCACCGCTAGCGTCTTAGCAGGGAGCATCCTCGGCGGTCCGTCCATTTTCGTTCACACCACTGTTTGCTACCACCGCCAGTGCAAGGCTGCGTCGTCAGTCTTTGCTCGAACTATCGACATCTATGCACCAGCTTTCACCAGCCAGTGTGTGTGGGCTTTAAGGTGTGTTGTTGGAAGTGCTGCGTAACTACGTCAGTGTTTTACCTCACTTCGTCATCACATCAAAACTTTCGTATCAGCGGACAAAGATGTAATCTGCGCCAAACTTGGTACTGGGGGAATTGGCACGGAAATTGAATGGCGGCGGAGGAGCATTGTCAGCTTATTCACAACGCTCAGATACTATGCCGTCTCTGGGAGGTCGTGGGCACATGTCGGTAGCACCATGAGTCTCTAATGGTGTGCATTGTTTCTCTTTGCCTGTACCCGTCTTGCTGCGAGTCCTTTTCCCGATAAAACCTATTCACCAGCTCTGTTTCATTAAGACTGAGCAAACGAGCTGGGCATGGGTGCTTTTAAATCGGCGTGTGGTCGGTGCAACAACTATGATTCCAGATTCCCGTGATCTAACACATTTTTTTATATTTTACATGATGCACACACCAATCGTGTGGAATAGGTTCTGCATTTATTCTACAACGCGCACGAGCATCACAGCTCTGCACGACGTACATATCCACACATTATCGCGTAAAGCAACGTAAAGAAGTACAATGTCTTGTTTTCACATCTTGGTACACATGCCAACTTTTAAAAAATATAACATGTATGTAACTAGCGTGTTTGGAGAATGCAAGTAAACTGTTCCGAACAAGAAAGGCTAGAAAATGCGTCACATTCTGCGTCCAAAATTAATGTAATCGCCTCTTGCAAATGCGGTAAAAATTTGTCGGCTTTAAAAAACTTGCTGGCCGCGTGACACAATCATCAGTGCTAATGCCCCCTGATGTTTTGCTCTAAATTCTTGCAGCCAAAAAGGGTGCGCTGAACAGCATGGAACACAAACAGAAGAGCTGTTAGTCGATTCTGCAGTGTTTACCGTTGTTTTAAGGCTCTGGACGGTTGAGGATGCGTTGCTATTTTAATTTCAAATATTTGTTTCGAACTATTTGGATGGATGGATTCCTGGGATACGAGCTCACGCTAAGCAGTGCTTGTTGTGTAAGCCCTGACCCCTACCACCCGATCGCGCAATTCCATGTCACCGGGAATAACGCGCCGCACTGCTCGGCACGGATCGTCCTGCCCTCTGACGTCTGCCTGGCCTTCAGCACGACCGCCGCCACCGACCGAAGGCCATGCCTGTCCAGGGCAGATAGGGAACGCCCTAATGCGTGTGGAACCCATTCCGCCGCGCGTGGGTGGATTGGAAGGCAGGCCGTCTAGCCAACTTAGTCAATGTTCATGCGACGTCAATTGATCTTCAGCCCGACCACTGCCATGGGCCGCAGGCCATACCTGTCGGGGGCAAATAGCGAGCGCCCTGAAGCGACTCGAACCCACCTCGCCACGGATGAGTGGATCGTAAGGCAGGCGCTCTAACAAACTCAGCCACTGGGACGCCTGAAACTGTTTAGATTTTTTTTGATAAAAAAGAGCCCGCATCTCCAAGCATGATCTCAATCACCAGCAACGTAGAGCGGACCGTGTAGGCAGTAGGGTGTGAACGGGTCCGCTGTCTCCGTGTTCGCACTGACCTCAGAGTAGTCCGAATGGACAGCGGCTCTTACGGAACCAGGGGTTGCAGAGCCGTTCACATCCTCCTGCACTGCACGGTCCGCTCTGCGCTGCTGCTGACCGAGATCATACGTAGAGATGCGTGGTGTTTTTCTACTTAAAAATTTCTAAACAATTTTGTTAAATATTTCTGGGTACGCCGCGCTCTGATGAGACAAACCACACTTTGACATCCTTGGAATTAGTTGATCTAACGGCTTGTGTGGACGAAAAATGATACTATAGCAACATGCCGTAAAATAAACTAGTTTTGGGTACCGTAAGCAGTGTCAACGCGATTGTGTGAAACTACAACATCTTTGTCTTGGTATTTGGTACATACCAAAGTTTCCTAAACACGTCTAAAGATAATAAAAAGTGCTTTTTAGCACTTTTTTCTGTTGTGAAAACGGCTATTAGTATTATGCTGTATCCGATGACCTCACGCCTCGACTCGTTTAACGGTGCAGGTATCGCTGCCGCGTTTCTGCGCTGAAAACATGAAACACTATCAATAGACCTCATACCATATGCAATGAACCCTTATTTTTCCTCAGTCCCGACTTCTTTCACTAGTTCTAGTTCTACTTCACTAGATTTGCGAACCATTCATTCCCCTTTGTGCAAAGAGACCTGACGAAAGCAGCATGGTTATGACGAGAATGTATCAGAGTGAGACAACCACCGCGTGGCAAACGGTGACCATTCTTTCAGACTGCATATCTGTATGCAGTCAGCAGCCGCTGCCTCAGTGGTTTCGTGGACTGATTTAGCGCTTTCCGTACCAGACCCAAGGCCAATTACTATTCCCGGAACACCAACTAACTGCCAGCTCTCGTTTCCGTGACATACGTGACTTCACGGACGGGTCTCCTATATTACGCACATCTCAAACAGGCCGTTCAGTTCAGCACAGTTCGCATTGGGTTGTGGTGTCGGCCCACACAAGAGCCGCAGTCCGTCCGGACTACTCCGAGGTCAGTGAAGACACCCTCAACCGCCAGAGCCTCAGCACAGCGCTACTCTCTGCATTACCGATTAACGGCTCTTCTGTTTGGGTCATGCTCTGTTCGACGCACCTATTCGGCTACGAGAATTCAGTGCGAAACATCAGAGGCCATTAGCACTAATGAGTGTGTCACGCCGCAGGACAAATGATCGTGGCAGCATTGGATACCAGCGAGGGATATGAAGCCTGAATGAATGGACATCTTTAATGATCATGGTGAAAACTCGATCGATTGCTGTCAATGGATAGAACGAGAAAACGCAACAATGATACAAAAGTTCTTTGCGTTCGGCGTTGACCCTCTTCTTGCCAGACAGACCTTGTATTGGATCAAGCGTTTAAGACTGTGGTTTGAACAAAAAGCATTCTTCTAACCGATGACTTTGATGCTGACCACGGTCAGACCTGAGACCTAACAGGCCCCGAGCAATTCCTATGGCGTAGGTGTTGTGCCAGCTTTCCAGAAGCGTAGGCGGCTTAAAGCAGGCGTGCTATGAGCTCATTACCTCATATTAGACACATTCTTTGACGCACATTCTACCACTGACAGTTCAGAGTGGTTTGCTCGCATTCTCTAAGCATACTGGTTATAAGTATGTTATATTTGTAATCGGCAGTATGCTACTTAAAATATGCAAAACAAAAACCTGTTGATTTTTAAACTGATTTGCGCGTTAGGATGCGTACCTGTCCATCGTGCATAGCTGTGATACTCATGCGCGTTGTGATGCGTGCAAGATGTAGAAAAGCATACAAACTTAGCACAAAAGCCTGCAATCATAGATGTTCCACCGACCACGTGCCAACTTAGAAGCACCCTTACTCGGCTCGTTGCAATGACAAACTATAGAGCCCACACACGCTGGCCGGGGACCGATAGCTGGGGTTAAGTTGAAGGACGCAGCATTTCGCTAACGGTGGTCGAGCACGGCGGTGTAGCTGAAAAAAGACGATGTGCCGAGGATGCCCGCTGCTAGTGCGATAGCGGTGCAAAGGCCGTCTGAGACGCGTCGCTGGATGAAGGCGGCGACCCGCCCGGCGGTTGGCGTTCGTTCTTTGCTCTTGCCTTGCCCCCTCGCGTTTGAGACGATACCAGCGTTCTTACGCCCTGGTATCGTCCAGTGACAGGCTCGCTTGCCTTGAGGAATTATTGCTGCTTAAGACTCTGAAATATCCACCAATGTGAAGCGTGAGGACCCAGTGACCATACCTAAAAAGCCAACAACATTGGCCACTAGAGCAGTTGCTGTAAATACCACCGCCTGCCAAACCTCATCAGCGACCAGGTCCAGGGTCGGATATCCCATTGTGTTGTAGGGGCTTGTATGGGTGCCGTTTCTGTGGGCAGATAACTGCAGAATCTCCTGATACAGATCGCAACTGACCTCTTTGCAGGCTCCGGGACAAGCGCGACGATGCACGTCCTCCGACAGATGTTCGGGAACGTACTATCCCAGCCCCCTCGCTGCGATTTGGACAGCAGCGGAGGGGCGGTGCTGGCAGCCCTCCTTTTGTCAGTGGTTCCTCGGCCCCAGCTGAGTCCCAGCTCCACCCCGGGCCCACAGGGTCATCCGACAAGACGCCAGCTGAAATCCCGCTGGATCGATACGGCCCTTGTTGTCAGCTCCCCTCGAAGCCATCGTTTACTCTCCTCCTGCTCGAAACACCTGGTAATGGACGAAACGCTTAAGGTTGTTAAATGAACAGAGGGATGCCTTTCCTAAACAGCTTTGATGCTGACCACGGTCAGACCTGAGCCCTTATAGACATCGAGCGCTTACTACGAGTGCCCACGACATTCTTGTCCGCTGATACGGAGGTCTTGATGTGATGACGTAAGAGAGGCAAAACATTGACGTAGCTACGTAGCGCTTGCAACGACACACCTTAAGCCACACACACTGGCTGTTGACAGCTGGTGCATGGATGTCGATAGTTCAAGCAAAGACGGAGGACGCAACCTCGTGCTGACGGTAGTAGCAGACTGTGGTGTGAACGAGAATGGACGGACCGTCGAGGATGCTCCCTGCTAAGGCGCTAGTGGTGCGAGGACCGTCGCAGGCGCGTTCTCGGATGAATGCGGCAGACCGCTCGGCGGCCGGTTTTCGTTGCTTGCTTTTTTCTTGCTCGCCTCACACTTGAGACAGTACGAGAGATTTTACGCCCTGGTTTCGTCCAGTGACAAGCCCACTTGCCTCGAGAAATTCCTGTCGCTAAAGCTTCTATGATGTCCACGAGTGTGAAGAGAGAAAACCCAGTTACCATCCCTAGAATGCCACCGATGTTGGCCACTAGCGCAGTTTCTGTAAAGGCTACTACCTCCTGAATCTCATCACCGACCAAATCCATTACCAAGTAGAGTCTTGTCTTGCAGGGATTTGTGTAACTGCCATTTATCTCGTGAGATGCTTGCGGAGTCTCTTGAAACATATCGTAGTCCACCTCCTTACAGGCTCTGGGACAAAAGCAGCCGTGCTCATCTTCCAGGAGTCTACCCGGGACGTACTGCTCTGCCCCCTCCGGTCTGAACAACAGCGGTGGCCACCACCGGTGGCGGCGGTGGCGGCGGTCCTCCTGGCATTGGTGGCTCGTCGGCCCCAGCCGAGCCCATGCTCGCCCCGGTGCCCTTGGTGTGTTTCGTCAAGACGTCAGCTGCAATCTTTGTAGGTCGGTACGGCACTCGTGGCCTACTCCACTCGTAGCTTTGGAGCAGGCAGCGTGACCCTGTGATCGTGACCGGTAAGATCGGATGCTCCCGCAGGGCGTAACGCTGTGTCATTTGCGAACAGACCGGCAGGCTGTCTAGCGGGCCTCTCAGCTCGGGCAGGAACACGCCAGCCGACACCATGTGTGGCAGTCGGCAGCCGGTGTGCGCTGCCAGCCGTCTCCACAAGCACTCCTTCAGACAGCGGGCTTCCGAGTAGCTGGGATCGTCGCGACAGGGCCGCTGGCGCACGCTGACCAGCCGTCGCCGCCGCGCCGTCACGCGGTAGCGGACGACGCGACCTGGCCTCAGCTCGATGCTCCGCGTCACGGGCACGCGCATGTCGAGCTGCGGCTCGGGCAGGTCGCCCACGTTCGGCTCCTCTGGACCGTGCACGTACAGCCAGTAGGCGACGTTGAGCACACTGGTGAAAAGAGTAGGCACGCCCAATATCAATCTGACTGAGAATGGACTGCGGCCGCGCCGGTGCAGTGCCGCGCTCGGCTCGAATGTCAAACAACGCATCGGGCTCCATTGATGCTCCTTCATCCGCAGGTAGAAGCGCTGCCGCCAGACGCCATATCTTCCGTCTTCAGGGATTTCGCTGTACTGAAAACCTACGTTCAGCAAGCCAGACCCTCCTGGCAGAATCTCGAGCGTAGTCCCATTGTAGTATTCGGCTACTGAGAGCGAGCCGTTAGCCAGGAGGCTGTACAGGTCGATGACCAAGCTTTCAGCGATAGGTTTGCCGGGACAGAGCGTTAGCCGCGGAAATGGCGCCACCCTCCGCACTATGGTCGAGCTGACCGGCTCCTTGCGGTACTCTCACAATTGCTGCCACACCAGCGTCACCAGCAGCAGCAGCAGTGCCGAGCGGAGCGTCCAGTGCAAGATAGTGTGGATGGCACCGCGCCGCCGACCTCCGCCAAAACCACCGTCCATCGGGGCTGCTCCGACGACACTGAAGACACCGAGACCGTCCAGGGCCTCGGCGCCACGTCGAACACTGCAGAATCTATTGACGCCCTCTGTGTTTGGCTTACACGCTGTGCAAAGCATTTAGTATTATGGCAGTATGAAGGACAACAATGACACTAACAAGAATGGGCCACCCCGAACGTACGTGGTCTTATATGGTCTAGTGGTCTTATAAGACGGAGATCGATTAGGACAGACAGCTTCTAATGGCTTTGAGGTGACTTCGGTCGATGGATACAAAAGTCCCTTACAGGGAAGGTAAAAAATGATGCAAGGCTTCTTTAAGCACATTGTTTCGCCTGCTCGAGACCGGCACACCGTGCGATGAAGACACACTGAAATCGCTCTGATATAAAGAAACCTTTTTTCCTTTTATGAAGAACGCAACCTATTCCAGATTAGGAGCGATTCGTCTCTGGAGTAGTGTGCTGGTTTGTCTGTTCCTTGGGATGTGTTCTCAAAACAAAATCCTTTGAATGTGATTGACTCTTCCCCGGCATTCTTAATGCATGGGTTCCTGACATGGGCCGCACGTAACTTGTGCGAAACGCGTCCTTTAGGTGATTGAAATGAAACGGAGTAAGTATTTCTGGAGAGAATAGTTTGAGTTATTTGACTTTTCATCGATTTCAACATCAAAGATAATGGAAATTAGGGTCTCATCTGTTGGCAATCAGCAGGCAAGTGCACTTGCAAAGTGCAAAATGAAGCATCGTGTTAAGTCGTAGATGCATCATCACCTACCAACTTTTTTAGGATTTTTGTATCGTCCTTTATGTATCATTTTCGTCGTCGAATCCTATCGTTTCGTATCGTGTTTAGATGACAAAGCTCTGCGAGGTAGGCACTCAATATGGTTTCCCCGCATGCTTGTTCAATTTCTACAGACGCCAGAGAAAACAGACTGGCTTTTTGCGCGTTTAGAGCACAGCCATGCGCTGACCTACGGCTGTAGTGTTCCACACGCAGCATAACCTTAAAAGCGAATGTGTCCCTCTTGCAGCTGTTTTGCTGTCTGTCGCTGCTTCGTCTCTCCGGGGGCATGGAACTAAAAAATTCCCTTCAGTGGAAGTGAAAACACGCTTGGCAAACGAACCAGTGCGCAGCATGTTTCGGAAAGGCGGTAAAGCTGTCACCCATGGTCGTGAACGGAGAAAGCAGACATTACTGTATCCTATGTCAGGCAGCTATTTCTAAGAAACGCGAAGGTCGATTGCATTCAAAGGCTTTTTGTTTGAAAACAACTCTCGGTGAGCAGACAAACCAGTACACTGCTGCAACCATGAAACGTCTCTTATCTGATCTCGGTCAAACGAAAAGTCTGTTCATACAAAACATGGGAAGGGGTTCATACAAAACAAAAACGGGGTTTTCTTACATCGGACAGATTTCAACGTTAGTCCATCGCAAAGTGTGCCAGTATGAAATAGACTCAACACTGGGTTTAAAGAAGCGTTCGACATTGTTGAGCTCCACTTTGAGATCTTTTTGTGCTTATCGATCTAGGTTGCATGAACGTCATGAGGCGTATAGACGTATCAGACGTATCCATATTTCCCCTGGCTAAGACTTACAAAAAGATAAAACGTGGGTGCGGCCCAATCTGGAGCCCAATCTGGTTGGTTTCTGTTGATGTGTAGAACATATTGGGACACAAACAGAAGCTTTGCACAGCGTGTAAGCCACACACGGGAGACGTTAATAGATTCTGGAGTGTTCGAAGATTGTGCCGAGGCTCTGGACGGTCGCGGTGTTTTCACTGTCGCCGGGGCAACCCCGATGGACGGTGGTTCTGGTGGAGGTCGGCGGCGCGGTGACGTCAACACTCCTGCACTGGACCGTCCGCTCGGCACTGCTATTGCTGCTGGTGATGCTGGTGTGGCAGGAGGCGCGAGAGTACCACACGGAGCCGGTCAGCTCGAACATAGTGCGGGGGGTGGCCCCGTTCCCGTGGCTAACGATCTGTCCCGGCACACCGATCGCTGAAAGCTTAGTCTACTATCTGTACATGCGCTTAGCTAACCGCTCGCTCTCAGTTGCCGAATGCTAAAACAAAACAACGCTTGAGATTCTGCCAGGCAATTATAACTCGCTGGTGATAGACAATGAGTTCAGCGACATCCCTGGAGCCTGAAAGCATGGACCGTGACGGCCGCGCTTCTACCTGCAGACGAACCAGCTCCGATGAGGCCGATACGCTGTTTGACATTGGAACCGAGCGCGTCGCTACACCGGCACGGCAGCAGTCCATTCTCGGTCAGCCTGCAACTGGCAGTGCCTGCTGTATTTAGCACTTCATCCGACAATGTCGGCTACCGGCTGTAGGTGCACGGTCCAGAGGAGCAAAACGTGTGCGACCTGTCCGAGCCGCAGCTCGACATGCCCGCGACCGTGACGCGAAGCATGGAGCTGAGGTCTGGCCGCATCATCGGCTACCGCGGCAGCTGGTCAACGTGCATTGGCGGCCCTGTCGGGACGATCCCGGCTACACGGAGGCCCGTTGTTTAAAGGAATGGCTGTGGATACGGCTGGCGGCGCACCGGCTGCCGGCTGCCGCACGTGGTGTCGGCTGGCGCATTCCTGCCCGAACTGAGAGGCCCGCTAGACCACCTGCCGGTCTGTACGCAAATGGCACAGCGTCACAGCTCGCGGGTGTTTCCGATAATATCGTTCACGATCACAGAGTCCTGCTGCCCCAAAGCTTCAAGTGAAGCCGTCCACGAGTGCCGCACCGCCCAAGCGAGATTGCAGCTGACGTTTTGTCGAAAGACCCCAACGGCGCGGGGGTGAGCTGGGCTTCGGCTGGGTCAGAGGAACCACTGACAAAAGGAGGACCGCCAGCACCGCCCTCACCGCTGCTTTTGAGGCCGGAGGGGGTCGAGCAGTGCGTTCCCGAAAGTCTCTCGCAGGACGTGAAAGGCTGCGCTTGTCTCGGAGCCTGTAAGGAGGTCAGCTACTTTCAGTATCAGGAGATTCTGCAGACATCTGGTCACAGAAACAGCAGTTACACCAAGCCCTGCAAGGCGATGGGGTACGTGACCCTGGACCTGGTCGCTGCTGAGGTTCAGGAGACGATGACATCTATAGCAACCACTCTGGTGGCCAATGTCGGTGGCTCTCTAGGTATCGTCACTGGGTTCTTCCTCTTCGCCCTGGTGGGCATTTTAGAGTCTTAAGCGAGAGGAATTCCCCAAGGCATATGGGCTTATCGTTGCACAAAACCAGGGCGTAAGAACGTTCGTACTGTCTCAAGTGTGAGGCGAGCAAGAGAAAAGCAGGGAACGAAAACCGGTCGCCGAGCGGGCCGCCGCCTTCATCCGGCGACGCGCCTGCGACGTTCCCCGCACCGCTAGCGTCTTAATAGAGAGCATCGTCGGTGGTCCGTCCATTTTCTTTCACACCACTGACTGCTACCACCGCCAGTACAAGTTTGCGTCCTCCGCCTTTGCTCGAACTATGGACAGCTATGCACGAGCTGTCACCAGCCAGCGTGAATGGGACTTAAGGTGTGTGGTTGCAAGCGCTACGTAACTACGTCAGTGTTTTTCCTCGCTTACGTCATCACATTAAGACTTCCGAATCAGCGGGCAAAGATGTAGTGGGCACCAAACTTGGCATTGGGTGAGGGGGGACGTAATTTATATGGCGGCGGAGGAGCTTTGTCAGCTTCTTCAGATCCCTCAGATACTATGCCGGCTCTGGGAGGTTAGTAGTTAGAGCATAGTTCAGCGACCTTACAGGGTACATCTAAATTTTTAAAGTCAAACGACCTGACATTCAATTGTCTACACCTATGCAAAGTCTGGCGTGGCCACGCCGCGCTGTCCGAAAACCGTTCTGGAAGAATCTTCATGGGATCAATTTGACCTCCACCCGATCGCGTGTTAAGACAGTAAACGTGCCGGGACGGATGCTTCTAAATCGGCGCGTTGTCGGTGGAACAACTGTAATTCCAGGTTCCCGTGATCTAATACATGTTTGTCTTCTGCATCAAGCACGCATCAATCATGCAGAATAGATTCTACACTTATACTAACACGCGCACAAAGGTCACAGCTCTGCACGAGGTACATGTCCACATCTTATCGCGTAAACGAAAGTAAAATGTACAATTTTTTGTTTTTCACATGTTGATACACATGCCAATTATCATAAATATTGCATGCATGTAACCAGCGTTTTTCAAGAATGCAGGCCAGCTGTTCCAAACAGCAAAGGCTAGGAAGTGCGTCAAATACTGCATCCAATATTAATGCCATCGTCTCTTAGAAATGCCGCAGAAATACGCCGGCTTTTAAGCTGTTGCTGGAAGGCTGGCACGTCAGCTGTAGTGTAGCAAGCCGTCGGTGTCTGCAAGGAATTATGTCTGACCGTGGTCAGCATCGAAGCCCTCGGTTAGGAAAAGAACCCTTCTGTTCATTTAACAATCCTAGCGTTTTATCCATTGCCATGTGTGTCAAGCAGGAGGAGAGTCAGCGGTGGGCTAAAGAACTTTGGTACCATTGTTAACCTTTTTTGCGTTTTTCACAGCAATCGATCGATTCTCTTTCAATCAGCCCCCATATATCTTCCTTAATTTCAAAGAGATACCACGACCTTTCATATTGGCGGCGTGACAAGCTCATCAGTGCTAATGGCTCCTTATGTTTTGCTCTGAATTCTTGCACCCGAAGAGATGCGTTGAACATCATCGCAGCCTTTCATGCTAAGTTTTTTATGCTCCTCTGCATCTTGTGCACATCCCAACGCGCACGAATATCACAGATATGTACGAAACACATTTTTGCATTTTAACGCGCAAACCGGTTCGAAAACGTACAGTCTTTTCTTTAGCGCATTTAAAATCGCATGCCAGTTATTACAAATATGACATGCATGTAACCAGGATGCTTCGAGAATGCAAGCAAACTGTTCTTAACGGAAAGTGGCCAACTTTAAGCAAAGGATGTGCTCAATATCAGGTAATCAGCTCTTGAAAATGCTACAAAAACATGTTTATTGTTCTCACCATGATCATTGCAGGTTGCTTTTCATTCAAGCTTCATATATTTTTCTGGTTTCCAGTGCCGCCACGATAATTTGTCCCGGGCGTGACATACTCGGCAGTGCTAAGGCCTCTGATGTTTTGCACTGAATTCTCGCAGCCGAATAAGTGCGTTGAACAGCGCATGACCCAAAAAGAAGAGCCGCTAATCGGTACTAGTGAGTAGCGCTGTGCTGAGGCTCTAGAGGTTGAGCCTGTCTTCAATGACCTCAGAGAAGTTCGGATGGACAGCGGCTCTTACAAGGTCAGAGGTTGCGGAGATGTTCGCATCCTTCTGCACTGGACGGTTCGCTACGCGCTGCTCCTGGTTAAGATCATGTTCAGAGGGACAAAACACATTCCTATATCGTTGCATTTGTGTGAACGAACGGCATGGAAGGACGTTAGAAATGTCTATAAAGGGCCACGTTTCGTACACTCAACTAGTCGTGAATACCATAAACAATGTTGATGGTATTCTGTGAAACAATAATATCCTTGTCTGTTGTTTACTATATGGTAAAACCTTCAAAACACGATTGATGACAAATGAATAACATTTTGGCAAATTCATCTGTCGTCAAAACTATAACTGGTATCATGCTGTGACGGATGATCTTCTGTCACGACTTTTCAAGCTGTTCAGGCCTCGCTGCTGGACTTCTGCACTGAAAAAAACAAAGCGCCTCACCTCTCGACCTCAGAACAAATTGAATGCACCTATATTTTCCCCCAAGCACCAAAGTCGTCTTGTCCTGGCAACACCGCCAATTTTGACCGTGACAGGCATACGCCGAGTAATAGGATATATGTGCCGGCGCCACTTATCCCCAATGGCCAGCACTCAATCCTTCCAAGTGAAAGCATGCGAAGACATGATGCAACGCCCAAACCAAACAGAACAACCAAAAATCGATCCTGCAGTGCGCAGCCCTGTTTTAGGGCTGCGCAAGGCTGCAAGTGTGTTCACTGACCTCGGAGCAGTCGCGATGGACCGCGGCTCTTGTGGGGGCCGGCACCACAACCCCATCCGAACTGCGCTGAACTAAACGGTCTGTTTGAGATGTGCGGAATATAGAAGACCCGTCCGTGAAGTCACGTATGTTACGGAAACGAGAGCTCGCAGTCGGGTGGTATTCGGGGAATAGCAATCGGTTTTGCGTCTGGTACGGAAAGCGGCTTGCGCTACATGAGTCCACGAAATTACTGGGGTCAGTGGCTGCTGACTGCATACGCATATGCAGTCTGAAAGAATCGTCACAGATTGTCAAGATGTGGTGCTCTCACTCTGATACATTCTCGTCATAACCGTGCTGCTTTCGTCATGTCTCTTTGCACCGGGGGGGGGGGGGGGGGGGATGAATGGTTCGCAAATCAACTTTCGCCCTCGGAAGTTTTTCTTTTCTAGGAAAACACAAACGGTTTATGCATAACGTTTTATAATAACGCCATGATCGGTGAACGTTTTTTCAGTACATACATATAAGCCTCGACCAGAAAACCTTTAAGTTTCAAGCTCCAGAAGTATCTAAAAAAAGCCACACCTCCCATTGGATCCTGTCAATTGATAGGCATACAGCTTATTTCGGCTTCCAAAACCTTCATGTTTTCTCACTCACCTTTGGTATGTGATGTGAGCAGATGGAGAGCACAATTACACAAAGTAGCGTTATACCAATGCGCGAATGACACAGAGTATGAGGACGGTTGAGAGACCACGTTCGCCATAAACATTCCCATTTTGGTCAAATGGGCACAGGCATTCCACAGGCACTTCTTCAGACAGCCGGCCTCCGAGTAGCCGGGATCGTCGCGACTTGGCCGCCGACACACGCTGACCAACCACAGCCTCCGCGCCGTCACGCGGTAGCCAATGACGCGGCCGTGCCTCAGCTCGATGCCCCGCGTCGCGGGCGCGGGCTTGTCGATCTGCGGCTCGGGCAGGTCGCCGCCGTTCGGCTCCTCCGGACCGTGCACGAGCAGCCGGTAGATGACGTTGTCGGATGCTGTGATGAAGAGAGTGGGCACTCCCAATACCAGCCTGACTAATGGACTACGGCCGCGCCGGTAGAGCGCCGCGCTCGGCTCCAATGTCAGGCAGCGCATGGGGGTCTATCGGAGCAGGTTCCTCTGTGGGTAGAAGTGCTGTCGCCTGACGCCATGCATGCCGGCTCGAAGGATGTCATGGCCTACACTCAGCGCACTATGCATGCTAAGTATAATTTCGAGAGTGTTTTCATTGTAGTAGGCTGCTACTAAGAGCGATCGCTTAGCCAGGAGGCTGTACAGGTCGATGGCCAAGCTGTCGACGATCGGTGCGTCGGAACAAAGCGTTAGCCGCTGAAACGGCACCAACCCCCGAACTATGGTCGGGCTGGCCGGCTCCATGCAGCACTCTCGCGTCTGCTGCCACACCAGCGTTACCACCAGCAGCAGCAGTGCCGAGCAGACCGTCCAGTGCAGTAGAGTGTATACGGCGCTGCGACGCCGACCTCCGCCAGACCCATCGCCTATCGGGGCTGCTCCGACGAAAGTGAAGACACCAAGACCGTCCATAGATTCGGCGCAACGTACAACACTGCGGAATATATTGGTGTGTCTGGTGTTCTGGTTACACGCTGTGCAAGACGTTTGGTAGTGTCCCAGTACGTTCTTCTGGCCAAAGGACACTAATCGCACCAACAACAATGGGCCACAACCAGAGACTGCTTTTATCAATCTGAGATCGGTGGAACAGGCTGCCTCTAATGGACTTGAGGCGACCTTAATCAATGGGGAAAAAGGCACTCACAGCAAAGATAAAAATGATGCAGGTTTTTAAGCTGGTGTAAGCCTGCAGGAGTCTTCACTGACCTCGGAGTAGTCGGGATGGACTGCGGCTCTTGTGGGGGCCGGCGTCACAGCCTCATCCGAACTGCACTGATTTAAATGGTCTGTTTGAGATGTGCGCATTATAGGAGACCCGTCCGTGAAGTCACGTATGTCACGGAAACGAGAGCTGGCAGTCGGTTGTTGTTCGGAGAATAGTAATGGGCCTTGTGTCTGGTACGGGAAGTGGCTTGCACTACATCAGCCCACGAAATCAGTGGGGCAGCGGCTGCTGACTGCATGCACAGGCGCAGTCTGAAAGGATCGTCACAGGTTGCCACGATGTGGTGCTCTCACTCTGATTCATTCTCGTCATAACCATGCTGCTTTCGTCAGGTCTCTTTGCACGGGGTGGGGAATGAATGGTTCGCCAATCAACTTTCGCCCTCGCAAGTTTTTCTTTTCTAGGAAAACACAAAGGGGTTATGCATAACGTTTTGAGGCGCCATGATTGGTGAACGTCTTTTCTCAGTACATACATATGCGCCTCGACGAGACAATCTTTGTCTCAAGCTCCAGAAGAATCTAAAAAAGCCACACTTCCCATTGGATCCTGTCAAATGATAGACATACAGCTTATTTCGGCTTCCAAAACCTTCATCTTTTCTCCCTTGCCTTTGGTAAGTGATGTGAGGCGATGGAAAGCACAACTACACAAAGTAGCGTTGTATGTTTTCGCATGGCTTCAGTTGTAAGGGTTAAGTGTTGACCATTGGAGAGAATTGGCGCTGGCCCATATATCCCTCTATCCGTCGCATGCCTTCCACGGTCAAACATGGTGTTGGACCGAGAACTAGTGAAAGAAGTCGGGACTTATGGAAAAATGAACGTTTATCGAATATGGTGTTAGCTCTATTGAAGGGGTGCCTTATATTTTCTTACGCAGAAACACAGCAGCAAAACCTAAGCCATTTAAGGAGTCGAGACAGTAGGGCATCCGATACAGCACAGCACTAACTGCCGATTTCACAGCAGATAAATGTGCTGAAAAACCCTTCAGTTATCTTTAAACGTGTTCAGAGGATTTGGCGTATACGAAATGCCCAGACAAAGATGTTGTTTCACACAATCCCTTCGACTTTGCCTATGGTACACAATGCCCCTAGCAGGCTTTCTTTCAGTTAGCCTTGATATCCTTCGCTTGTTTCCCAACTGCCGCCACGATCTTTCATCCTAGTAGCGTGACACGCTATCGGTGTTAATTGCCCATTACGTTAAACACTCATGTCTTGCAGCCGAATAGGTGCCTTGAACAGCGCACAATTCAAACAGAAGAGCTGGTAATCGATACTGCAGTGAGTAGCGCTTTGTTGAAGCTGTAGATTGTTGAGGGTGTCTTTAATGGCCTCACAGTGTTTCGGATGGACGACGGGCCGTACGGAGACAGGGGTTTCGGTCCGTTCATACCCTCCTGCAATGGACTGTTTGCTACGCTCTGCTGCTGAGCAAGATTTTGCTTAGAGATGCCCAATCGTTTCGTACGCGATACGATCCGAGACGTTTTAAAAATCTTCTGAAGCAGTTCTCACGCTGATCATGAAAAACACACTCAAGCACCTTGTGCACCTTGTGTAAAAACGTCAATGTTTGGTAGTTCACAAGGCAGGCCGTAGAGAGCCAGCGAAAGTTCTTTAGCAGGTCCGAAGCTTGATTATTTTTTTTTACTCCGAACGATAAGTTTTGCTGGAAAGTTGAGAGCCTTTTAAATCCTAGAGGGCATGTTTTGGGTGTCATTGTTATAAACCAAACAGCAGTATCGGATCTGAGAGCGGGCCAAGGCGCTCACCAGCGCGGAGACGACACTGAGGGGCAAGTAGTTCCTCTGATGTTATTGACCAGAGAGAGTTCCTAGGCAACAGCCAGTGATGAAAAATGCATATGAGTTTCATCTGAGAGACGGATCAAATACTAGCACTACATTTGTCATCTCTGAGCAGGGGAATGACTCATGCCCATGAAAGTTTGTGGTGGAGTTTTGGGGGAGGGGGCTGCAGAAATGTTTCGGCTTCCAAATAGCATTAGCTGGTTTTTGTCATCATTTACATTAACACGCGCTCGCATGGGGGTCAATTTAACACTCCCAAAGGTTCTTCCAGAATGGTTTCTAAACGGCGCAGCGTAGCCACACCAAGTGCTGCATAGCTGTGGACAGTTGAATAGCAAAAAGTCTCACATCGACAACTAAGATGTACCATGCAAGTTTGCTCACCTATGGCAAGTCCAAATAATACCATGGTTTCAGCGAAGGGAATTTCTGGGGAATCGTTCAATCGGATTCAACAACGGAGAGTTGGCCGAGGCCATACATGTCTAAACTACCTTCTTAGGCAGCACAAACATTGAATGAGTAAGTTACATTGACCTACGGTCAGGTGTGAATGTCAGACAGAGGTCAAAATCAATCTGCTGCACTACGCGAGGGCTTGCTGTATAGGATGGTTTCTGGTGCTCACTTCGAATTTATTGGTAACACGAACCACATTAGAACCTATGCATGGACTTTTTACAGGAAACAATAGGTCACTGACCTAAATTGACCTGGGTCAATATCTTGTTTTTTTTTTAAAGATACTGCCCAGCGTAATCTTTGTTAATCATTCAAATGCAAAACTCAAAGCAGTCTTGTGTGATTTTGTTCACCATGACCTTCAAAGGGACAAGCAAGGTCACTGACTTTAAATAAACATGCGACCATCGCTCAGAACAGTAACCTAGGTTCCAGGGTACCTCTTAAACTTTGACCTAAGTGAGTTCACGTACAGGGTAATACATCGTGTAAATTTGGTGTCCCTAACTCTCTTAGTTCGTGAGACCTCAGGGGAGCGTCAAATTGAACCCCTAGCCGAGAAAAGGGTACCCGACCGACCACACGGGCGCGTGTTAAGGTGTTCTCATCGAGACGTGGATGCACGTACTTAAATTTAAAAACGCGCAAACGTCATGGTGCCTCGACAATGTTATTTCATAATACGAACACGTGTCACTTAAATAGAAAAACTTGCGATCTAAAAAATCAATTTAAATAAACAATTATTTCCCCGTGTGCGAAGAGACATGACAAAAAGCAGCATGTTTATGACGGAACTGTTGCACAGTGAGAGCACCACCACATAGAGAGTTTTGATGATTTCACAACACTGCACACGTGTATGCAGGCAGCAGCCGCGGCCTCTGGGATATCGTGGACTGCCATAGCGTGGGCCGTTTTCAGGTCCAGACCTAAGGCCAATTACTTTTCCCCGAACACCAACCGACTACCAGCTCTCGTCTCCCGCTACAGACGTAACTTAACTGATGTGGGCTGGCGAAACAAAGACGGGTCTCCAACATCACGAACATCTCCGAGCGGACCATTCAGTGCAACACGATTCGGGTGAGGTTGTTGCGTCGTGTCCCGCCGGAGCCGCCGTCCACCCTGACTACTACGACGTCAGTGAAGACACCTGCGACTTCCACAGCCTCAGAACAGCGTTGCGCGCTGCAGCATCGATAAACGTGAAGAGTGAGCAGCAGCCGTGAAGCAGTGAAGACGCCGCGGCAGTTCAGGGCCTCAGCGCCAGGTCGAACACGGCAGAATCTATTGAGGTCATTCTCTGTGTTTGGCTTGCACGCTGTGCGAAGCGTTTATTAGTGTTGCAGTATGTTTTTTTCCGGTCAAAAGACACCAATGACACTGACAAGAATGGGTCACCCCCAACGTCTATGGCCTTATGAATCGGTGATCGGTTGGAACAGACAGTGTCTAATGGACTTGAGGTGTCCTCGATCGATGGATATGGAAGTCCATTACAGGGCAGATAATACGTGATACAAGGCTTCGTTAAGCCCATTGTTGCGCCTGCTCGAGACCTGCACACCCTGCGATGGATGCACACTGAAAACGCTCTGATGTAAAGAAACCCCTTGTCATTTTGTTAAGGACGCTACGTATTTTAGATCAGCGACGATTCGCACCTGGGGGTAGTGTGCTGGTTTGTCTGTTCCTTGAGATGTGCTCTCAAAAGAAAATCCTTGCAATGTGATTGACTCTTCCTCGGCGTTCTTAATGCATGGCTGCCTGACATGCGACACTCATAACTTGCGCGAAACGCGTCCTTTAGGTGATTGAAATGAAAAGGAGCAAGGATTTGTGGAGAGAAAAGCATGATTGCAAATTCATTTAATTGTGGGCTTCATGAGCTTGAGTGCACTGAAAAGCATAACCTGAAAACTAATGCTCTCTAAATTTGAGGTATCAGTGGCAATCTAACACAATGAAACTGGCAAAGTTCATTTTTGTTGTTAAACCGCTCCAAGACACAGCCTATTTTCGCCTGCGTCAACCCCCTACTCTTACAGATAATGGTGG
Organism: Pollicipes pollicipes; assembly: GCF_011947565.3. NCBI lineage: Eukaryota > Metazoa > Arthropoda > Thecostraca > Pollicipedomorpha > Pollicipedidae > Pollicipes > Pollicipes pollicipes. Next base: position 44,716,308 of record NW_023596420.1, on the reverse strand, counting down.
ATGACTTTACGTGGAGGGATACAAAATACGAGCAATTTGCATCCAGTTACCCACCAAAGATAGTGGCAACTAGGGATCATCTATCGGTAATGAGAAGGCAAGTATACGTACAAAGTGCAAAATAAAACACCGTGTCAAATGGTAGGTGCATCATCACCTACCATTTTTACGATTGTCGTATCGGCGCTTTCGTATCGTTTTCGTCGCCGAATCCTACCGTTTCGTATCGTATTTAGATGATAAAGCAATGCGAGGTAGTTACTCAATATGGTTTCCCCGCATGCTCGTTCAATTTCTATTGACGCCAGAGATAGCAGACTGGCCTTTTGCACGATTAGAGCACGGCCATGCGCTGACCTACGGCTTTAGTGTTCCACAAACAGCATAACCTTAAAGGCAAATGTGTCCTTCTTGCAACTGTTTTGCCGTCTGTCGCCGCTTCGTCTCTCCGGGGGTATGGAACTAAAAAATTCCCTTCAGCCGAAGTGAAGACACGCTTGGCAAACGACCCCGTTCGCAACATGTTTCGGAAAGGCGGTAGAGGGGGTGGTTCCATGTTTCACCGGTCTCGGACTTACAAATCGATAAAAGGGGAGTGTGGCACATTCGGGCCAGGGCAGTCTGGTTCCATATGCATGCAACACATGCTGGGAAACGAACAGAATGTTTGCACATCGTGTAAGCCGGACATGGAAGACGCCAATAGGTTCTGCAGCATTCGCCCTGGCGCCGAGGCCCTGGGCGGTCGCGGTGTCTTCACTGTCGTCGGAGCAGCCCCGATGGACGGTGGTTCTGGCGGAGGGCGGCGGTGCGGTGCCGTCCACACTCTCCTGCACTGGACGGTCAGCTCGACACTGCTGCTGCTGCTGGTGACGCTGGTGTGGCAGGAGGCGCGAGAGTACCGCACGGAGCCGGTCAGCTCGACCATAGTGCGGAGGGTGGCGCCATTCCCGCGGCTAACGCTCTGTCCCGGCACACCGATCGCTGAAGGCTTGGTCTACGATCTGTTCAGCCGCTTGGCTAACGCCTCGCTCTCAGTAGCCGAATACTACAATGAGACCACGCTCGAGATACTGCCAGGCGGGTCTAGCTCACTCAAGGTGGGTTTTCAGTACAGCGAAATCCCGGCAGCCGGAAGATATGGCGTCTGGCGACAGCGCTTCTACCTGCGGATGAAGGAACATCAATGGAGACCGATGCGCTGTTTGACATTCGAGCCGAGCGCGGCACTGCACCGGCGCGGCCGCAGTCCATTCTCAGTCAGATTGATATTGGGCGTGCCTATTCTCTTCACCAGTGTGCGCAACGTCGCCTACCGGCTGTACGTGCACGGTCCAGAGGAGCCGAACGTGGCGACCTGCTCGAGCCGCAGCTCGAAATGCCCGTGCCCGCGACGCGGAGCATCGAGCTAAGGCCCGGCCGCGTCTTCAGCTACCGCGTGACGGCGCGGCGGCGGCGGCTGGTCAACGTGCGTCGGCAGCCCTGTCGTGACGATCCCGGGTACTCGGAGGCCCGCTGTCTGAAGGAGTGCTTGTGGAGACGGCTGGCGGTGCACACCGGCTGCCGACTGCCACACATGGTGTCGGCTGGCGCATTCCTGCCCGAGCTGAGAGGCCCGCTGGACCTCCTGCCCGTCTGTACGCAAATGGCTCAGCGTCACATCTCGCGGGAGCTTCCGATCTTACCGGTCACGATCACAGAGTTGCGTTGCCTGCTCCAAAGCTTCGAGCGGAGCAGGCCACGAGTGCCCTACCGACCTACGAAGATTGCCACTGACGTCTTGTCGAAACACACCAAGGGCACTGGAGTGAGCATGGACTCGGCTACAGCCGACGAGCCACTAATACCAGGAGGACCGCCGACACCGCCGCCACCGCCACCACCGCTGCTGTTCAGACCGGAGGGGGCAGAGCGGTACGTCCCGGATAGACTCTTGGAAGATGTGCACGGCTGTATTTGTCCCAGAGCCTGTAAGGAGGTGGACTACGATATGTTTCAAAAGACTCCGCAAGCATCTGACGAGAGAAATGTCAGTTATACCACAGTACAGTACAGTACTGCCACAGTACAGTGTACTTGGCAATGGATTTGGTCGGCGATGAGATTCAGGAGGTAGTGGCCTTTATAGAAACCACGCTAGTGGCCAACATCGGTGGCTTTCTAGGTATCGTCACTGGGTTTTCCCTCTTCACCCTAGTGGACATTATAGAAGCTTTAGCAACAGGAATTTCTCGAAACAAGTGGGCTTGTCACTGCACGAAAAACGGCTGTATAAGCTCTTAAACTCTCTCAAGTACGAGGCGAGCACGAAAAAAGCAAGGAACAAAAACCGGCCGCCGAGCGGGCCGCCGCCTTCATCCGAGGACGCGCCTGCGACGGTCCTCGCTCCGCTAGCGTCTTAGCAGAGAGCATCCTCGGCGGTCCGTCCATTTTCTTTCACACCACTCGCTGTTGCCACCGCCAGTGCAAGGCTGCGTCCTCCGTCTTTGCTCAAACTATCGACATCCATGCACGAGCTGTCACCAGCCAGCGTGTGTGGGCCTTAAGATGTGTCGTTGCAAGCGCTGCGCATCTACTTCAGTGTTTTAACTCACTTACGTCCTAGCATCATGACCCTCCATATCGGCGGACAAAAATGTGGTGGGCACCACAATAGGTATTGGGGGGGGAGTTCGGACGGAACTTAAATGGCGGCGGAGGAGCATTGCCAGCTTCTTCACAACCGTCAGATACTATGCCGGCTCTGGGAGATCATGGGCACAAGTCGGTAGCACCATGAGTCTCTAGTGGGGTGCATTGTTTCTCTTCACCTGTACCCGTCTTTCTGTGAGTCCCCTTCCCGATAAAATCTATTCACCAGCTCTGTTTCATTGAGACTGAGCAAACGAGCTGGGCATGGGTACTTTTAAATCGGCGCGTTGTCGCTGGAACAATTATGTTTCCAGGTTACCGTGATCTAACACATTTTTTTATATCTTACAAGATGCACACACCAATCGTGTAGAACAGGTTCTGCATTTGTTCTACAACGCGCACGAGCATCACAGCTCTGCACGACGTACACCTCCACATATTATCGCGTAAGCCAACGTAAAAAAGTGCAATGTTTTGCTTTTGGTACACATGCCAACTGTCATAAATATAGCATGTACGTAACTAGCGTGTTTCAAGAATGCAGGTCAACTGTTCCGAACAGGAAAAGCTGGAAAGTGCGTCAAATACTGCGTCCAAAATTAATGCAATGGCCTCTTAGAAATGTTGCCAAAAATTGTCCTGCGTTTAAAAATTTGCTCGAGGCGTGATACACTCATCAGTGCTAATGGCCCCTGATGTTTTGCTCTAAGTTCTTGCAGCCGAAGAGGTGCGTTGAACAGCGTAGAACACGAACAGAGGAGCCGTTAATCGATTCTGCGGTGATTACCGTTGTTTTGAGGCTCATGGGCGGTTCAGGATGTGTTTTTATTTTTATATTAAAGATTTGTTCCTGAGCTACTTGGATGAATGGATTTCTGGGATGAGAGCTCACGCTAAGCAGTGCTTGTTGTGTAAGCCCTGACCCCTACCACCCGATCGCGCAATTCCATGTCATCGGCAAAAATTGGTGGTGAAAGCTTAACGCGCCACACTGCTCGGCACGGCTGGTCCTGCCCTCCGACGTCCACTGACCTTCAGCACCACTGCCGCCCCTGACCGAAGGCCCTACCTGTCAAGGGCAATTAGCGAACTCCCTAACCCGTCTAGAACCGATTCCGCCACACGTGGGTGGATTTGAAGGCAGGCCGTCTAACTAACTGAGTCACTGGGACGGCCAAAATTGTTTGGAAAATTTTGGACAAAACAGGCCGCATCTCTAAGCATGATTTCAACCAGAAGCAGCGCAGAGCGGACCGCCTAGGCAGTAGGCTGTGACCGGCTCCGCTGTCTCCGTGTTTGCACTGACCTCAGAGTAGTCCAGATGGACAGCGGCTCTTACGGGACCAGGGGTTGCAGAGCCGTTCACACCCTACTGCACTGCACGGTCTGCTCTGCGCTGCTGCTGACTGAGATCATGCTTAGAGATGCGGAAAGTTTTGTTAAGTTAGGTTAGGTTAGGTGAGGTGAGGTGAGGTGAGGTGAGGTGAGGTGAGGTGAGGTGAGGTGAGGTGAGGTGAGGTGAGGTGAGGTGAGTAGGTTAGGTGAGGTTAGGTTAGTAGGTTAGGTTAGGTTAGGTTAGATTAGGTTAGGTTAGGTTAGGTTAGGTTAGGTTAGGTTAGTTTAGGTTTGGCTAGGTTAGGTTAGGTTTATAATTAGACCTGATGTTCCATTTCTGTCTCACTTCGACGAAGCAACGGAAAAGGCTCTGCGCGTCCAGAAAGACTCCACGCGACGTCGCGTAGAGTCTCAATCAATCTCAGCCTGCGAGCTCTCGATCTCAGCGACATCGGTCGGATGAAAGTGTGCCACGGCTGGAAGGCGACGGGTAAACTCTGGCTCAGCGACCGCGGATAGCTATTCCGCGCGAAGGCCAGGCTCTCCCCACCCTCACGCTTATCAGGTACAAAGGGGTGGGCTCACCCTACCCTCACGCTTATCAGGTGCAAAGGGGTGGGTTCACACCACCCTCACGCTCATCACGTGCAAAGGGGCAGGCTTACTCCACCCTCACGCTTATCAGGCACAAAGGGCAGGGTCATTCCACCCTCACGCTCATCAGGCACAAAGGGGAAACCCATCCCAGCCTCACTCTCATCAGACACAGGGGGGGGGGGGGGGGGGGCTCATCCCACACTCACGCTCATCAGGACACAAAGGACAGGCTCATCCCACTCTCATGCCCATCAGACACAAAGGATCAGCAGCCAGCTCAGCGAAAGGACAAAATGCGACACAAGGGAAGTAACAACTGTATTTATTCGCTGGCGCTGTGTTGGACCGGGATTAGAGGCTTGCTTAAATTGCAGGATTCAGTTCAATCCATTCCGCTATTCAACATCACAGCTTTCCCGCCAGTGTGTCTCATCACGAATGCTAAATCACGAATTACGAGTTTGAATTCTACACTAAAGCATTACTCCCCAAGCTGCAAAGCATTACTCACCAAGCTTGACAGCAATAAGGCTGAAGTATATTTTGTTTCGGGTGTATTCCAAGCATAGCAGGAGCAATGACAGCGTCGGGGTGAAAAGCCGATTCATCCATTAACCGATGGATGCTATGGACACCGACTGCGGCCAGTGGTGCGCATCGGTGCGGCGCACCACCATTGGACGAAATTGTCAAGTCCTGAACACCATGGGCAGGAACGAGAAACCCTTCTTTAAAAGCCTTTGTCTTAACCTTTTGAATACATGGACGTCTGGGATCAGAGCGCACGCTAAGCAGTGTTCGTGGCGTGGGCTATGATCCCCCTATCCGATCGTGGAAGTCCAGACCAACGGTAAAACTTTGCGGCAAAAGACTACGTGGCGTTTTGCCGAGCACGGTTCGTCTTTCTCGTTGTCGTCACCTGACCTTTGGCTCGGCCGCCGCCACCAGCCGCGGGCATTCCCAGTCCGGGGCAACGAGCCTCGCATAGCTAATAACTCGAATCCGCCCAGCCACGAGTGGATGAATCGAAGCCCGAAGGCAGCCGTTGTAACAAACTGAACCACGAGAACGAACCAAGGGGGCCATTTGCAGCATGCAATCACATCTTTCGCAGCATGCTTCATAACCCACACAGAACCAAACCGAATCATTTTCGGCACACACTGACGTGACTTGATCAGCATGCACTAAACTGATCCCCGTCAAGGGTTGTACCAACAAAGACACCCGCAGCTTCGCTCCCACACCGTACGCGTTTTCGTCCGAGTGGCTGTCCTCATGCCGGCGGGGGTCTGAAGGTGGATCGATGGTCTTGCACTCCTCAGAATATGTTCCGTCCATAAAACTGTGTTGTGCGTGCAATACAAACGCTAAAATGGTCGCTGCACTGCCTACTTATCTGGCGATGCCCTAGAACCCCTTACGAACCCACGGTAACGGCACGTGGCTTGATCGAAGCTCCCCGTAGTTGGCGGGTAGGTGCCAAGGCGAAGCGCTCCGCCAGCCGCAGGATCGGGCTATTCTGCGCCCACCCCCCCCCCCTGAGCGTTACCGAATAGCACAAGAAGCCATTTTTTATTTTGCGACTGGCACCATTCAACAGAACGTACTAAAATGCGCTAATGTTTCGCTCTCATAGTCCGTGGGATTAAAGACAAAGGGGCAATGCGTGGCCGATACAACAGAATACATGCTATCTTGTACATGGCGCAAGTCGCTCTAACGTTCCGCTGACATCGGATCCACTAAGACGGGAGACTCCCTAATCTCGGACAAGATGGCTCTCGCACGCGTGCAGACTGTGGCCTAGGCGTCATCCTCCGTCACAGTGGTAGAGCTTACTTTGGATTCTGGAGAGACGGGGCCGCTGTACTAGCCCTCTCTGACAGACCGACACAGACGACCTCTGTGACATGTCTGCTGTGCCAGAACCTCTCTGACCGACCGACACAGACGACCTCTGTGACGTGCCCTGCAGTGCCAGCGCCTTCTGACCGATCGACACAGAAGATCTCTGTGACCTGTCTGGTGTGCTAGCACCTCTCTGACAGACCGACACAGACGATCTCTGTGACGTGCCTGCAGTGCCAGCGCCTTTCTGACGCAGCATATTGCCTGCATCGATAGTAGGTGCTTACGCCCAACCCCTAACGGAAGACAGCAAAACGGAATAGGAAGAAACTAGTCGACCTAAAAATGCCTTACTAACCCAGCGATAATTTTTTAAGGCTTAGAGTTTGTACAGAAACCGTTAACATTTGAGAGCAAGGCTCATCCTGGCAACACTTATCCAGGAAGGTTTGAGGCAGATTCCAGCAAATGGATGGCGAAGCAAACCGGAAACAATGTACGAGTAATGAAAAGGCGACACCTACATTCATCTACCGGCTTTTGAGCCCGTCGACAAGATGGTATTCGGTATTGGTTCAGTACTGACACAAGGATAGCGGAAAAGAGAAAGCTCGACGAGCTCCTCCGTCGGCATCCTGAGCTCGTCATTGGAAAGTTCCAGATAACACGGGCGGCACGAGATGTCCGGTTCAGGCGGTCCCGAGTGAATCGGACATCAAAGCCACTTTTCAAACGTTCCGAAACTCCGGGACTGTAACAGATACGTAAGACAGTTAGGTCGACCGTGAAAAGCCAACAGATAACATGGTTTTAAAAGGAAGAGCCACGTGCTAATGGCCACTAACGCCGAACGTCTAAAAATCGTTTATGTGTCTGGACGCCGCAAATGCTGACGGGCTGTTTGTTTGTCAATGTTTGTATTTGCCCGCACAGCACTGGAAAACTGTTTTTGATTGAAGTCCCTTCGGCAAGATTAAGATAAGATTCCGAGTTACAGGATGTCATTGGCGAAATGTTTGTACTTTTGCGAGATATTTGGTGTCACATTCGTGAAATTAGAGCAATTTATGACAGACCACAGTCACACAACACTTTAGGCTTGGTATTGGTGTGTACTCGCGAACAGTTGCAGCGTCTTCTAGTATATGACATGTCTCGGAACATTGACATGAGCAAGGTAAGGCGCCAAAAGTTTCCAAACATAGTAGTTGGACTCCGGGTAGTTAATACTAGGTGACAAAGTTGTACTACAAAATATACTGTATCAGTGCTAACGTCACTGACCGGTGGTGGCAGTGTTATTTTCCACGACCGCCA